>NC_087063.1:18088065-18476308 GCF_963678635.1 Symsagittifera roscoffensis
TTGGTTATCTTTCGATACAATTATAATCGGTTAGAATCGATTATTTTGATCCCAATTTTTAATTCAAATGTTGTGCATAAAAATTTCAATTTGATAATTCTTTTGCATATTTTGTCTTTGACCTTGCATCTCAATTACTTATATTTTATGTTTTTTGTAGACGTTGACTTATGTGAAAAAAAAAGAGAAATGATTTAAAAAAATTCAAATTAAATTAAATTTTTAACTTTTTTTTACATAATTTCTACAATGAAGTTGTTTAATGAGGCACAAATTTTTCTCATTACCAAAATATCAGCACATTGCTGTAGTTTCATGATTTATTCGGAAGTTCTATTTTCACCTAGTGCGGGAATATTTCAACTAATATGAAAGAATCTCTATGAAACTTTTGTTGCGTAATAATATTTTGTGTTCAGCTGACGCAAAGTGTGACAAAACATCACGCTCTTAGAGATTTTGTTATTGACAAAAACAACTCATGGGACATAATTAAAATAAACTTTTGGTATGACAAAATTCTGGCTAAACAAAAACTTATAATCAATTATAATTGATTTAAAGAGTATTTTTATGAGTAATAATCAATTATAATCATATATAATAGAATATGATCTTTTGGAAAACATCACGATTATATTCGACTACAAATCCTCTAAACACCTAATTTTGGTAATTATAATCAATTACAATTGTCAAAAAGTCATAGCACTAATCCGTTAAAATCAATTGCTTACGAATAAACTTGGATGCGGGGAAAACAAAACAGCTAAACAAACGCTCTCTTTGATATACAAATTTTTTTCATTATCCGTCGAAAACTTCAATTCACTCAACAAAGTACTATTTTATTTCAATGACGTAATGGTCATATGAAAAATGAAACTGAGACGAGCACTGGAAACGTATACAGAAAGTTCTAACAAACTAACAATTCTGCGTATGCAGTTGCCCATGGAGTGGAAATGGAACTTGTTCATCATACAATGTGGGCTGCAATTCGATATCGTATTTTTCATTAGGCTGTAGATTTTGAAGCAGATAAGTACACGAAGTTTTCTCAGCTGCGCAATGGGAGCCCAAGAATACGCCGTCCAATTTAGTTGCTGTCTCGGTTGATTTTTTCACCTGAAAATGTGTTTCAGTTTTGACATATCACAAAAAAAAATGGGGCGGGGCTGGGGTTGGGGGTTGATTATTAGGGCTAGGGTTGGCCTAATTGTTTCCTTTCCTCACTTATGGTAGCCAAATTTGGTATCCAGTATAGTACAATTTTGGGTGATATATTTCTGATCGGCCAAACAAATTTTAGTAAGGGCATCGCTGATACCGTGCCAATATACTCTATTTTGAATGAAGAGAGCAACTTTATTTCAAAAAAAAATGTCTTAAAAAAATTCGCCTGCACCGCAAATTACTTATATCATTTATATCAAGCTGGTAAACTCGAAAAAGCAATTAAAAACGGACCAAAAATAACGACCTAATTTCTGAAACTTTTTCAAACCCAATAAACAAAAATCCACCCATCAAACCATCATCCATGCCATTGCTGCTGATTCACTGCCTTTGCAGAAATTATTCGTTTCAGTTATACCAGAACTTGGATTTTTTTCAAATAACTTTTTTGACTGGCGATTTTGAAAACAGCTTTGTGCAGAATTGAGATTTGAGCACTAACAATCGATGTTTTTCTTAGAATTTTTTCTAGCAAAACTTGCTGTTTTCGTTTTTAGGCAAATCCTACTCAAAAAATAGTTCTAAGCCGTCAAATAAAATTAATTTCAAAATTTCAGAAATTAATTTCTCACCAAGTAACAAAAATATACAACATAGTTTTCCGCTCTGAGGCGGTGGCGTCCTTCATGCTTGAGGGACCGAATGCTTGAAAATAATTTTAGCTTACTTTCAGCCAATCAAAATTGAGTATTCAAAACCGCAAAGTAAATCGCGAAAATCTCAAAGTAAGAAAATATATCCAAGCCATTAGTGTTAATATTGACCGATTAGATAAAAAGCAGATGAGTTTTCAAGACTGAAAAATTCTTGTGATTTTGAACTCATTAATCTTGATGATTATCTGAATAGAAATGCGGTTGTAACCCGCAATTTGTAATATTTTTGATAACCTTCCACTGATTTAATACATTTTCTGTTAATATTGACTTCGATTTTTTTGAGAAAGGCATTTAGCCAATAAAAACGCTTAGCGATATTGATTGGTTGAAGTTTTTCAAGCATTCGGTCCCTCAAGCATGAGAACTCTTCCCTCTGAGACACATGCGAACGGACATATAGGTATAACGGAGTGCAGCCTGTATTTAGACAACCGCGTATTCATACTCGTCAGTATTCAGACAAATACTGTATGAACCAATCAGAATTGAGAAAAGACATTATTAATCCAAAATAAATAATAATTATTTATTAATTTCTTTTTTGTCTTGATTCTGATTGGTTGAAACAGTATTTGTCTAAATACTGACAAGTCTGAATTTGCGGTTGTTTAAATACTGCTATGTAATCAGGTGTAACGGTGCTCTCCCATACAGTAAACTTGTTCGCGTTGTTTTGTATTTTTTATCATGAATTACTTACACTGAAAGTTCCCAAAAACAGTTTATGATTACTTTAGTATGAAGAAAATATTGGACCAAATTGACATCTGCCCCCTAAAATGGCCCAGGATTGGATCTTAACTTCATTGCAAACTTTCGGAATCCGGAACAATTTATGAAATCCACAAACAAATAACAATATTTGTGCAAAAAAATGCGCAATCGCGGACTTCTCAACTGTAAGCGGAATCCACAATTTGTAAGCGGACTCCACGAATTATAAGCGGACTCCGCAAAGTGTAAGCATATTCCGCAAGTTGATTTTATTTCTGGGTTTGTAGCAGCTCATAATTGATTTTCATTTCAAGTAAAAATGGCCTGTTTCATCCTTATTAAATCGGTAGGGTAAAAGTTTTTTACTTCGTCGATTTGAATTTTGAATTTTCTAAAACAATAATCTGCATCATTTGTTTCAAGATTGATTATTTGAAGACACTGTATTTCTTATCGTCAACCGTTAAGGCATTACAGTCAAGGAACAGTGAGTTTGCCTGTTTTCGTTTCGAATTAGAAAAACAAACAAATGAAGTTTTTTTCCAATTTAAATCAATTTCTCACCTTAAGTTATGCAAAACTGACAATTCCACACATGGTTGGTGCAAATATATAGAAAAATTAGGCCAAATACGAAAAAAATGAGCGCTGTTTTTCGAACCATTATTTGGCCAGTAAATTACAATTCGATAGAGAGGTTTTTTGATGCATGAAACATGCCTTTAAATGGCAAAAGTAGTTTGAAGACTTCTTGGTTACTAAATTATTCTTAGGAAAACTTAGGACCTTGTCTTCCTTCTCTCAAAAAACTGAAACGACAGTCAAAAAATTTTTAAATTTTATTTGAGACAAGTTTAGAGAACTGTTTTTTGACAAACTAGTCCTTTCATTGCTTTTATCTTCGTATGCCAACGAGCTGGAGCAATTCTTAAATCATCAAAATAGCGTATGATAACCTAATGGTAACTGATTAGCCGAACTATCTATACCTTCGACAAAAATTTCGAAACCTTGGAGAGAATTTTGAGCGATAATTAAAATTAATCGACAATTGTTGGTCCAAGCTTTTTCATTTTCTCAGTTTTTATCGGTTGTTTGGCGCTTTCACAGAATCTCTTAAAGAATAATTTAGGTCCATAACTTTAGTTTTCTTTTTTTTTTCTCACGAGGATGTTTCAAGAATAACAACAATTTCCAAACTAGTTAAAATTGACTGGCCAAAGTATGCTTCTAAATCATTTTTTCTAAAACTGTTTTCTTGGCTATGTGTCAGTTTTCAAAAACCGTTTTCTTGGCTTGTGTCAAAAGTTGAGCCCTATATCGTTATTATTAGAAAAATTGTTCAAAACGTGAAGAAAAACTTGTTCATTTACTCAGTTTCAAATCAGAAGTTGTTAGTTCGTTGTCCCGTAACAGTAAGAACCTATTGAGATTTTTCGCGAATCAGTTTCTTCGAACAGAAGGTTCTTGTGAAAGACATTTCTATTGAATAAAACTTCCTGAATAAAACTTTTTGCGCTCAAAGTTGATAACATTCCGTCAGCTTTAAAATGAAATTTTTAATTGTTTCAATAAAAGCGTTTTTTACTTGGTAGTTGAAGTCGAATTTTTCTCTGTGTGGTAGCTGATTGGCCTGGATATGGACGAGGCACGAGTCACCGTCACAAATATAGGTATCAACTTCAACTCCAAAGCGATGAACTAAAAAAGGGCCGACCTTTAGTTTATTTTTCATAAGTAGTAGTTACTGATAAAATGATGGCTTTAGAAAAACCCAGGATGATTAAAAATATTAGTCATAAAATTCCCGCAAATGAGAGTTGTATGGACTCGCATTTTTAAAGGCTCTATATCTGGAACTGTGTGAGAACTGAGAAGCAACTTCAGAGTATCGTGTGAAACCCGGAAACTTATTGAATTGTGTAGAAAAAACTAGTTAAGTAAGAACTGACATCGCATTTTCGAAGAAAGGCTGAACAACAGTAGGTATCGAACCAGAAATAAAAACTACAAGAAAGAAAAGGATCACATAGTTTCTCAAAAAGAAAATACTCAAACCTTAGAGGCCACAGTACCATATAATATTTGATTTCTAATCAACAACTCTAAAATTTTGATTTCGAGTTATATTTCAAATGAGAATCAGTGAACCTTTTGGCCAAAATGCATGTTACCAAGGAGACCATGGATGTAAGTAAGCCATTGCGGATTAAAATGAGGAAACCTAAATATGCCATTGCTGATAACGATAAATTCTACGGTCGCCTCAATGACATAACCATGTAGCGGTGGGTTTTTTTATTATCAAAGTGAATAAAAAATAGTGCCAATTGCACCCAATTCAAAAATTAGTCGCGTTACTACTAAAAGACTCAAATATAGAAACATTTTCAGACTTATTGAGTCGCGCCGCTTCCGGGTCTAGACCCAAATTGCCTTTTTGCACCGAAAGCTTGAGACTGAAAGTCTGGACATGAATCGCGCCAAGGGTCGCGAAAGTCTGGACTAACCAAAACTTGGTCGCGAAATTCTGGACATAGGACGCGAAACTCTGGAGAGGCATTTTCAAGTTTTTTGTGACTTCAAGTTCAGACTTTTGCGACGAAATTATGGTATGCCTAGCGCGTCTTTCATGGCCCACGGCGAGTCTTTCGCGACTCATGTTCAAACTTATGATTTTTTTCCAGACTTTCTATACTCAAGGTCTCCTGGCGGCTATGCAATTAGTGTCTGTATCCGGATGCGGCGCGACCCGCTGCGCAGTTTGGTGTCCAGAATTTCCAGTCTCAAACTCTCGGTGCGACTATGCAATTTGGGTCTGGATTCGGATGCGGCTCAATTCATTCGCGACTTTTTCGATTCACGGTGCAACTTTATGTCCAGGCTTTCCAGACTCAAACTCTCGGCGCGACTACGCAGTTTGGGCCTGGGATCAGCTGTAACAAGACCCACGTGCGACTTTTGCTATCCACGGAGCAATTTCATGTCCACATTTTCCAGACTCAAACTCTCGACGCCACTATGCAAATTGGGTCTAAATCCGTATGCTGAGCGAGCCAAGGTGCGACCAAGTATGAGACGGCGTGACTCGGAAACGTCACGACCCTACATGCAACGGCGCGACCGGCGAGATCAAGCTTTGCCATTTCCAGACACCGCGACCGAGGTGAAGGCGGCTCTCGACTTTCGCGACCAAGATGAAACTATCGCAAATTTTGCCACCGAGGCGGAAACAGCGCAACCACGGTGGAGATGGCACTTCCCAGTAACAATTTCTCTTGGTGTAGACGTCGGCGTTGTGAATTTGCAATCAACTCAATACACCTGGGTCGAGGAAATCTGAAAATGGCTGAGTTTGATTGCGCCGTTGTCGCTGTTTCTTGAGTCGCACTGGTCGCGCCGTCTCTACCTTGGTCGTAAAAGTCGCGGCTAATTTTTTCGGTCGCCAAAGTCTAGAAATGGCAAACTTTGGTGGCGAAAAACTGGACATACCAAATATGGCTCGCTAAATTTTAATCGCGCCGTCTCCGTTGCGAAAGTCTGTCTGGACATATCTAAAGTTGGTCGTGACAGTCTGGACATGCCAAAATTTTATCAAGAAGTTATAGAGTCGTGGATTTGAACCCCGTGCTTACATTAATTTAAAATCGGAACAGATCAAGGTTTTCAAGGTTTGATTTCTGTACGTGACCGTTTTAAAGTCAAAAACTCTTATATTTCAAATTGAAATGTTATTTCAAATGAGAAACAGTGGCTTTTTGTCATATTAGATGCCAAATTGGACGAGACCCTTGATGTCAGAAGACCGATGCGGATTACCAGTAGGAAATCTACATATGTCCTTAATGATGACAGTAATTTATGCTAGTTTTGTTTCTAAGGTCTTCTCAATTACATAAGGAATGCTATTTCAAAACCAATTAGGTGGTGGGTTTTTTATTATTACCAAAGTTTGGAAAAATTAGTGTCATTTGTACCCAGTTCAAAAATCAGTCATGTTTTTTAGAAAAATAGCTAAATTAATAAGTGTATAACAAATCGCCTGGCTGAAAATTCTATCAATATCAATCTAATATGAACAATTTAAAACATATAAAACATATTTTTCATTTCGGTAATGACTTTAAAAGTCGTATACGATCGCACAAATGGGACTTACTTCTGAATTCAATATTCCTCTGCCCTGTGGTAGATAGGCTTGTCATAGGGGGATTAAAATTGTAGTAATTGACTTCTGTCCTAATCCGGATCAATAGGAGTTGCTTAGGGTTAATAGCTGAGAGATCCAGGCACTGGAAGCCAGTGTCTTGCTGAAAACGAATTGGCCACAAATCGGTTGTTGAGTTCAAAAAAATACAATAAAACACAATATCAACATTAATACAAAATATAGCAAAAAGAGCTGTCTGACCAGCTAAAGGCCGTTCACCAATTGAATTTTATCTAAGAATGTGCAGTGGTTCAAGATTTTTATGGAATGATGGTTGCATAGTGACTTTCGAAAATGGAAAAAAGGGCGCTTTATTTTCATTTATATGGTGTTGTGGTTCCTGCGAATCGCAGTAGGCCTTAACAGTCGTGTCGAAGGATAGTCCAATTATCTCCCCACAATCCCGACTGTGTAATTTTGTTAAGCTAGCTCTTTTTTTGCGACTCAAGGCCGTATTTTGCCTCTAGAACTTTCACAGAACTTTGCTTCTAGAATTTTCACGTGGTACCACTATTATAGCCGAAATTGGTCAGGCTGTGGTAGACCCGAAGCTAGAGGTCAAGTGAGAGCTCGTCTTCACACACTATCATTCATTGCCATGGCATGGGATCGAATACACGATCTGACAATCTCAATGTAAACACTTTACTACTATGCTAAGTGCCTATTATATAATGTATTTAATATTCGGCAGTGTTTTTCGAAACAATTTTTGACAACACGCTGGTTCAAAAAAAAATCTCTCAATTCACCAATCACATGATGCAACATTTTCAGAAGATCCACGAAAACAACATAGATCATAAATGGCAGCATTCAATTGTAGTTATTGCTCTAAATGCGCGCGAAAGCTATTGTACTATAATTTGGGTCCAGTTTGTAGTGTTGGATCAATTCAGAATATCACGAGAGAGTGGGACTTGAAAACTTGGTCGACCTTTTTGGGGGTCGACTAACCGGATTTTCCGAGCTCTCCCATATAACTATAACGAAACCATTTTTTGTTTTAAACAAATCTGCGTCGCAGACAAACTTGCTATGAAAACGTGCAAAAACGGTTTTTGTGCATTTTTGTGACGTTTCCGTCAAAATGTCATCGCTTTGGGCGCATTTACCAATAGTATATTGTACAAAGACTCCTTTAGAAAATTATCACAGCTTATGCGACGAAAAAGTTTGTCTCACATAATAAGGCCAAAATGCGGGCCCATTTGTAATGAAACCATGAGGGGAGGCTACATGCTGAGGGAAATACTGAAGGGGCTGCATCCTGATGGGGTATATACATTTGGGTATATTTGGTTACCAATTGTCCAACTCGGCTGTCCACTCGATCAAGTTCAGTAACTGTTTCGCCTCCGCTCCACTGACTCAGTGTGCTCGTCACTCTGTCGTAGTTGGCTTCTTCTTTGGAATTGTGCCACACAACGCAGAGAATTGAATCGTTCATGAACATGACACTGACGTCACTGTTGATCGTCGGAGGACCTGCAACAAAAAAAAATTGAAGTGCAAGATGTCTGTATATAAAATTTCTTTTAAGCAAAGCCAAAAACAAATCGAAGCAAAGCCAATCTGGAAAAGTGTCTATCAACGCAAGGAAACAGAAAAAAAATACTGTCTTCTTTTTTGAAAGAATTTTAATTTTAAAAATATACGCCCTTGAAGCTCTTTGATTTCCCAGATCATAATATGACTGAAACTTTTTTGAATAGTTAGCAGAATTTGAGACAACTGGAACAATAGTTAGATTTTTTATTCCACTGGGAAATCTAAGTTAAGTCCAATTTTGAAACCACCAGTTGATCAAGTATTTTGTGACCCTTACACATATTAGCTGTTCGATATTGAATTTGTCTACTTTTTAACAAGGAAAATGATGTGAACTTAAAAAGAAAATTTACGCGGAATATTTTGATACTTTCACGGGTTATTAATTTACGCGGACAATTTTGATCTGAAAGAAAAACTCTTTATTTATGACTACTAAAGCGAATTTAATTGACTAATTATTGACTAAATAACTAGTTAATTAAAATGTCAAATAGAAATCTTAAGAAATTTTTAATTGTTTAATTAAATTTGTCAATTTAGTTGTCAAATTAATTTGAGAATGTTTTTAAGGTTAAAAAAATTGAAGAAGTAAATTGTATATCATTGAATTGCTTATGATTCAAATACTGTTTATGATTGTGTTTTGTTCTTATTTGATCTGAATTAAAAAGTTGGATCACAAAGTAGTTATACATTCAGCGCAGATTTATAAAAATTCAAGTCCTTAAATGGAACCAGAAGACATTCACATTTTTTTTAGCCTTTTCGCTTTTGTTAATTGATTGCGCAATTTGCCTTTATTCAACAAAGGAAAATATGTGAGCTTTAAAAATATCACGAGTCAAATTGCAAATTTCAAAGTTGAGCTTGATGAACTTTCAATTATTTTTTCTCTCAAAAAAAAACGACAAGCTCCGTGTAAGTGAAATTTTTGGGGTGGTGATTATCGATCAATCTTAGCGTTTTGGAAACAATTTAACCACAAACAAGGGCGTCTGAGCTGAAACAATTGACGGCAGACATTTTTTTGCTAATTTGTCTCATTTAAAGAAAATTGGATCAAAAGGTAGTTGTTAAATAAGCCAAAAATTTAAAAAAAAACAAGACTGCTCGTATCAGGGCGAATACGTGAAAGTTCCGACTGCCTGTTAACGTTTATGGAGTAGTAGTAACATAAACAACAAAAAAATTAAATGTAATAAAAAACAAAAGGAATAATTTTTTTTTCTAAAATTTGAATTTTTTTAATGAAAATCATCCCCCCACACGCCATATGAAGTACAAAACAAAATATTTCGCTCCTTGTAAGAAATCAATTATGGCAAATAAGCTTCTTTCAACCAATTTGGAACGATTTCCAAGACGGAGTAAATCTACAACCTATTTTATTAGAGACGGATTAAATCTCCGCTTAAGCGTTAATAGCGCGAATTCTATAGCGCGTTAATTGTCCCAAATTGATCAAAATGGCCAAAACGCCAATATTTAAACTCTCATAACTTTACCAAAAATAAATAACAAGTGAAACATTTTTTTCAAATTAAGCTCAGGACAACAATAGCTTTCGAATGATATAAATAGAATCCGTCAAAATGGCTAGTTAAAAAGTTGAAATTTGTCTGAAGAAAAAAAACCCACCCCGAGCACAAATATTCCGTTACTTTCGTATCGAAAGTCGGAACAATAAAGTCCATTTTTGAAACTAGAATTCAATCACGTTTTTTTGCGACTAATTCTCAAATAAATGGAGTTGCCTTCGTTCAACAAAAAACTATATGTGAGATTAAAACTAAATAACAAATCAAACAGCAATTTCAAGTTTTTTCATGAGAAAAAAAAAACAAAAAAGTTATTTTGATACTTTCACAGGTTATTAATTTACGCGGAATAATTTGATGTGAAAGAAAATCTCTTTATTCGTGACAACTAAAGCTATCTTGATTGACTAATTTTTGACTGAATAACTAGTTAATTAAAATGTCAAATAGAAATCTTAAGAAATTTTTAACTGATTAATTAAATTTGTCAATTTAGCTGTCAAATTAGTTTTAGAATGTTTTTAAGGTTAAAAAAACTGAAGAAAAAAAATTGTATCTCATTGAATTGTTTATGATTCAAATACTGTTTATGGTTGGGATTTTTTTTGATTTGATCTGCATTAAAAAGTTGTATCACAGTAGTTCTATATTCAGCTCAGATTTATAAAAATTCATGTCCTTAAATGGAACCAGAAGTCATTCAATTTTTTAAAATCTTTTCGTTTTTGCTAGTTGACTGCGGAGCTTGTCATTATTCAACAAAGGAAAATACGTGAGCTTTAAAAATATCACGAGTCAAATTGCAAATTTCAAAGTTGAGCTTGATGAACTTTCAATTATTTTTTTACTCAAAAAAAACGACAAGCTCCGTGTAAGTGAAAACTTAACTTGATTTTTGGGGTGGTGATTATCGATCAATCTTAGCTTTTTGAAAACTATTTAACCACAAACAAGGGCGCCTGAACTAAAACAATTGGCGGCTGAACTTTTTTTCTTTTTTTTGCTAACTTGTTTCATATAAAGAAAATTGAATCAAAAGGTAGTTATTTAATCAGCTGAAAATTTAAAAAAAAAACTGCTCGTATCAGGGCAAATACCTAAAAATTCCGACTGCCTTTTAACGTTTATGGAGTAGTAATAACTTGAACAACATAAAAAAATTAAATGTAATAAAAAACAAAATGAAAAATTTTTTTTTCTAAAATTTGAAAATTTTCAATGAAAATCATCTCCCTACACGCCATATAAAGTACAAAACAAAATATTTCGCTCCTTGTAACAAATCAATTATGGCAAATAAGCTTCTTTCAACCAATTTGGAACGATTTCTAGGACGGATTAAATCTACAACCTATTCTAATAAAATCGAAATAAATCTCCGCTTAAGTGTTAATAGCGCGAATTATATCGCGCGTTAAATGTCCCAAATTGATCAAAACGGTCAAACTGCCAATCTTTAAACCCTCATAACTTTACGAAAATGCTGATATTAAATAACATATCAGTTTTCGTTCGAAATGATTTTTTACTCACGTGTTAATATTATGTGCTCCAAACCCTCTCTACTCATTTGAACAAATTCTCCGCATAGTTCACCAACTACACGCACGGTTATTTGATAGACAGCGCCTTGATTTAAAAAACCATTCGATATTCTTGAATTCAACGTTAATGTCGAATTCAACAGCACTTCTGATGACGAATATATAACTTCCTCAATCGGCCAATTGGTTTCAGCGATAAGCAGTCGCACAGTGACATCTAGTGACTCATACCGCAAGCTTCCCTCGTATGCCTCATCAGAGAAACTTATTATGACCTCGTCATCCCCTAAATAACTCACCACCTCTAGAGTTTTGGGAAGCGTGGGTGGCTCTGAAATTAAACAGGTCAAATTAAAAAAGCAATGTTTTCGTTGAAAAATTCCCCAGATCACAGGACTGCAGTAATTTGAATAAAATAAGTGTTTGATTAAAGCTGACCTAAAGTACCTTTTGGTCCTAAAATGTTAGAGAATAAATTAAAAATCTGTCGACATTTTTGAGGCTTTTTCAAGCTGAAAACTTCGTTATTACCTGGGCACGCCAAGGGATCATCTGGATTATTTTGACTGTAGACCAGAGCTACAAGAACAAGAGCTGCAGACAACGCTGAAACAAAATGAATCCGTGAACAATTAATTGACTAAAAATCATAACCTCTTCAATCAAATGAATAACCTTTTGCTTCAATCAAATTAAGTCAAAACAATATAGTGCAGAGCTGCGTGAAAGAACCATGGACATGGATAAGGAAAAAAATGAGTATTAGCTTTACTTTTATATTTCCGCTCATAATCAAATGAAAAAGTATAATTTTTACTATATATTTAATCATTTAATTTTCCCGAAAACCAACAAAGGTTCTCTTTAGCAAGGTTTTTTTCAACTGCGGTAATTTTTTCGAAAAAAAAATCAAAATTATAGAAGAGAAATTTTAAGTTCTTCAAAAGCGAAACGAAAATGTGAGGATAAATGTGAGGATTGAAACTGCTACATTCAATGATTACCTGGTTTTAAGAACATTCTTATAAGAAAAATGATGGCAAATTTGAAGTCAACTAATTATAAACAACTGATTTTTCTTTGTGCTGTTTCAAAATGGGACCCTTTGACAGCTCAGCACGAATCATCACGACTTTATGCGAAGAAGTTGTTTTACGTAAAGAAAACAGTACCATTAGTCGTAAATAATGAAAAGAACTTGGCCATAATAATTTGTAAAAAGAATCGGTAAAAAAATAATTTGACGTTCTCGAATCATCTAAAGAGTTATCGTAAGCTTCATGCTAAAAAATCCAGCGGCTCTAATCATTGAAGCCTTCATCGAAAAAAGTCTAGCGGCTTACATATAGTCGACAGAAATTTAAATGACGTAATTTTTCAGCCATAAAGCACTGATCAAAACAAATGTTCAAAATGTGCGCCGAAAGGTAATCGTATTTTTAGATACCAAATAAATTATGAATCACTCCGTTGCATAGTCAGTATGAACTATGGTTCGATGGAACTGTATTCATAAGCAGCCCGAAAACATGATTAGCTAACATCCAAATGTTTGTGAAATCTTTCTTGGTTTTACATTGCTGTGATCTTCTAAAAATGGGGCAGAAAATATTTACCCGGTGTGGTTTTTTTCTGGCATTAACATAAACATTGAATTTTTTGACCAAGTCTTTTACCAAGTAAGGACTTGATATTTTGAGTTTTAGAAATGAATTTCTCATGCGATCTTTTTTTGCAATAAGTGGGGGTGGTCTGAAATTTGTGGTGACACAGTTGCTGCTGATTCAAATTATTGAGAGAACGCTAAAACAAAAAGCTTAAAATTTGATGGTCTTTTTGGTCATACAGACACTCTGTAAATGATCATTACGACGCCAAACTGTGCGCTGGATAGGCGCAAAACGTAGTGTCTCTAGGAATTCAGAGACAAATATTGAACTGTAAGTGGATTCCACTAACAAAATGTCAATGGATTCTGAGCTCAAATATGTGTTATGTAAATTTTGTCGTATATGAATATAAATGTTGTCGCAGATTCTGCAACGAGCAAATAAAGCTAGTTGTTCCAGATTCCGCAAACGTAAGCGGATTCCCCAAATTGTAAGCGGATTCCGCAAATGTAAGCAGATTCCGTAAATGCCGCTAATAGTTTTAAGGATTCCGCCTACAATTTGCGGATTATGCTTACATTTTGCTAACTCGGCTTCCAGATGCGGATTCCGCGACAGCGTAAATTTACTATACAAAAAATTAATATTTGCTTGTGGATTCCCCAAACTGTTTCAGATTCCTCAAATTGGGCTGTTTTTTGAGCAACTTTGGGCAATAGAGTGTTTTAGGTTAGTGTTCATGGAATCCAAAACAGCATAATTTTTTTTTATATAGCAATGTTGCGCACTCCAGAACAAATCTGCTTTCAACCTGTTACGGACTACGCTCGAAATTCACAAAAACCAAATTTGGCATCGTAATAATGAGAAAAATATATATATACATATATTTAACAATTGGATTGATTTTGGTTGTAGGATATAAAAAAGGGGCAAACGAAAACGAAACAACTTTATCTTGAAATAAGCTTCATTTTGAAATTTTAAAACTATAAGCAGTTGTTACACATAAATTTTTTTAACCTTTTCCGAGATTGACAAAAAGGCTAGTCATACTTTTTCAACTTGTAGAACAAGTTTTTCACTCATCTAGAAAGATGTCTGATAACTCTACGACTAGTATTCTCTCGTTTTATGAAAGTGTGCGTTCAGCAATTTCATTCGTTAAATGAAAGCTTTTCATTAGAATTTTTTCATTACGTTCCTCAGATGATTTTTTTAAATTGAGTTTATGTATATTGTTAAATCCGGCCGCACGCATAAAAAAGTTTAGAAAACTCTTCTCAAACATTTGTGAAAAAATTTAACTTTTTGTGAGGACTTAAAAGATTTCTTTTCGACAATAAAAGTGTTTGTAAATAACCGCTTGCTTTATGTCATACATGCATTTTATCGTACCAGGAGAATAAATTCGAAAGTTTGCATTAGTAATGCAAAATAAAATAGTTTTCCTAATATTGATTTTTTTTCGGATTTTCTTGAAGAAGTGTACTCTTGTTCATCAATTGGAATTGTATGACTGGCTTTTTTTATCAATTGTTGTACAGTGTGTACTGCCTGAAGTTAATTCAATAAGTTTGTATGTTCTTGTCCTTAGTTTTATTCAAATTGAAAAGGAAAAAAAATTCTCGGTGGATATTCTCATAAGCTATAAGAGTTTAATGGTTGTTTTTCAGCGTCTCCTACTTTTATAATAAAACCAAAAAAAAAACAACGAATGATTTGCCTCAGTTCATTTAGGATTGATCAAATCCGCTAACTACCCGTGTTAGAGATGACAATATATTACGCGTTGGTTGTCCCAAAGAGGCCAAATTAGCATTTATCAAATCGAAGAACTACAAAAATGATCGCAGTTGAAGTTTTTTTTTTTTGATGTCTGCACAACGTTATATTTAAGACGCCTTTTAAAAATACAGATCAAAAAATGGTACGTTCCTGCATGAAACCACACCAAACTGGAAAATAAACAAAACACGAATTGTATACAAATTTTACTAAAATAAATGAGGTCTTTGGGGATATTTTTTAGCAAAAATAATGTCCTATATTGCGAAAAAAAATGTGTTGGTCTTGGTTCAGTTCATTAATATATCTAATTTCTATTGAGTCATTTTTGTCATTTCTGTAAAAGTTTATGCTAAGAAGCAAAAAAAGCTCTTTCTTGCCAAATGGTTTTAAATTGACTCGATAAGTTGATTTTTCTGATTCGACAATTATCTTGACGCCCAATACATGCAGTTTTGCAGAAAAAGGTGACGCGTAAGGTTGTCCAAAAGCAAATAAATTAAATCTTATACCGTTTCAGAGTTACAAAAAACAAGTATCTGCGATGACAAATTTTTTGTTTGCATATTACTATTTGCACCCCAAATTTCTTAATTTTTCCAAAATTTTTGGATCAACAATAATAATATTGGAATGAAAATTGTATTTGATAGGCCATACTCTGATTGACAAACAAATCTGATTGGCGGGCGCAATTAACCCAAAACGTTGTGCAGATTTCATGCTCATAAGAGAAATGCAATTATTTTATGTGTGGTCAATCTGCAAAAAAATTGTGGTTTTATTTGCTTCCGCCAACCACATTTGTTCGCCAACCAGATAAGGGTATATTATAGACAATTTTTTTTTTTCAATTTTATCATTCTTGAGCCACAAAAAAAATAAAAAAACTGCAATACCCACATCGCTGATAAAATTCAACACAAAGTTTTTTTTTGCTCAAACCAACCCCATGCTCTACCACTTTAACGTCCCAAGTTTTTGTGGGACTCACGGCAGACAATTTTTTTTCTCGCAAGTTGAACAGTTCTTCATTTTTTACTAACAGTTGGTTTTAAATACTATTTTTGGTAGCCACACAACCTGTTTGAGTGTTTTCTGTAGCTACAGGTATAATCTTAGCGATTGAATGACCATCACTGAGAGATAGTTTCACCAAAGAGCACGATTATTTTAGGGGAGCAGATTGCCTTGCTACTCACCTTATCAATCAGAATTTCCCAAAGTTATCAAGTCTTAACCGTTGCTGTTACATAGAAGGATCCACAAGACTAAAAGCATTGTGGCGGTTACAAGTTATGGCAATTTCTTAAAAGCTTATTTATCCACAGTTGCTTTCAACAATCATCAAGAGATCTTCTTGAACACAATACCCAACTCTCGTCTCCAGGGAAGTTATCAACAGTCATCTCTACCCGAAGACCTGTGAGACACTTATTGACACTTGTTCGGTTGCTTCTAAGACCAGATCCGAACAAGTGAATTGCTATGCAAAAATTTCGAGTGACCCCCAAGGTTTACACTTGCGTAAGCAAGGCTCTCCAAGGGTAGGGCTTGCTTTTTTAAGCACTTGCCAACGCTTCGTGTGATGTCAGCAGATAGGGCCTCGTTTGATGAAAGGTTGCTTAAATATCAGAAGCTGTAGTGAAGTGACCCCAAAATGTCGTGCTGGCAACAGGAAGTACAAACATCAGCCCAGCAGCCCAAAAACCTCGTTTGCATCCCCAGGGTCTAGGTGGGTTCGATCTTGGTGAACCGGGTAAATCCGATTAATGCGGACGCCGTATGATTTTTACGTAATATTTTCAACACTTGGAAAAGTTTTTATCTCGATTAGAACCTTATTTTAGTAAAAACTACAACCTGATTTTGCTATGTTGTTTGTATTTACTGGACAAAAAAATGACCACAAAATCAAACTGAGTTGAGTTAAAGTTAGGTAATTGGTCCGATTGAGTTGTTACTTGTCGGAAGCATTATTTTTCGATCGTTAACTCATGGAATTTGCAGAAACAAAGCTGACCACGATGTTTAATTTTTTTATTAATAATTCAACTGAATGTATATTATTTTATAGATTTGAGGAAAAAAGTTCAACTTTTGGAAAAACAAATTTGGTTACGCAATCCGAATTTTCCCATGAGCTGAAAAAAATTTGGGCAATGGTTGTGTTTTTTCTCGACGCTTTCTGACTACCAGAAAAAAAAAGTTTTGACAAAAAGAAGTATCCTGTTGAAGCCATTGCAACTGTAATTCGAAGGGACAGCCAGTGTGCCAGCTTGTCGCATAGTGTAGTTGCTTGCCACGGGCTTGCGGTGAACGGATTCATTCTGTGGGTCCTGGAGACTTGGTACAAGTATTTGGGCTGTTGGTCTGATTTTTTTTACTTATTGCCAGAGCGAAACTTTCTTTGGCGATTTTTTTTTGTTTCAGGCTTTGTCTGCCAAATTTTCAAAAACCAAGAAGCATGATGCAAGCTCGGAAGCGAACAGTGGGTTGCTAGGCATCTTGTTACTTTTTATGACCCATTTTTGGTAAACCTTACTCTCAGTGATGGCCATTTTTTGCCTATGAGATAACTGAGACATCGAAAAAAAAATAATTGAGAACGTCTTACTTTTTTCGTTTCGCGAATATTTTTTCAGACGAGAAAATCGAGTTTTCCATCAAACAGTTTTGAGTTTAATTCAAATTGTTATTAGGCTGATTGTTTTTAATCAATAAACAATTGATTTTTTTTCCTTTTTAGTTCTTTTTTTTGCCAAAATTAACTTAAGTAGAAAGCTTTTGGGCTTCTTGCGCAGCAATTACTTTTGCTTCTTCCGACAATTTTTTAAAAAAAAAGACGGATTGTTTGTACTCCAGAAAAGTTTCGACATTTAACTAGCATTCATGACAGAACTTTAAAATCACTTGAAACTTATTGTTGTCTTGAGCTCAAAACTAAACAATTATTTAACCTGTGATTGTTTTTTGTGAAATTATGACGGCTTAAATATTGCCAATTTGGGACAATTGACGCGCGATTTATCTCGTGATTTTAACGCATAAGCGGATATTATACTCGTCATAGAAATCATTCCAAGTTGAATTGAGATATGGTATTTCGTCTGTTTCATCCTTCACTATAAGCAAATTGTATCAATTCTACTTTAAATGGCGTGTGGGGCTGACTTTCAAAAAAAATTTTCTTTTTATTTTGCCTGTTTTTTGAGAATTCATCCATTTTTTTTTAATGCAAACAGGACTCCATAGACCTTAACATGCAGTCGGAGCATACAGAGTATCGACCCGATACGAGTAGTCTTGTTTTTTGTTTTAAGATTTGATGCAGAAGGTGAAAAATAAAGTTCGTAATTTGAATCATAGCAGCAAAAAATATAATTCAAGACCAATTTTGATTACTTCAAACTAGCTCCACAGCTATTGGTTGCCCGGTACGTACACTCTTACTTCAAACTACACTGATTTTTGTGCTTTTCCAAGGAAGATGAGCAACAATTGAAAACGCATTTGTTTTATAGAACTCTGTTTTTTCATACAGACATATGTAAAATTTTACGTACAGCAGTTTTTATCTACGGTGGAGTTCGAACACAAGCAGAGACACACACACGTTTTTTTTTCTGTTAAAATTTGTATAGACTTGGGTTTTTAATGGAAGTGAAGTCGTTGACAAAATTGTTTTTAAATATCGTACGGCTATTCATTTTGGGATTTCGAATGCGATCTTTGCAAAGACATGTAACTCCTTTCACATGTTATAATATTAAGCTCCTGAAAAATCTTTTTAATTAATGGAAACTATACCGACAAAAGCAAAATTCATTTTTTCCGGTGACAGCTAGTGTTTGCAATGAGATGAAAATTTTGGCCAAAGATAATTGTGCGCGAACGTTAATCAGAGTGATTAAAAAAACACTATTAGCGGTAGTAATCATAACGGCGCCCAGCTCAATTTTATAACTACGCAAATAATTGTGCTTTTACATGTCTGGGTTCTGCAAACGGATCTTTTGCTCGTGTTAGAAATTTTTGTCATTGAAAACTACAAATAAATGATGCCCACGCAAGAAGCCGACAAGCCAATTTTGTCATTAGATTCCTGAGACAAACGTGTTTTGGTTGTTGAAGTGGATTACGTTAAACGTCGCTGGATTCCAAAACTTTGTCATTGGGTTCCGCAATTTTTCTTAAATTTGTCGCTTGATTCGTGTTTTGTCAGTAGTTTCTGCACTCAACTTTTTAAAGCAGATTTCACAATGATTTCACATGGAATACAATGCTAAAAAAAACCAATCACGAAATCCACTGACAAAAAGACCTCATTTTTTATGTAATAACAATTACAAAGATTTTTTATTCAAGAAAATTTTGAAACCGATTTTTGTTTTGAGAAAAAAAAACTGAAACAAATCAATTGCGTTATAATTTTCAGTCGCAACATCAGAAAAATTAAAGCAACTTTTTGTATTCATTAGTTTTTCAAAAATTTTTAATGGGTTTTTTCATGTATGACTTTTAATTTTGAAGTCAAGTAATCCAATTTTTGATGAAATGATTCTCCGAAAAATACGAGAGCAAATTGTTTTTGTTTTATTGGCAAAAGTAAAATGATTTTTGATTTGTTGGAATTTGAGTGTTCGTAAAATGGTTTTTTTTTCGCGCTCATTAGCAACAAATCTGAGCAAAAACTAAAATTTTCCTTCATTTTTCATCTTATATTGGGAAATTATTTTTCTCTCAAGGAAAGTAAGTGACGTATCTTTTTAGCCTAAAGAATGGTCTTAACAAAATTGGTAGTTTATATTGTTGGGTTACAATTGGCTGTTCATTTCTCAGGATATTTTTAAAACATCATAATGTAATTATTTTGTTCTGCGCGGGTCGGGGTGGAGGTTTTAACACTGTGCTTCAAATGTCATTCGTTCCTTTAAAAAAGTTGTTTTTGTCAGAAAATTCAAGCCTCCTAAAGAGTAAAAAAAACTCTGGGTTGAAAATAGTTTAGGTAAAAATACCTTAATTTAAATGACAAAGATTATTTTATCGAGGATTTTTTCGCTGTGTGTTTTAATAACTGAGAATATATTAAATAGTTTATGACCTTTAGCTTGATGTCGAGCGGAGCGGTGCCCTCAATACTGATTGCCCATTTTACACCACCCATTTTGGTTGATGAACACCAAATACGTTCCAAAATCTTCTTCGGCGCCATTGTAGGTTAAAATTTGAGGAAGCTGGCCTCACAATTAAATCATTGTTTAGTCAAAACTTTTCACAAAATTCTTTTCACGTTCCAAAATTCAAAAAAAAACAAATTTGTTTCCGAAAACTAAAAGTTAAAAAATCTTAAAAATCACTAAAAAATCTTGGCACGCCACCATTTTTGATGAGAGATAAAATATTATCCTTATGTGCTTTTCATCAAACCAGGTGGCGTAAAAGAACCGTTTGAGCTTAAGCAGTGCTGTTAATTTTTCAAATACTTCAAGTTGTTTCCATACTTCCCTTTAATTCAATAAAAAGGGTGTCCTAAAATCAATTTAATACCAGAAAAATTAACACCGGACATTTTAATACCTTGTCGTTTCACTATTGAACAATTTAAACCCACAACATTTTAATTCCTATTTTCCAAATTAGCACCGTACAACTTAACACTTAGTCATTTCACTACTAAAATTAATGATGTGTGATGCTTTATCTTTTCTCTAATCACACCAAAGTTAATCCAAAGATGTGTGCGTTAATCAATGTGCAATTAACGCACACATCATAATGAAAAAC
This sequence comes from Symsagittifera roscoffensis, assembly GCF_963678635.1. NCBI lineage: Eukaryota > Metazoa > Xenacoelomorpha > Acoela > Convolutidae > Symsagittifera > Symsagittifera roscoffensis. Next base: position 18,108,709 of record NC_087063.1, read on the forward strand.
ATGCTAAAATGAGGCTTCCTAAACTACTTGAGACTCTTATCGACAAGTTCAATTGGATTTTTTCAATTACCGATTGTCCCGCGTCAATTACCGGTTGTCCCGCGGTAATTTGGAGATAAAAAGAAAAATTTCTTTTAAATATCAAAAAAATTTTAAACTTTTTCGACTCAAACTGCAAACCAGTATTTCAAAAAATGGAAAAATTTAGCTGAAAAATAGTTCATCTCAAAACATTTAAACTGCAAATAACTCAAATTATTTCGTTCTGATAAAAAAGCATCATAGGATGTTACCCAAAAGCATAGTTTATAACGTTTCAAATTGGATAACTCGTGTTGTTTGAAAGTTGAAACATAGCCAAAATCGGTCGAGCACATATTTTTGGAACGCGCAGTCGAAACATATCTTGCTTGGGTCAAACACGTCGAGCACATTTTTTGCGTCGAGCACGGTCGAGCACAGTCCAAGCATGCCGCATTTTGGTCGAGCACGGTCGAAACAGACCCAATTTTGGTCGATACAGTCGAAACATAATTGAGCATCTCGACCCGGGGAGTTTTTCAGCACCTAGAACGCTTTTCTGACATGTCCTGAATCAATGGCAAAATTTTTTAAATCAATTTTACGAGGCCAAACTGTGCTTTCTGTGCATTGTAAGCGGAATCCGCCCAGGCCCAAATCAGATTTGTTGCAGAATCGGCAACATTGCTACATTTCTTTGATCTTCTTTGCTGTTTTGGATTCCACAAACAAATACCTAAATCACTTTACCGTTCAAATCGCTCCAAAAATAGGAGAACCTGCGGAACCCACAACCGTGTTTGCGGAACCCAGACCAGTCTGTAGATTCCACATACAAATATTGAGACATGTGTATATTTAAAATGAGCTGTTGCGGAATCCGCAACTGTAAGCGGAAACCGCAAACTGTAAGTGGAATCAGCAAATTGTAAGTGGAATCCGCAAAATTTAGGTGGAATCCGTATTTTGTTTACATATATGTATGAGTAGTAGCAATTAAAATTAAATTTTTTAAATACTGCGTTGATCAGCTACCATTTGGAATGCCAATTGTTTAATCTCAATTCCTGCCAAACACCCAACTTCGATCTCAAATCCTGTCGAACATACCCAACTTCGATCTCAATTCCTGTCAAGAATAACCAACTTCAATCTCACTTTCATCAAAAACTTAACTTTGATCTCAATTCCTGTCAACAATATCAATTCCTGCCATCTCAGTTCCTGCCAACTGAACAAACGGAAGTAAACTTATTCATCAGTTCATTTCAAGCCATTCAATTGAAATAAAAACTTTTAATTTAGCCAATTTGAAATATTTTTAAATTATGAAACCAGAACATGCTTGTACAAGGCAACAATTTCAGGACTTTATATTCGTGTTTTTGAACTTCAAATTTAATTCTGCTGTATTTCAAATTTTGGCACTTTTTATCTAATGAAAATTTACTCAAATTAGTTAAATAAATCAATTACTCCCTGTAAACTAAATAATTCAAATAAACAAATGACTCTCACAAACAATTATGACAGGCCGACATAATTTTCAGGCCATAACACATACTGGAAACAGTAAAAAAATTTTACGGAAAATTAGAATACGGTTTAATTTAAAAAGTCAAAAAAAACCAACAGTCATAACAAACAGTAAACAGTTCAAGTAGTTCTTCCTCGATGAAGGCATCCAAAAAACTGCTGATTTCTAATTGAGTTGGAAAACAGACAAAGTAAAATATCGTATGTCTCACCACAAATATAAGGACACACAACAATCAAGAAGTAACTAATCTATGTACAAACAAAACTGCAAAGTTTTTAAATACAAAAAAAACCAAATAACCAATTGAACTAGTCCATTAGCAAGCTTGCTTACGTCTAAGGTTTGACTCAAGTGCTCGTCAAGTACAAAACTCTAAAAGACAAAGCAAAGAGCCGAAATTATCAAGATAGCAAAGTAAAAAGTAGTTTTCGATTAGAAGGACCATCATCAAAAGACAGAAAAGCTAATGTGTAAAAACTAGTGCACACGTCTGGAGAAAAAATTAAATTATTTCGAACAAAGTCTCCAAATTTTTCAAGGATTGAGTTGATTTCTAAAAAAAACTAAAAATTTTGGAAAATTTTCCAAATTTTGACTAATATTTGGCCGGCATCTATCTATTCAACTATAACTGTGACCGACCCAATTTTGTACATGGCTAAAGCCAATTGTATTCTTAAATGATTCATCCAAAGAAAAGAAACTTTTGTACCAGAAAATATATTTTCAGCACTCTGAACATCGAATAAAAAAACTTTACAAAAAATTTGGTGACACTTGAAAAAACAACCAAGTATCAAAAATTTGAAAAGACTAAACATCAATTTTTAAACATTGAATTACTCTAAAACAATTTTTTACTTGATATTGAAAATTTTTTGACTTCAAAAACTAGCCTAAAATTAAAATTTCTGAAAAAATAATAAAGAAGGCCAAAATCGACCTCGGTTTTCCTAACACTCAGGATGATGATTTTTTCACATTTAAAAAAAAAAACGACCTTATTTTTTTGCATAATGAGAAGAAATCACCTATAAAAATCATTAAAAATCAAAAAAGTAGCTTTGTCACAATGCTATGCTGAAGAAATGTGGAGCGAGCCAAACCCCCAGCAAACAGCAAAAGAAAACACCCTAAAAATTAGGTTTTAGCAAAAAAACATGGTTTCGAAAAAAAAAAAAAAATTTGGTCATCGACCCTACTATCTGCTCCATACTAAAAAAAATCTGGCAGCTTTGAGCAAGATTCGACAGTTATTTGAGACGGGACAGCTCCTTGAGAATAATACATTCAGAGCTCTAAATTTGTTTAATAATTGTGAGTTAGCTATTCAGATAGATTTCACTCTGTAATCTCATCCTAAATACTGTCTTCATAAATTGAATTCACGCTCCCAAATACTGAATCTCATATACTGAATCCCAAATACTCACCTAGTTTGGCGATATCTCTTCAGGAATCTGTCATCTCATCCCAAAACCTATCTTCATGATTTGAATTCACGCTCCCAAATACTGATTCTCAAAAACAAAATCCCAAATACTGAATCTCAAATGCTGAATCCCAATTACTGACCTAATTTGGCAATATGTCAACCCAATAATGAATTAACCAATTTACCGAATTAACTCAATGAATTTATTCGGTGTGGTGTTTCCAAAACTACGATTCCAAAAACTGCTTGCGAATACTAAAGTGTGAAATCCATCGATTTAGTTAAACAAAAATTTAGGATTCCGCTGACAATGGTTAAGTCCTTGCTTTTAGATTCCGCAAGTGCATATGCAAGTTCAGAGCTAAACAAATTTCTGGATTCTTTTTTACTTTGCGGAATCCGCTTGCAAATTTTGCGGATTTCACTTACATTTGCGGATTCCACTTACATTTGCAGACTCCGCTTAATTTTTGCGGAATCCACTTACAGTTTCGGAATCCAGTACAACTAGCTATATTTGCTTGTTGCGGAATCCTCAACAAATTAAATGTGCCGACAAAATTTACGTTACAAGTATATGTACGCGTAATCCACCTATAACTTGTAAGTGGAATCCACTTACATTTTGAAACATGTTTAAATACTTGTCTCCAGGAACACACAGACACAAAATTATGGTCTCGTAATGCAGCACATGTCAAGCCTTCATTACTGTGTCTCGATTAACTACAGAGAAAACAACAAAAACTTGAAGATATTCTTCGTTAACGTATATTTTCGTTGAAACCAAACATTTGCAAATTTTATGTCCTGAATTTTTACTAATCATTGACCTGCGGAGCTGCTCTTCGAAAACCAGCTCGCGAGTATATCCTATATTGAGAAGTTGCTTGACTATCGAGTAAAAACCCGTGATGCGCACGCACGATCTTCAAAAAAAATGGATTTATTTGAAGACAGCGTCCAGAAATTGCCGAGCTTAATGATCTTTCGCTGTCACAGTTTTCAAAGTTTTAATCTATGAAATTGGTGAGAACATCTGGCATCAAAATAACGACCCTCTTTCTTAATAAAAACGTTTACTGCCTCAAAAAGGCACTGTTGAGGTACGTTGTTTGATTTTAAACTTTAAAAAAACTTATTTTGAAACCATATTGAAACCGAGAAAAAAGTTGAGTTTCTTTATTTGATCTAAATTTTGATAAAAACTTAATTTTAAACCAATTTTTCAAACTCAAGAATTAAATCAGCTGCTTTTCAGGTTCCTGCATCAATTGTGGCGGTTTTGCTGAATCTTTATTGTCTCTGTCTGTTTGTGTCTTCATCCCAGTTACGCAAACTTGACTTCTTCTTGATTGCATCCCAGTCGCTCATTGATCTGGTTTTCACTGGTGGCTTTGGGTGTGCTTATTACATCTACCGGTTTCGAGAAAACTTTACCGAGGCCTTGTGCAAGTATCGAGGAGTAAGAACAAATGACATTTTCTGTTAAATTAATCAGTAAATCGAAGATCAGTGCTCTTATATCTACTGTCACAGGTTATAGAAATTGCAAATTTTCTATTGCAACGAGAAAGTGAACGATTTTTTTCGTGTTTTGTCGTTTTCTCTGCAAATGTTTAAGTAATAGGGTCAAAATTTGGACATATATTATATGAAACGGTTTTGAAGGAGCTAGCCGGATCAAATTTGAGGAAAACTAGTTTCGAAGGAAAACTAGTTTCGAACTAGTTTGATTTTATTGGCTCAAATTAGGAGGCCAATGAGCTTGACTGACTCTTTTATGCCGCGCAAAAACGCCAGTCTTGAGAACGGCTTTTTTCAACATAAGATTTCCTAAATTTTGATCCGGCTAGCTCCTTCAAAATAGTTTAATATAGCATATGTCAAAACTTCAATCGTACAATTTAAAAATTCGGTATGAAAAAAAACCATGCAATCTCGAGCGTATAGCTAAAGCGTCGCTTTCTTCAACAATCAGAACAACAAAACTACACTTGTATTAAGACAAATAGCAGGTTCTTTGTTATGGAAAAAATGTAAGATATTTTTCCGATACTTTGTTCTTTTTTGCTTGTTTTTCGGCATTTTTAGCTAGTAGCTTGAAGCAAGTGGTACAGTTTGACTTTATACAAAAAAATTAGGATCAGTCACCACAATTTAGCTTATTTCAAGTAATTTTAAATGTTGCAGTTGAATAACTTGGTACTCACGTGCGAAGTTTTCTAAAAACAGCAACCTTGAACATCGTTTTAAATTTTTTTTTCAATTTTCGGACCTAAAATCTGTTTCTTCGTAGGGAAAACTGCCTGTCAAACGAATAAAAACTTTAAACAATCGGTAGACAACTTTCTATGAGAAAAACTACTTAATTGTTTACCTAACCCATTAACAACTTTCTGTAGGTCAGTTTTTTTAATTAACAGGTTTGATTATAATATAATTGTCAGAATTTGACATGAATCGGGAAAATAAGGCTCTGTCTATGGTAAACTGCACAAAAAAAGAACAGTGATTGCTGATTTAGTGAAACCAGCAGGTACAGTGCTGATTTAAATTATCCGGACGAAACGAACAAAACTTGAATTTTCAAACGCGTTTTTCTTAAATTGGGTTAAGATTGGACAAAAAGTGAAGAGGACAAAAGTTGCTTAGAATTTCACCAGAATTATTATGGTGCCATTTTTTCTCCGAAATTCTCAACAAAAATTTTACCCCAAAAATGGGTCATTTTGGCTTTTTTCAATTAATCAAGAATTACGCTGAAACTACTTTGTTAATTGATGAGAAAATTATATCACAGGAAGCGTCTCACGCAGCTCAACAAAGTTTAAGAAGGATTAAATCTCCAAAAATTTGCGCAAATTGTTTAAAATTTATTTTTAAACAGAGATTCTGGGTTTTATATAGTAAAAATCACATTTATTGACTATCAAGTGAAATTTTTTTCATTTATACTAGTTTTTGGAGATTTAATCCTTCTTAAACTTTGTTGAGCTGCGTGAGACGCTTCCTGTGATATAATTTTTCTCATCAATTAACAAAGTAGTTTCAGCGTAATTCTTGATTAATTGAAAAAAGCCAAAATGACCCATTTTTGGGGTAAAATTTTTGTTGAGAATTTCGGAGAAAAAATGGCACCATATTAATTCTGGTGAAATTCTAAGCAACTTTTGTCCTGTTCACTTTTTGTCTAATCTTAACCCAATTTAAGAAAAACGCGTTTGAAAATTCAAGTTTTGTTTGTTTTGTCCGGATAATTTGAATCAGCACTGTAGTAATAGAAGAACTTTTCAGCATGCAGATGTAGGTGACAAACAAACTTCATTAGCTAGAAAATATCTCAAACACATATATACTTGCAACGGAAGTTTTACTTGAGTTTTTTAATCTGATTTTGCATGACAATCAAACAAAGAATGATAAATAATTGAAATTAGTCAGAAAACAATTGCCCTTTGTTACAAAAATTAATTCGTGTTTGAACAAAAGTTTAAATTCAAATTAGACCTTTGTTATTTTAAAACTGTAAAAAAAACTAATTCAGACAAAGTAAAACATGAAATAGCAAACAGACAGCTCGTATCAAGGCAAAGCCCTGAAAGTTCCGACTGCCTTTTTATTTGGTCTCGAATAGTTTTTGGTAAATTAAATATTTGCAAAACTAGGAAATTTAGACTGAAAATTAGTTAGTGTCATAATTTGAGTTGTGTGTGAATTTGATAAAACCTTTGGCTGGCTTAATTCAATTTGAAACAATTTTGATGTGCGGGTTAATTCGCTACGTGTAAATTATAAAAAGAGCAATTTAGAGTCGCGGTAGGTAACTATAGTGAAGTGCACACACGGCTGGGCCCATGCATATCAATCCCCGAGTGACCAAAATTTTATAGCATTGGTCTAAATAGCCCGAGCATATGAATTGTTCGCTTTTTGAAACTCAGAACAAAAATATAGCGTCTACACAGGAATCATTTTATATTTTTTCCAACTTTTCAAAATAATGAATGAATTTTATTGCTATCGGTTATTTTTTTTACACCAGACAAATTTCGACTTTTTAAGTAGCCGTTTTTGACAATGTTTTTGATATCACAAGAAAGTATTGATGTGTTGCGCTCAAAAAAATAATTTACCTAAGACTATTAAATGTAAAGTTTTGATGATTTGTAGGTTGCCAATTTGACCAATTTGGGACAATTAGCACGCAATATATATCCCGCAAAAAATGCGTGAGCGCAGACTCAACCCATCTTACGACTAGCAACAAATTTGGTTGAATTAGGCTGTTTGTCATAAAGGCTACCTTAGTAGGAGCAAAGTCTATCACTTTGTACCCGATATTTTTATTTAAAAAACTTGAGAAAAATTTTTTAAAAATTTTTCATGATTATTTTTTGAAAAATGCACCCTTTTTTCATCAAAACTGTTCCATATACCTTAAAAAGCAGACGGAACGTTCATTTCTTCAAATATCGAAAGAATTTGGAAACACAACGTAAGCATATTTGTTTGTTTCAGGTATTTGAATTACATTTTTCCTTACGTATCGCAAGGTGAGGAATAATTGATCAAGTGCTGATCGAAAGGGTAAGTTACATGATTGAGGTACTGTTTTTTCCCAGCCCAATTCGCTTATATATTCTGCAAAAAATTTGGGAGAAAATTGTTGCGAAACCCACAGCACGACTTTTTCCTCAAATAATTTGGAATATTTTTCGATGTTGTGGAATATGGAAAGTAATAGTTGGAAAATGGTGCAGTTTCAGTTGCTTGCAAAAGATGGAGACAAAAGTTGCTCGGAGAAATGGCGCAATGCGTATCAAAATAAGCCTCTTACGTATCCCAACAAAATTTAAGAAGAGCGTTATGTACAAAAAGGGAGCAAAAAACTTTTTAAATGTTTTAATTTAAAAAATGTGTTTTATAAAATAAAAATGACTTTTTATGGCTATCGATTTTTTTAAAATGTTTATACAACATTTTAAACTCCTTAAGCCCTTCCTTATTTTTTCTGGGCTACATAAGAGGCTTGTAGTGATATTGTTTTGTCACTAAATGAACTAATAGGTTTGGAGTAATTTTTGATTGACTAAGCGAAGTGTTTGTGTGTCAATTTTTGAGGCCCGAAATCGTTTTTGTGTCAATTTTTGAGGCCCGAAGTTTGCAAAACAAGACTTAATTCTGTTATAGGTTTAAGCAAGATTAGTTTTCATCATTTTTGTCTAAAATCAATCCAACGTGAGAAAAACGCGTTTTAAAATTTAAGTTTTATTCATTTTGTCCGGATAATTTAAATCAGCACTGTATAAATCAGCCATTGAGTTTTTCAAAATTTTAAATCTTACCTCAGAGAGACTGATCGAATAACACAATCCCTACTGGACTAGATTTATACTTGACGATGCAGCATCTTCAGGTATAATTCGTCTGGCTAAAAGCTTGACTTGCAAAAAACCCAAATTGACCATCGATACATATGACTGGCTGAAAAATAACATATGTTAAACGAAATTCAAGTTGACATGTAATTATTATTTTCTCGTTTATCCATGAATCAAATTTGGCTGAAAACATTTAATCACTTGAAAATAAAAACTGTTCCAATTTTTTTTTTTTAAAGTGAGATATAATGTGTCAATACTGTACCTTTTTTCTTGACGAACTATGGATATGTTTTGAGAAAGTATGGATACGTATCTGTTGTAGGACGTTCAAGCTTCAAATCTGCAAAGTTGACATTCTCAAACCTTTTGAAATATTTAACGATTTTAGGGGTACAAGAGACTGCGGCGCACTTTCCGAATTGCTCTAGAATTATACCCATTCTACTCTCAGTGTTTTCTAATTGTTGGACTGGCGATTGAAAGATGGATGTGCATTTGCAAGCCCCATTCTATTAAAACTGTTTTTAGCAGAAGGAACAAAGCAATTCTGTTCTTCGTAATCATTTCAATTTCTGTTATTCCACCAAGTTTCGTTCTCGGGGATTATTATATCAACTATGAGGTAAACTCACACAAAATTCGAAAACTAGAAGCATTATCTCCGCCAAAGATTGCAATAACCTTCTGCGCAAGGTTCCGGGACCCAAAACATTTGTAGCAACTACCCGGCTTGACGTTCATAGAAGAAAAATGCTTGTCATACAATTTCATATGTGGCGTCTAAGGAAAAAATGTTTATCATACAATTTTCATAGAAAATGGTTTTAAAGAGTTTTGGTACAGATACATATTCTATTCGACACTTTTAAAGCTTTCTGGTCATCAAAAAATTTTTTTAATTTTTGAATGAAAAAGATGTTTATTATACAAATTTCGTATATGAAAACTTCATGATTAACGTTTTTTCATTCAAAACCTTTTTTTAAAATCGTTCAAAATCAGTTTTCGGTGCGTTTATTTGGAACTAACTTGAAATTTTGAAAATTGAGGGCATTTTGGCTGATGAAACTATGATTTGACAATTAGTGGAAAAAAATGCTTATCATATAGTTTTCATATATGAAAATTGTATGATAAGCTTTTTTCGAGATAAAAATTAAAAATTTCAGTTATCATTTGAAACTGATCATAAGTATAATCAAATGAGCCTTTTATGAGATTTGGTATATTCAGAGCTTTTTAAAATGTTGAGCATTATAGTAAAATCATTTTATAATTTTTGGTGGAAAAAATGCTTATCATATAATTTCATAGTATGGAAAAAATGTTTTTCATACAATTTCATAGTATAGAAAAAATGCTTGTCATACAATTTCATAGTATAGAAAAAAGGCTTATGATGCTATTTTCATACAATTTTGAGGATAAGGAGACTGATAAAAAAAGCTTAAAAATAATTTCCAGACTATGGAAAATGCTTGTTGTAAAATTTCATGGTATGAAAAAAACGCTTATTTTGCTATTTTCATACATACACTTTTACTCTATGAAATTGTATGAAAGAGTATGATAAGCATTTTTTTCATATATGAAAATTGTATGATAAGCATTTTTTGTCAACCCGGGTATGCGCAACCCAAAATACTTGTGGCAACTTCGTACACTTTTTTGACCGATTTTGCTCAAGGCGGCTTTGTGTAACCGGAAAGACATATGTCGTATGACTATGTAATTCTTTTTGCTTTCTCTACCTGTCATTTTTTCTTGAATAGTTTACAATGACTGATTGTTTTGAAAATTTACTTGCTTGTTTTTATTGTCATAATTAACGTCACAAAAAAATCGGTATGTCAAAAAGATGCCTTTGTATTGTGGAGGGAACAAAGGAAAAAAACCGACTATTCTTTACATATCTCATGAACCCAAAATTAGAAACTAATTTATGCTTTTTGCTCAAAACTTTTTGACGATCTTTGACTCGAACAAAATCATAATGGCACATGGAATAAGATTGGATCCCGGCTCGAGGTTCCAACTTATTTTTTGGCTTTCAGAGCCAAACACAATGTTAGTGCTAGTCCAAAATAATAATCGGGTAAGGGTTCATTTCAGGAAAACATCTGAAACTTTGGTCGAGAACAGTCGAAACGTACTAGAGCACGGTTGATTACCTCGCGCACGGCGGAAACATACGTCGAGGCATCCACCTTTTTTTACGTTCCTGACACAATGATAAACGTACTGTGGTTAGTTTATTTTAAACCATTTACATTACAAATAACCTTGATAATTGTATTCACTCTGGGATAATAACCAAAAAGCACAACTTCTAACTTTTAGTTTTTGGATAACGCTTGTTAATAGAAAGTCAAAACAAACCTGAAATCAATCGGTCGAAACGGTCGAAACAAACCTTACTTGGGCTAAAGGACAAACCTAGAATTTTCTTGAGGGCGGAGGGGGGCGATTTGAAAAATTTTGACAAAAACATTGAATTATATACAAGAAAAAAAATAAACAAAACTAAACAAAATCGAGTCCTAAATTTTTGAGTCAAATCTGTCGATTACATCCGCGAGTTTGATTCGTACATCTTAGTGGGCGTAAATCAGCGCCACGTTTGAGAGTAGATCCTCCTTCAAATTAGAGCGGAGGTGACTTTTTATTAATTAAGTTCTCGAAAAGGATTGGTTAGCAGTTCATGCAGTCACTGAGAGGGTAACGCCAGCATCATTCTCGAGCAAAGCAAAAATTAGTGGCATTGAGGTTTTGTGACAAACTTTGAGGGCAGTTGTGAAAGTTTCTGGCGTACTGGTGTAGAGGGGGCACTTGCTGGGGAAGTTTGAATTTGATGGGGAAGTCACCATCTGGAAGTAACTTGCTGGGGAAGTCTTGCTGGGGAAGTCACCATCTGGAAGTAAGCCTTCGTATAACTGGAGCAGGTCACCAAAGTCTTCTCTTTTGCATCTTTCTCAGTTATCCAGCAGCTTGCAAACTTGGGCACAAGAAGAAGCTGCGCCAATGAAGCGTTCCTTGAGGTCCAACAGAACAAAGTCAAGAAAGGAGAGATAAAGGGTGTGTCTGAAGTTGCCACGAGCTTTTGATGTTATGGGAGGTCTGCCTCTTCGGCTCTCGTTCTGAACATCATTCATCAAGCTTTGCAGTGTCAGAATGAATTTTTCGTAGCGGCCATTGCCTTCATCATCGCGCCACTGTTGAAAGAGTTGACGCTAGTTCCGAATGTGATCCATTCGACTGAGGCAGTTCTAGTGAAGGACCTTGATGTCTTCTAGTAAAACCTCAACGGAAAATTTGAGCTGGATAAAAGTCAGAAAAGCTTCGTGTCGTTCAACCAATCGATTTTCAGACAACTTAGGGATTACTGTCTTACTAATTCCGGCTGTCGTGCAGCTTAGTGCACGTACACGGCTGCAGGGTGTTGCTACGTGATGATCGCCTCGACTCCAACTCGAACCCCAGATATTGAGGCAGTGCTGTCGTAGCTCTGGTCAACCGGATGGGCCTTTCTAAGACCAGTTTGATATACGAGCCAAGGTGATTTTAGCTAACGCAGTCGCCCTTGTGTCAACTGTGTCCACGAATGGCATCAAAAATCTGATCGATATTGAGATCTGCTCATTGTCTCATCGGCCATGATATTGAAGTAGTTGTAGGCCTTGGCTCTGGAAACAATCTCTTCCAGGATGATTTTCCAAAAAATGATGATGAGAAAACTCTGAGATCCATAGCTGATACAGTATGTGTTCTGTCTGCACGTTACCATGCGCTGAGCTCTTACTTGATTGCCATTTGCTGCTTCGAGCTAGAGATGGACCTTAGAATTTCCTGATCTGACTTCAGTTAGCTTTTCTAGTATCGCCATATCTTCGAATAGCCAAACATGCGGAGAGTGTTTGTTGGGTTTGTCCAGTAGCGCAAACCTGATGTCCCTGTTCATTTTCAGTCAGCTGAAGTTAGAGATACCGACCTCCATGCAGGGTGGGGAATGGATAGCTTGCTCAGAGAGCGCAGATAGATAACTAAACGATGAAAGAGTTTCATGTTTCATAGTGGCTTAGTTAGCCAATGGCTCGAGCCTTAAAGCTCCAAGTATACGCATCTCAGGATTTGATGTGCCAGGGATTTCAAGCTCAAGAGTGGTTGCACTGGTTGAGGGTGGTGATCTTTTGGGTCTACTGGTGAAAAAGTCCTCGAGCGTCTTGAGGTTTCTTGTCCAGAGTACGGGATCTTTGCGTTTAGTTATTTTTCACAGAAAAAACACTGATTCGTGTTTCACAAAAATCAGTGAAACACAATATCAGGATGGTTGTAAGCTTTTCCTATTGTTTCCAATTTTTTCCATTATTTAAAAATCGCAATTAAGTGCAGAGACTAAAAATTTTCACTCTCTCAAATTCCAATTTGTTCTCAAAATAGTTAATCATAATGCCAGTTTATATTTGATAATTGTACAATTTTCTCCCTGATATTTAGTTCGATTAGGTGTCATTGAAGTTAGTCTAAAGTTTTAGTGTGTATTCGGATATGTCTACCATTTTTGGAAAGTATTCCCGAAACTTGCGCATAATTCACAACCTTTTGTTTTCTACATTTTATTTGAAATAAGTAAGTACGACCTATTTAGCCGTTAAAATTAATTTAAAAACCCATACAATTAGGACAAATTTAAAACATGAAACAAGTTGCATCGAAGTTTTTTCAGTGACTCAGGTGTTTTATTTGTCTTTCCTCTTTCAACTTTTGCTGATACTTTAAATTTTTTATCATTCAATCAAACAACTCAAGATTAAGTCAGAACTCTTTGCGTTTAGTATTTATTACAATTAGCATAAGTAGACAAGAAAACGAAAAACAATTGTAGAAGTGATTGGTTTGAAATTATGTCACCATTTAAATTCTACTGTTTTTTTTTGCAAATTTTTGATTTTGAACCAAACTTGAAAGAAGTGTGCACTACTTCGCATTTCTGAAACAAATCTATGTAAGCCAATATTTTACTGCATACGCAGTTAGCGAATGTTGGAATTATCTGTCGTAGAAAAATCTGTGCTGCATTACTAATTAAAATATTCAAGAAAAAGGCCAGTTGCTTGATTTGTATAAGTTTAATAAAAGAAAGTTCTGGTGAAGAAGGCTGATTCAATATGAATCTTAATTTACTCGAAAAAAAAGCGTGACTATGCCCGTTAATCTCTATGGAATATTTTTTGGTAAAAGAAAACACTGAAAATCTATAAAAAATTTCGGACAATATCAAATATCAACTGTGAAAATTTCAGTCGTACAAAACTAATACAATCAATTAGCTATCCTCATTTTAATTTGGAAAGATTTTTTTGTGCGGGATATTTTGCTACGCATAAATAATTCGCCTTACGCTTTCAACATTATGAATAAAATATTCCAATTGCACTTAAATTAGTCCAGAGCATGGCCAAATTGGCAATTTTCAAACTCTCAGATCTTTGCAAACAATGATGGGAGGTAAAATATTTTTACATTTGATTTCAGGGAGTCGATATCTTCTACGATATATAATTTTTTTTGTTAAAAACCGTTATTTCGATCGCCGAAAATTGACGGAATAAAAAACCACATAAATAATCCATTTTCTTCGTAAGTCAGTACAAAAAAAACTTTTCTTCAGGTCTTCGTTTTCTGTCAAAAACATGAAATCTGGATAATAACTTTTCAATGCCGAAAACAAAATTGTAAATATAACCCGAGAAGTTCGAAAGCCGAAACAAAAATTGAGACACGAGACAGCAAATGAACAATTCGTGGCTCTGCTTTTATACGGCTGCCTAATTTTTTCCTTCATAAAATTATCTCACTTCAATTCCAGTAATAGCTTCTTTAGAACAATTATAACCATATTAAATCCGGCACATTTAAAAAACCTGAAAAAAAAACAAGGAATGCCAGCTGCTGCGCAATTATTACGCAAACTTTGTGTCAAATTTTTATGTTTTTCCCCCAGAAAAAGCGACTGAATTAAGAAAAAAGGTGTATTAGTACGCCGTACACAAGAAGTTATTTCTAAGGTCCAATGCAATGATCTGTATCATATAGAAAATTTAGCTTCATATACTTTTTGTTCTGACTTTCGATACGAAAGAATGGGAATATTTATGCTCGGGGTGGGTTTTTTTTTTCTTCAGACAAATTTCGACTTTTTAACTAGCCGTTTTTGACAAAATTTTTTTATATCATTCGAAAGGTATTGTTGTCTTGAGCTTAAATTTGAAAAGATATTTAACCTGTGAACATTTTTTGTAAAGTTATGGGGGTTTAAAGATTGCCGTTATGCCCTATTTGGGACAATTAACGCGCGATATATTTCGAGCTATTAACGCGTAAGCGGAGATTTAATCCGTCTTAGAAATCATTCCAAATTGGTTGAAAGAAGCTTAATTGCCATAATTGATTTGTTAATAGGCGCAAAATCTCTCACTTTGTACTTAATATGACGTGTGGGGTGATGTTTTTACATAAAATCTGAAATTTTTTCAAAGACTTTTTTTATGTTTCTTTTTAGAAACTTCGTCATTCTTAATGATACCTTCTTAGACTTTATGAAGATAAGAAATGTGAGTAAAGATGGGAAACTCCATCGAGCCATTTGTTCCAAAGAATGCGACTCGATAAGGCAAAACGTATGCATTGCTTACTTGTAGAACAATGCTTCATATCTATCTATAGTAATCTATCAACGTAAAAATCTAATATTAGAAAACTTGGCGAGCCAAAGAACACAAGACTGCTCGTATCAGAAAGAATTTTGTTTTTGAAAATTGTCTCCTAAATGCTGTACTAAGTACCATCTGAGAAATCTTGAGATCAAATTTAAAATCAAATTAAACTGTGATCAATTTTTGAAAAGTTATGGAGATTTGGAAATTTTCTATTTGGCTAACTTAGGACAATTAAAATGCGAGATCGGATGAGCATTTTGGATTTTTGCCTGCCCAATCAACAAAGCTTCAATTATTGAGAGCACTGGATGACTACACTGCTGAGTTAGACAAAAAATATATTGCTTATGTTGAGTTTCAAAAAGATTTCCATAATGTTCCCGATAGAAGATTATCGGACCATTATCTTGAGATACGGGATCAGAGGCAAAACTCTGAACTGGATAAAAAATTTCTTGTTCAACAGGAACTAACGAATAGCTAGGAACAAAAGCCACTCAGACTGGATTTCTGTCATCAGCAGAGCCCCTCAAGGGTCGGACCTATCACCAACACTGTTTGTACAAATCATCAACCCCATGACAGAAGGTGTCATCTCAAGAATGCTTCTTTATGCTGATAATGGAAAAATCTATAGACCAATTACAACAAAAAATACGAACTGCCGAAGAATTTTTAATTAAGTTTAATCTATCAAAAGCCACATTTTACCTAAATTGAGAAGAACAAAGACGATGGAAAGAAAATATACATTGGATATCATATCAACTTTGAGAAAAGTAGAATGCGAGAAAGACCAAGGAATCATCATTGACTCAAGGTTAAGTTTCTCTGAAAACATTGCCAAGAAAACAAGTTTAGCTAAAATTATGCAAGCAATGATACTGGAAAAAGTCAACCAACCGTGAAACCCATACCTAAAGAAAAATAAAGTCGCTATTGAAATAGTTCAGCCATGGACAACCAGACTAACCACAACTTTATGCAAGTTAACTTACTCTCAAAGACTGAACATTCTGAAGTTTCCAACCCATGAATCCAAAAGACGATGCGGGGAAATGATAGTGGTAAATAAACTTTTGAACTCTGTCTAGGATGTAACAGCAACTGAAGGAAGACTTGCAGTGAATCAAAAGTCACTCGTGGTAATCCGTGCAATTTGATAACCAGAAAATTATGAAACTGCATATAAAAAAGCTTCTACTATAGCAGCCATAAACGACTGGAATTCACTACCGTAGTCTGTAACTTCAAGCATCAAATCAACTTATTCGAATTCAGGCTGGAGAGACACTGGGAAAAATTATGTACGATACTTCTTTTCTCGATTGAAAAACAGGCGTCCACAGAAGGAGCTGATTGACAGAAGCTGAGAAGCCTTTAGATAAAAAAAAATTGCCTAATATAATGAAAGAAAGTAACGATAACAAAAGAGTGCGAAAGAGTGAAAATTACGAAAGAAAACGATAGTGTCAAACGACAGCATTATTTTACCGAGGTTAATTTACATCTACAACCAAACTATGCTATCAAATTGAATCCCTGAAAAGTCCTAAATCCCTGTATTGTCTATGCAGCAAAGTTGGGAGTTATTTGAAAAAAAAAAACTATTTCTGTATTGTTTTCATCCCCCACGTATTGTGAAATTCGCTCTGTGAAATAAAAGACGATAATTTTTGCACCGGGCAGCGTACTAGTAAGATCAAGTTGCATCTATTTCGGGATTTAAAACATCGCTTTTTAATAGGACGAAATCAGTCGCACAGTTTTTGCTTGAAAATCAACCCTCGCACCTTATTTAAAATACAAATTGATATATTCAGCACAGAATAACGTACTAGGTAGAACAACTAGAATGCCTTGGTTCAATTTGGTGCGTGATTTAATCCGGATTTAATCGCCATCAACGCGTTCATTGCGCGAATTAGATTGCGCGTTAACTATCCTCAATTGGCCCAACTGGCAGTTTCAAACAACACAACCTTGCGAAAAAAGATCACAACATTTTTTTTAAACAATTTTGAGCTCACAAGACCAATCGTTTTTAGATGTTAAAACATCTTGTCAAAATTGTAAAACAAAATTTGCAAGTTATCTGAATAAAAAAACTACCTCGAGAACAAATGGTTTTCCACTTTTTTCGAGACTTGGAAAAAAAACATTACGGTTACTTTAATTGAGCAGAAACACTCTGAGCAAAATTATTTATCACTTTCTTCGTACGTCGGAGCAACATGCTTAGAGGGAGGCCGTTGCTAAGTACTTAAATTGTATCGAGTGATAAGTATTCAGTCGCCGTAACTGAAAGTCAGCCTTACTGTTCGCATGTCAGGGGAGGAAAGCCCTGAATGTTCCTACTGTCTCTTAATTGACATCAAATAGTTGTTGGTAAAAAAAGATACCTTAAAACCAATAAGTTTGGTTAAAACTTGAGTGCAACTATTCAAAGCGATCGATTAGATTTTTTCAAATCATTTTGGAAAATTTTGTTGAGCGGGATACTTCGCCGCGCATAAATAAATCCAATTAGACTTTTTCGGCATCATAAGTAAAACCTTCACAGCGTGCATCAATTAATTCAGAGCATGGCCAATTTGCAACTTTTGGTTTTAAAAAAATCACAGACAAATTGTATTTTTTTATTTGAACTCAAGTAGTTGATATCTTCAGTGGGGCGTAAAAAAGTTTTGTTACAAGTTATTGATTTGATCGGCGCAAGCTGACTGAATAAAAAAACCACTCAATGTGTAAATAATCCGCATTTTTCGGAAAGTCGAAACAATAACAAAGAAATATTAACCCTCTTTTTTAAGGACTCAATTTCGAAATTTGTGAGTGCTTTAGAATATCATTGACAGCACTTCTTTGACAAAGTTTTTTGACAGTTTCACCTCAAATTTTTTTGTACCACTTTTGAGAATGTTCTATTTTTGAGAGCAAGATAATGTCAATAAGACATAAAAATTATAAATCTTGTGAAGAAAAAAGAACGTTGTTTAAGGCTGCTTTAATTTCAGAATCTTGTTGGCTGCTAATTTAGATTTGATATGTCTTTCAAATTTGTAGGTGGCAATGTTTGGACGGTATTTGTGGCAGCCCCATGCTGTTCTACATAGATAATAACTTTGGGTTAAGGAGCCTCGTATTTGAAGTAAAATAGATGAAACAAGAAACCCGGGTCGAGCTGCTTACTTTATGTTTCGACTTTCAAATCCAGCACATTTCAGAGCTCGATCGAAAAAGATTAGTTGAGACAGGGGTTTCGATTGAGCAAAAATCAAAACATACATACCTCGAGCACAGGTGAGCACGGTCAAAACATATTTCGAGCACGGTCGAGCAAGGTCGAGTCATAACTCGAGCACTGTCGAAACTTGATTAAAGTTAGCACATCGAGAAATTAATTCATGTCGGGTTTTTTTGCTCGCAAAAGTGTATAACAGATGTAAACAGCAAAGTAAATTATGCATAGATACATGCATGCATGCATAAATATATACATGCATGCATACAAAGCCAAAAATGCCATGTTAAGTCTAAAAAAGTAGAGAGCGGACTTAATTCAACTCAAAAAATCAAAAATTGACAAACATTGAATCAAACAGCCAAAAAATGACCGTTTTGGTTGAATCATTACTCGAGCACAACCCGCCCAATCACATCAATCAAACTCGATCACCTCAATCAAAGTGCTCAACAACCTAAATACGGTTGAGCACTTTATTTGTGCGAGAAACACCAAACATTGGGCGAGACGGTCAAAACATACACAATTTTAGTCGGGATGGTCAAAACACACCACTTTTTGATCCAGACAATCTGGTAAGCCATAATTTGCACTAACAAATAATTTTTCAAAAACCTGGTGGTTATGCGTTTTAAGTTTGCCTCAATTTTTAAAAAAATCAGATTAGCTTGAATAAGCAACGGATTTTTTGAAGAAAAAATTTAATCGGTAACCTTATACTTTAAAGGCCGAAGTTTAAATATCGTGCTACGGTAATGTTATTATTTATTAGTTTTTTTGATAGTATTTACTCTTTTTCAAAACCAATCAGATCAGCCGAACAAGCTAACTTTATAAGCTCATTAGATCTTTATTCAGTTCTTGGCAAGTAAATTGTTTTGTCAAAATCTGGTCGGCGGAGGTTTGTCGGAATTCCTAATTGAAAAAATATACAAATCATTAAAATAGGGAATTTTAAGTTGCCCAATAAAAACGACTCCCCAATACTGGCAAAACTTTTGATTACTG
The DNA here is from genome assembly GCF_963678635.1 of Symsagittifera roscoffensis. Lineage (NCBI taxonomy): Eukaryota > Metazoa > Xenacoelomorpha > Acoela > Convolutidae > Symsagittifera > Symsagittifera roscoffensis. The sequence continues at coordinate 18,128,063 of NC_087063.1, forward strand.
TTCAGTTTTCATCTCTTGATTGAATTCTCTCATACCACTACTGGAAAGCAATAACTCAAAAGTTTTCCATTAAAATTAAACTTAATCTAACTGTCGATACCGCACCTCCTCTATCAATAATAGGTCGAGAAGGTTGAAAAGATCAGTTTTTTCGAGAAAATTGATTTGAGATTCCCTGTGAGTTATTATTATAATTCTATAAACTTGCTTGCAATGAAAAATTCTAACTGCTAGATTAACTACCTAATGCAAAAGGGGATACTTTTTTATAGAACAGTGTGAGTAGCATTTTTTATATGTAAAAATTGTATGAGTAACATTTTTGGTCAACCCGAGCTCGTGCATTTTTTTTAAAGGTGCCCGGGTTGACCAAAAAAACTACTCATACAATTTACTTGTATAGAAAAATGCTACTCACATATACTATTAGTGTAGAAAATTGCATGAAAAGTCCATGACAAAGGTTTTTCCATAAACCAAAATTTTTTTCTAATTAGTTTCATCTCAACATTTTTGGTTACCGAACACAATTGACAAAAACCCTGGTTACTCAAAGATTGAGTCAGCAAAGATTTCAGGTTTCGGGTGATTTGATATTCGCCCGGATTTGAATGGCCGATCAATTGTTAGAAGAAAACAAAGCTCTAGAACCCAATTAACTGCAATCAAAGTCTCAGCCAACATGCGACGAGTTCCATTGTCTGCAAGGTTGTCACCACTAGTGATAAAAAACCACTCACAAGCCGTGGTCTAAACAAGATCTTCTCTCACTCGATTGACGACACGCAAGCGAAGCACCTTGGAGAAATCAGATCACAAGAAAGTGGAAAAAAGTCGACTCCTAACAGATTTTGTCTATCTTACCGAAGAAGATATGCGAGAAAAGAGTGGCCTAAAACTTCACACTGGGGGGAAGATATTGCATTCATACGTGCAAGCCTGGCGTTGCCGAAGCTGTAAACAATTGTTAAGTCTGTAGTGTCTATAGGGCGAGTACCAATAACGCAACAAAGCGAAACAATTCCTTACGATTAGCAAAACAATTCTTATCGATACGTCTTGACAAAGAAAACTAAAATTATTATGTTTTTATTCGTTTCTTGGTTGATGTTTTTATGGTTGAAGATTCAAACAAACAATTTGGCAGCCTTTTTGTCGTCTTCCGAGCAAGCGTTGACCTGCTTAGCTGATTGGTATGACTCGGTGTTGGTCCAACACATAGAGTAATTTCAGATAAGGTACACCGTCTGCTCGTCACGCTATCTTATTTTCGGCCGGATAGATTCGTGCAACTTCTTAGTCTAATACCGATCTTAATCTTACTCTTATATCTCTTAGTCTCAATAGATCTAGAGTATACTGGTTTTGTTACGAGTCGGTCTCTTGGAGAAAGCAACTAAGTTGTAAGTTAAATTCAAAATGCTCTGGTGCTGAAATTTTAAGTAATTTCAGCACTTACAAATAAGTGGGTTGTTAGTTTGATGGAGTGTGATTGGTTAGTCTTTTTGATATTTTATAGGGATAAAATATCTAATTTATAACCAATAATAATATATAGTTTGGATCTGGTTTCAGCAAGTTTATTTGATAAACAAGATAAGTGTCTTCTATATTGCTTTTAAGGATTTTTGAGCTAAGATCAAATAAAAAGATAGTGTGACGCTCAATACTCAACTTTCGGGCAGGCAAATAACAACCTGAGACTTGGTTTTTTGCAATGGAAGAATTTTAAATTTCAAAAAACCAATATAAACCAATCTGGCTTAAAATCATCTCATTGTCCGAAAAAATGTGATTGAGACAAAGTGAAAGGCACATGTGAAGAGTTTCACGGCCATCTACTTCATTCTTAATTACATGTTTAGTTATATTAATTAAAGTCATTTACCTGCAAAGAACAAAAACATTGGCGGTTTTGATTTTGAAATGAGTTTCGATTCAACCATTGGTATCAGACTTTCATAGCCTTTATAGAAGGACAGCAGAAGTTTTTGACAAATTTTTAACCACTGCTGATCCTGACGCGTCATTGTAACAATTAAAAGGTGATTTTCCAGAAAAATGTTTCTAGGAAGTTGACTTATCTGAAAACTTTGAGTTTGAATAACGACCTTTACAATGAAACCAAGGAATCAAAGGTGCTTTTTCTTTCGTCCCAGGAATAATTTTCAGTTTTTTTGCCACCGGACAATTACGGAACGTATGATCTGACAAACTCGAAAAACACAAAATTTGCTCAACGCAGAACTTGGCACTCTGAATGGGTAATTCATTATGAAGCTGGAAAATTTACAAATTCCGTGTAAATTAAGCACGCGTAATAGTTTGTAAAACAGATTCAAGTGCGGCTGCTGAAGTTTTGCAAACAAAGTGGACCCGCATTTAAGAAATGTGAAAACAAATCGATTTTAATGGATTTTCATGGTCTATAAAGTTGTAAAAACAATCGATTCCCATGTTACGTGCAGACAACAAAATTGGACTAAAAATAGATTTAAATCCATTTTTCCCGCGAAAACAAAATGCTTAATAATTCATTTTGAATCCATTATAATGGATTTTACAATAAGTAGGAAATCACATTAAAATGGATTTTTTTCCACTTTATTTTTGTTTCGCGCGTCGTGCAAAATTTTGCACGAATTTCAGCATTTATCAAGTGACTGATGCGGAAACTTTGCAAAGCGAGTGTACGGCCTGGCCTAATTCATTTCAAAACCTAAACTCAATTTGCAAAAAGGTTCCGTTTAGCTCTCGAACCCCCCCCCCCCCCCCCCCCCTCTCCAACTTTTTCCCCTTTGCCCCCCTTCAATCCCCCTAACGTTTGCCCCTTTGTTACCCTCCCCCACTGAACCTCTCACCTGAACATTCCCACCCCCACCACCTGAACAACCCCCCTCCCCCGCCCGACCTGAACACCCCCGCCTGGCTAGGGTGGTAATGTTGAGTAATATAAAAAAGTAACAAAAATATCAAAAATAGGTAGAAAAAAATTCAATTGAACAACAAGTAACCAACGTAACCAACTTGAATTTAAAACGTAGAAAAGACTTTATGTGCGTTGAAATTCGCATCTCAGTAAAGTGGGAAAAAATCGATTATAATTTAGTTTCATTGTCAGTGTCCACAAAAGTGAAAATAAATCGATTATAATGGATGAAAAAAAGATTTCGTTGCCTCGAAAAACAGTACTATCCCGGGTTGACCAAAAATGCTTATCATACAATTCCCATAAATGGGAAAATTCTTTCCATACAATTTCATACAATTCCATACGTACAGAAAAATGTATGAAAACTCTATGATAAGCATTTTCCCATAAATGGAAATTGTATGAGACAGGTATTTTCTCCACATACCAAAAGTTGTTTTTTGTTCGTAAATTTAATTTCTGACAAATTTTCGGTTGTGGTTGCAGCCAAACACAAGTAACAAAGACCTTGGTTACTCAAAGCACCAAAGGTTGGATGGTCTTGCATTTACAAGGCATAGAAAACTACTGATTTGTCTTCGAGTTGTCTTTCACAAATGATATAACAAAAGTAACAAACTGTTAATTTTTGGCAAAATTTTTCAATGATGATTTTTTTAAATTTGTGAATTTTCAATTTATCAGACGATGATCAAGGCATACATAATCACGCCACACAAAAGAAATAGCAATTTTCCGCGTTTTTGAAAAAAAAGTTCAAGTGAAAAGAAAAAAAAGCCAATATTATCGTATCCAGGACTATGTTATGCACACAAAAAATTAAATTTTGCATGCAAAAAAAAATTCTTTCGGAAAATTTTTGTTTGCGTACAAAATTCGATTCGCGCTTGCAAAAAAAAACAAAAAAAATTTTGGGGCAAATTTTCAAAATTACTTGTGTCGTATATGGAAATTGTATGGTAAGCATTTTTTTCAAAAAAAATTAAAATCAGTTTTTTTTTGTCACCAGTCAGTTCAACTGTTCTCAAAAAGCCGCAGAAATGGTTTAATTTTTTTCTATTGTTTTTCGAAAATGTATGAAAATTGTATGACAAGCATTTTCTCCATACACTTGATTTATGGAATTTTATGATAATGATTTTTGTTGTAAGGAATTGTATGATAAGCATTTTCGGCGTTATAAGCATTTTCGGCGTTATGTATGATAAGCGTTATGCATACGCACAGGATCTAGTTTGTACAACTTATCTTTATGGGCACGTATTACAGTGCAGATAGCCCAATTTAAGCTGCTACGCCATAAGTGCATCTCAATACCTAACTACACTCAAGGAGTTTCAACATTGCCTGCGGGCACGCTAAGGGGTGTACTGTCATTTGCTGGAGTCATTAGTGTTTCTTGCATTATTTCCCCCATGCAGCAATTTTGGCTTCGGGGCTAACTTCCTGGTTTTATTCTCGTGAACTTTGTTCAATTCTGCTCCTTAAATTGAAGTGAGACCTCGTTTTGCCTCGAGACTTCCCCAAGATGAAAAGGAGTCTTATTAGGAGTTTTTGTTACGAGTTCTCTAGCTCTCTGAGAGGATTCTGCTCTGTTGCTTTTTTGGAAGAGCCTTAAAATAGCATAATGACGCCTGACAAACGAGAGTGTTTTGATCTCTTGGAACTTCAACCTGCTGGGCTGATGTAGCATTCAATTTTACTTGAAACACGAGGGACCATTTGGCTTATTCGTAGAGATTAAGTGCTTGGCAGTAAATGCTGTATATATAGAAATCCTGTAAATAGGGGAAAGATTCTGTAATGCTGTAAATAGGTGAAAGTTTCAAATAATTTAAAGGCTTTCAAGATTTTTGAAATAACCGTCACTCTGGCAAATAAATTGAACAGTTTAACTTAATACTGTAACCATAAATGTAACTTAATACCGCACCGAAGTTTCTCCGATTATTATCTTTTATCTGGCGATTTTATGGTCCAGCAAAAAATTATTGTTTCGACTTTCGATACGAAAGTAACGGAATATATGTGCTCGGGGTGGGTTTTTTTCTTCAGACAAATTTCGACTTTTTAACTAGCCATTTTTGACGGAATTTTTTTATATCATTCAAAAGGCTTTGTTGTCCTGAGCTTGAATTTGAAAATATATTTCACCTGTGATCATTTTTCGTAAAGTTATGAGGGTTTAAAGATTGCCCTTTTAGCCATTTGACCAATTTGGGACAATTAACGCGCGATATATTTCGCGCTATTAACGCGTAAGCGGAGATTTAACCCGTCTTATAAATCGTTTCAAATTGGTTGAAGGAAGCTTATTCGCCATAATTTATTTGTTACAGTGAACGAAATCCATCTTTTTGTACTTTATATGGCGTGTGGGGGGATGATTTTCATAAAAAATTTTAAATTTTAGAAAAAAAATTTTCAATTTATTCATTGCCTGAGCAGGAAAATATAAGATTATTAGCAAATTTCAAGATCAATTAGCAAAAGAACGCTTTTAATTAATTTTCGAACAGAATTTCAAGTTTTGCCACGTGACTTGTTTTACGTATCTAATTACAGACCGGCTGAACCTCTATACCGGCTGAACACGAATAATCAATTTGATATGAATGGGCGGGATGAGCGGCAGGTATGAGAAATGACTTAACCCAACAAAAAGACTTCGTAAATTTTTCAAATTTGCATCGAACTGTAATGGGGGAGTTGAATATTGTATCTTAGAATAAGTTTTAAAAGTCTTTTTGTGTTGATGAAAGTCATTTTTCATGCCTGCTGCTAATCCGACCCATAATTTAATTTGGTAGCTACCAAATCAAAGAGCTGAGTCCAGTGAATTATTTTTGCTCTGAAACTAATTGGGAAACCAAAAATTTCAGATTTTATCAAAACGTGAAAATTTCAAAAAAAACTTTAATGTTTTTTTAATCTTTTTAAATTTCAGATTTGATTGATTGAACTGATTGAAAACGGAAAAAGACATAATAATGGAAAAAAAGTGCTGAAACTGCTGAAAGTGGGTATCTAAATTCGTAATACCTTTGGAATGATATAACAAAAACTTTATGAAGAATTGCTAGTTAAAGAAGTGACGTTGGTTTTTTTTATAAGACTTGATTGAAAACGGAAAAAGACAAATAACGGAAAAAGTGGTAGAAATCTATTATGTAAAAACCTATATCTACCTATTGAGTTGTTAACGATGTCGTGTCAAATGGAAAAATTGTTTTGAGCTTTTAACACAGTTCTCAGCAATGCTGAGCGGTTTTTTGGGGGTTAACATCATTAACAAAAAACTAAGTCAAGGTATGACGAGATAACTACTAGATAACGTTTTGCGGATGGACGTTCAAGTTTTTATCTTGGCGTATTAGAAGGAACTGGTTACTACGAAGACTAACATTTGATACGAGCAGAACGCGGAATCGGAATGAGCAAACGAAGGAGAAAAATGACTATGGTTTTCATAAATATCTGGAAAAATTGCAAAAAACTGTTTTACGATGGGAACGAGCTTTATCAACTAAAGATTTTTCCACACCACCTAGACGGAAACCAGAGAAAATAAAAATTTTAATTATGCGTTACACAACAATGAAGTGCAGTTTTAACTGACACACTCTCCTGATCCGTAATCGGTTGCGATAACTTCACGCTGTAATCAACTGTTTGGCACAACTTCGAACTTGCTTGTAACCTCCTCGACGCAAAATGGTTCCTACAGTGTTTGACATAACGGCGCAGCTCTCCGATACAACTGATCGGAACAACGTAAGCAATCTGCCTAGTAAATTGCTCGGCACAACGCGGAAGTAGCTCATAATAGGGTCGCGGTACCAGTGTTTCTGCTAACTACGTTAACAGAACAGTCATTGAAAAAATGAGATTATAATTTTTTTCGCTGATATTACTCGATAACGGCAACTTGAAAAGAGATGTCAAAAAACTGACATGAAATGAAAAGAAAAAAAGTCTATTGAACAAGGATAAAAACCAAAAATTTGAAGTTATCCGACTGCAAACCTTTTAAGGTAATCGACGCTAGAGTCCAAACAAGACTGCTCGTATCAGGGCGAAGCCCTGAATATTCTGACTGCGTTTTAAGGATCATGGGGCAGTAATATTATTAAAGAGTTAAATGTAATAAAGCAAAATGGAAAACTTTTTTTTCTAAAATTTGAAATTTTTTATAAAAATCATTCCCCCACTCGCCATATAAAGTACAAAAGGATAATATTCGCTCCTTTTAACAAATCAATTATGGCAAATAAGCTTCTTTCAACCAATTTGGAACGATTTGTAAGACGGATTAACTCTCCGCTTACGCGTTAATAGCGCGAAATATATCGCGCGTTAATTGTCCCAAATTGGCCAAAATGGCAAATTTTAAACACCCATAACTTTACGAAAAATGATGACAGGTGAAATGTCTTTTCAAATTTGAGCTCAGGTCAACATTACATTTTGATTGATATAAAAAAATTCCGTCAAAATGGCTAGTTAAAAAGTCGAAATTTGTCTGAAGAACATTACGAGGCCAAACTGTGCACTGGATAGGAGCACAATTTTGTGTCTGTATGTTCCTGGATTCCAAAGACAAGTCTTTAAATATGTTCCAAAATGTAAGTGGATTCCACAAACAAATTTTCAGTGGATTCCGCATACATATACCTGTAACGTGAATTTTGTCGGCATATTTGTTTTGTTGCGGATTGCGCAACAAGCAAATATAGCTAGTTATTCTGGATTCCGCAACTGTAAGTGGATTCCGCAAAATGTAAGTGGAATCCGCAAAATGTAAGTGTAATCCGCAAACAAAATGCGGATTCCACTTACAATTTGCGGATTCCACTTACATTTTGCGGATTCCACTTACAATTTGCGGATTCCACTTACACTTTGCGGATTCCACTTACAGTTACGGATTCTGCAACAGCTCAATTTAACAATACAAATGTCTTATCATTTATTTGTGGATTCTACAAACTGTTCTGGATTCCGCAAATACAGTTGCGGATTCCGCAAATTCGCCTATTTTTGGAGCAATTTTGAGCGGTACAATGATTTAGGTATTTGTTTGTGGAATCCAAAAGAGCACAGAAGATCAAAGAAAAGTAGCAATGGTGCGGATTCTGCGACAAATCTGATTTTGGCCTGTTGCGTATTCCACTTATACAATGCAGAGAATGCACAGTTTGGCCTCGTAATGAAAAAAAAACACACCCCGAGCAAAAATAATCCGTGACTTTCGTATCGAAAGTCGGAACAATAATTAAAAGTTACTAATTGACAGAAAACCACCTAAGGTAAACGACGCTACCGGCTAAATAAGTTTTCGGTCAATTTTAGTCAAGATTAGAAACAAAAAACGGATCAAAAATTGACTGTGGGTGGATGTTCCCCACCAACCTCCCATCAGTTAGATTTTTATGAGATTACTTCAACAATTAGTTTGAGTATATTCTTTGAGTGGATTTTATGGTAGAAGAAAAGTCGAAATCAATTTCTAAGATATTGATATGAATCAATTTACATGAATTTTTGCAGAGCAGTGAAATCCATCAAAATCTCAACAAAATTGATTTAATGTAACTAATCTTTTTATTTCGAAACCTGAGCGATTTCTTTTTTGCATTCAAGAAAAATCTCCATTGGAACTACTGAGAAGAAGCGTCACTGGACGAGAAGTTTTTACGGCAAACCTTTGTGATGAAAAAAGTCCTGTTTGAATGTTGCAAACCTAAGGCTCAAGCGGTTACTCAAGTGCAATTGAGCAAAACTTCTTGAAATGTAGTTTTACTTATCAAGATTCAAGGCGAAATTTTGTTGGACAGATGACATATAATTGAAAACCTCAGTTTAGAACAGCTTATTTTTGGGTTTTTTTCAGGCCAAACTTCAACTCGAAAGTCAAATGAAAAGCATACCTTATAAGTTTATTTCCAATTTGTCGCACTCATATTGACCACCGGGTGCACAAGCGCCACAGGCTTTATACACTGTACTTTTTCCATCCAGACTTCTGGATCAAGACCGGAAGAAAGCTAACCAAGGTAGTTTATAACAGCTACTGGATCTACTTAACAATCACCCCTTTGAGAACTTAAAAGATTGCTAAGTAGATTATTTTTGTCAAACTTTCGACCAAAAGAGTGCATAAAATTTTTTTAAATCTTAATAGACAGCTCTTGCACTAATAAAAAGTTTTTGTTTACAGGGATCAAGATCTTTTTTAGTTGATGGCATAGGGTAATGTTTCAAACCGTTTGCTAGGTTAGATGAAAGATTTAGACGTCTTATTTACAAACCGAACAAACAATTCAGCAAAAGATTGAAAAAAAACTAGCAACAAACATTTACACAAACAAACGAGCAAGCAAATAGAACCAACCAGACTGCTCGTGTCAAGGCAAAGCTTTGACTGTATCGACTGCCGCTTATAATAACTGAATTTGTTTGTACATTTCAAACAAGTATTTGAAGTTCAAAAAAAGTTCTCCGCACGCGGTTTCAAGCACAAAATGATGTGTTTGGCTTTAAAGAACGCGTTATCCCATGATCAAACTTAATTAATTTCCGAAAAAAAAATCAAAGGTGAATTGTTTTTCCCTATTTTTGAGATCAAGGCATGAATCGCTTCTGACTCTATAGAAAAAAATTCCTTAAAGCAGTTAATAATTAAGTCGAAATTTTGCCTTTGGAAAAAACTATCAGAAGGCGAACTATTCATGAACATTTTTCAAAATCGGAACCAGAGAGCAAAAAAGGAGGCATAACAACAAACATAGAAACAAACTATTAAAAAAATAATTACTCAAACAAACAAACAAACTAAGAAACTAACTAATACACAACCAAGCAAACAAACAAACAAACAACCAAAAGCACACAATCAATCAAACAATTATCAAACAAACCATCAAACAAAAAAGAAGCAAGCAAACAAACAAACCAACAATCAAAACAATGAACAAGTAATAAAAAAACAACCAAACAAAGAACAAGCAGGCGGCTGAGAGCAAAATAGAGGTCACAATTAAAAATGAATTTTTAATATAACTTTTTCTGTAATACTAACATTTTGGACAAGAAGCCAAGACTCAACAAAATCAATTGCTCAAAATAGTTTTTCAAAAACACAAAAAAAGAATAAATAACCGCGTTGCCAATCGAAATCGTCATTGAAGTTGATTTTTAGAAACTAATCCGAATATTTTGAAACAATTTCGAAATGCTTAGTTTTTACAATTACAATATGGGAAAACTTGTTATGATTTTTAATTAATTGAGGTCTGTTTACAAATTTTCAGACAAAGTAGCAGCTCACTTAAGTTCCATAATTTTGCATCGACGCTTCCATTCGATTTTTTTTATCACGCACGCAATGAAACAAGCAAGCAAACAAACTATCAAGCAAACAAGACTGCTCGTATCAGGGCGAAGCCCTGAATGTTCCGACTGCCTTTTAAGGTTTATGGAGCAGCAGTAATAACATTTAAAAAATTTAATGAAATAAAATAAAATGAAATTTTCTTTCTGAAATTTGAAAATTTTTCTATGAAAATCATCCCCCCACACGCCATTTAAAGTACAAAAAGATAAATTTCATTCCTTGTAACAAATCAATTATGGCAAATGAGCTTCGTTCAACCAATTGAGCGCGCGTTTTTTCGTGTTATTAACGCAAAAGCGGCTATTCAAACCGCTGATAACTCGTTTCAAAAGGACTTGGTGCAAACTATTTGGAATTTTTGCAACGATGCTATATGCTAACAAGACTTCTCGTATCAGGGCGAAGCCCTGAATGGTCCGACTGCCTTTTAAGGTTTTATGGAGCAGTAATAACATTAAAAAATCATCCTTTTTATATTTGAAATTTTTTATGAAAATCATCCCCCCACACGCCATTTAAAGTACAAAAAGATAGATTTCATTCCTTGTAACAAATCAATTATGGCAAATCAGCTTCGTTCAACCAATTTGGAACGATTTATAAGAAGGATTAAATCTCCGCTTACGCGTTAATAGCTCGAATTATATCGCGCGTTAATTGTCCCAAATTGGTCAAAATGGCTATCTTTAAACCCTCATAACTTTACGAAAATTGATCACAGGTGAAATATCTTTTCAAATTTAAGCTCAAGACAACAATAACTTTTGAATGATATAAAAAAATTCCATCAAAAATTGCTTGTTAAAAAGTCGAAATTTGTCTGAAGAAAAAAAAACCCACCCCGAGCACAAATATTCCGTTACTTTCGTATCGAAAGTCGGAACAACAAGCAAACATGGGTTTTTTCAAGTTACAAAGAAACCATCAAACACATGACTTGTCTCCTATTTCAATGCTAGAGGGCAAAATTTTTACGCAATCAGATAGTAAAAATACAAACAAAGAAAAATATTGACGAAAAAAACTACTCTTCCTGTGGCCTGAAAATTCAACAATCAAATTAGTTATTCGACTTTGGATTCGACAAAAAATACCCCTTTTGTACTATAGTAATATATCATTTTTGGCTGATGAGCCGTAAGTTTTTCTGAAAAGCGGCATCAACGCTAACAAGTATTTATTATGACTTATGAGGGTGCGTGCGCAAAAAAAAGCAACTGTTCGTTCAAAGTTTCATAAAGTGCCTAAAACGTTTTTTTATAATTTCCAAAAACTGACTGCGCAGCTTACAAAAAGATGTCAAATTGGCTTTTTGAGAATCGATTTTCTATCAGTGGATCCATAAGGATTTCTTTTCTTCGAAAATTTTCCTTGTCACTGCGTTTTGTTACTTCCTAAATTGTCATTTCGGGAACCTAAATTGTCAATTTGCTTTGTCGATGAAAAATTATCATTTTGTAGCAATGTTGTAAAATTTACAATTGCTCAGATTGTACACTGCATTGCGCATACGTAGAAAGGTCTACCTAATAAATTATGGGTGTGATAATTCGATATTCAAGAAATTCAATTGCCATTGAAATTGCTCGCATCGGATTGTTCAAGTTCTATATAGAGGAGTATTTATAAATGTTTCATAAAAAGAAGACATTTGAATTTTCGTCTGAGCTCATGATATTAATTTTTATTGGTTGACCTGAAAAGAATTCGTCAAAATTGCTAATTGAAAAGTAGAAAAAAATACAAAGACCTCAATAACTCCATCTTTTTTTGATAAAATCGGAACAATAAAATAGGCTAGAATTGACAAAAACTGTAATCTGTTGTTCCAATGAAGCACAATGAACAGTTTTTTTCCTATAATGCCGAAAATATTTATGGAAACTGAAAATTATATTGTTTCCGATTTTCGCTTCTTTTGATTTTTTTCGAATTTGGGATATTATTTTCTGCAATTCGCCATGGTCAGTTATGGAATGTGAGAAAATAGCGCGATGCCAAAATTATATTTGAATTTATAAATCACATTTTAGTCAAATTTTTTAATGGCCGAAAATAAAATTTGTGACACATGTGCTTCGACACGAACCAAATGTTTGTTGTAAGTTTTAAGGCAATCTTCAAATTTCAAACGAAATTTATTGAATATTTCTTGCTCAACAAATAGAGCGAAACTGATAATTGCTTTTCCATGTTATCTTCCTAATTTGATCGAACAATTTGGATTTTAACGCTTACAATACAACAATTACTTTTGCGCCACAACAAAAAGCGTTTGAGTCGAGGCGAACCAAAAAAAAATCAAAACTTGAAATTTTTCGAAAGATCCTTTCAAGTTGACAGAGATGTTTTGATTGAATTACACTCGGAAATTCAGCGCAAAACGGTTAAATAATGAATAGACCAGAATCATTAACTGAGTCCAAAAGACAACAGATTGATTGCATCAGTGCAAAGACCTAAATACTTTCAATTCTCCTCCAGGGAGTTTGAAGTTGTTTTAGATGCAGAATTTGGATACCAGTTTAAAACCTAGAGTCTTATGTTTTGCATGTCTACTAACATATTATCAAAAGCAAAACGTGTGCTTCAACTCAATATGAAATAATTTTTTTAATGAAATATTGTACGACGCATTTGCTAAGCACTAGTAAAAATAAATAGAAAAGTCAACCAAAGTTCTACCTTTGCTTTTCAGTATTTTTTTTCCTGGGTAGTTTTTGTGGTTTTTTTAATGATTTTTGAGCTCTTTTTTGTGTTGTTTAGCTCATGAAACCTATATCTGTTTCATCATTTTTTATTCTGACGTGGTTTAATTATTTAAATATCGTAGTCAATGTATATTTGGTGTCAGGACAAAAGATATCATGCCAAAATCTCCCATGACAAAAGATACGGTACCAAAAAATCCCTTGTACAAAAACTGCCCATACCATAAGATCGCATGTCATTAAAGAATGATGAGCAAAAGAATGACTTATGAACAGAAGTCATGAGCAAAGTAAATCAGAAATAAATCTACAGTAATCATGTCGCAATTAGGTTGGCGCTATTAATGAACAACGCAAATCTAAGATAACTAAACTTGGACTGGACTCATTTTTAGGCCTAACATAGTGCCAGCATGTGTTTCACTTAGTGTTAAAATGGCATTGAATTAGAACAACTCAATTGAAAATGAATACATTCTGCAGTCATTATCTCACTCCTGAACTCATTAAAAAGTCAAAAATGAATTATTTTACTTGAAGAACCTCAGCAAAAGACCAAACACTGATTTTTTTGACAGCCAGAAACCTAAAAAAAAACGCGATACGAAGACGACAACACACTGACGCTGCAGCAAATGGAGATCCTAAAAGTGCCCGAAAAATTTAGGCACTTCTAGGAGCAATATAATATCAAACAGCAAAGAGCATAGTCACGAGCTCAAAGCACGACGCTCAGAAGCTTGGCAACTAGTTTAGCAAATGAAGGAGACAGTTAGCAATCAATTAAAACCAGTGAACAGCCAGATCATTGCAGCTAGTTTGTAATTGGTGCAGGACGACCAAGAAACCGATAAGTCTTTGCCCTCACAGTCAGCGATAACGTTAACTTTGAACAGAAGTAAGCAAACAATAACCCTGTCCAATATCGCGACAGATGACCGTAAATTCGAAACTTTGGATCGTTCTAAGCGTTTTTGTCTTTTTGATAGCGGAAAACAAGAGACGAAACGCATATTGATTTTTGGCGACATTGAGAACCTCGATGCATTTAAATTGTCCATCAGACCTGGCTTGTAGAGGGTTCTTTCAAAATTTGCTCCAGTCAGCTTAACCAGCTCTACACTATACACATCCAGATCGGCGGGTTTTATCCACCTTGCGTCTACGCTCTACTCAGTTATAAGCGCTTATCAAGCTATAAGAAGTTCCTAACCTCACTTAAAATGCTTAGCGGTGACCTAACCATGGGAAATTTTTTTGATCGACTTTGAATATGCAGCGTTGAGTGCTTTTGCGTCTCATTAAGAAACTGACATTAAGAGATGCTTTTTTCACCAAACGATCTCGCAAAAATTAGACAAGCTCATGGCTTATTTCTAAAAAACGTACATTAAAGGGGATTTGATTAGCCAAAAAACACTCTTTTTTATGTTTCTTTTTGGAACCATTATCAAAATGCTGTGTGTGGTCTAGTCTTAACCACGAATGCAGTTGAAGGTTGGCATATAGGGTTAACCGCTTTGTTTTAAAGCAGCCATCTTTCAATTTAATCGTTTCTGGAAAAACTTCGACCGGATTCCTACAATCAACGGAAAAAGTACTGTGATCTGGATGAAAAATTTCAACAGATAACTAGTTCATACACAGACACTCTAGCTTGTCTTATATTGCCCTTATAACTTATTTCAACTTTTTATAATTTTTCCTAAATTTAAATTTGTTTAATCAAAATTTTTTAAACGTCTCCTTCCACCCTCCCGGAGAACACCAAAACGCAATACTACGCCTCGCATTCGAATATTTTTTCTCTAGCAATTTAATCACAGAGCAATTGCCTTTATTTACGGGACGCTAGGTTGGAAGTAGGCGCCTGACAGCCCTTTGAGCCTTGCGTCTAGCGAGAAAAAAAAGATCAAAATTGAGAATTAGTGTTTTTTGGCAAATAAAAATGCAAGTGATTAGGAAAAACAATGATTTCAAAGCTTTAGAATTTTCCAATAACTTAATTTCAATTTGGTAATGACTTGAGTTGTCTGAAAAATTAGGCCTTTTTTGGCAAAGTTGGTTTTGATTAATTGGAAACCCTTTAAAAGTTCTTTTGCAGTCTAAGCTAATTCAATGTTTGAGTTTGATTTTGAATTCTAAGTCATTAGCGAGGTCATTTAAATTCATAACTTGTGCAGCAAAATTTTTTGCCGTTTCTTTGCTTTTAACCGACGCTTTGTTTTTGCTTTAATCGATTAACCACTCTGCTTTCAATTCTCAGGTTCTTTGTTATATTATTATGATCTTTTTTGTCGTGGGTAATTTTATAACGAGGTGTTTTTTGGAATGATATCTATTTGACTGGCATCTTCTCGTTTGAGATCTTAACGTAAGTGATCTTTTGTCGTGTAACCGTTGATTCTTGCAATTCAAAACAGTTCGATTGATTTTTTGTGGGCAATTAGAACAAATGATCTGATGGATGATTAAAATTGAATCAAACTGAACCATGAAAAATGTTCAACAATTTTCTTAATTAAATTTGCATTTATTGTTCCGACCATTGAAAATGGGAAGGAACTTTGTATTCAGGTGTGTTTTAGTTTTTTTCTTTTTGTTTTCGACGCAAGATCAGGTAAAACAAATAATCATTGGACTGGGTTAAATAATATATCGTATTAAAGCAATTTTAACCGTGATTCAAATGACACTATAAAATTTCCAAAAATTTCTCCCATTTTTGGGAAAAACGGAAAAACCGTTTTGAAATTTTTAATTTTTCGTTTTTTTTTGAGCGAAAAAAAAACAAACGAGCAGGCTTACAACCGCTGAATTATGCCTAATCTAAGACCGTCAAAACACAAAAAAACTAGTCTTTGGAGTTTTTTAGCTTCATTTTGGGATTTTTTAAGTTTTTTTAAAATTTTTTCAGTCAATTTTCTACACAAATTTTTGTCCAATTTTCGTCCAACATTATTGCCTTTTTGGTAAGTTAACGTTCTATGCAAAATATACATATGCACGTGCAAAGATCTGCGAAATCCAGGCTCTCATTTATAAGTTTTTATAATATATTATAGCCCATTTTAATCAATTATACTCCATTTTTGTCCTAATGATTTGGGACGAGTTTTTTTTTAATCATATGCTGTTTTTAATTGGTTATTTGACAAATTTTTAGTTTTTTTTAAGAAATGACAGCATTCATAACCACAACCGCTTACAATGGGGACGCTTAGATGACACTGCCCACATTTCTCTAATTGTATTTCCGAGAAAAATATATTTTTTAAACGTTCATTTTGAAAGTTTTAACGCTCTTTTGTCGGATAAAATTGTCTTGATGACCTGTCGTTTTATTGTCTATTCATCCTATTTACCAAGAATTTAATTTTTTAGACATTCAAATTGCAATCGAGATTGCGTTTGTCAGTTTGCAAGTTTCACATCTTATCAACAAAAACTAATCGTTCTTTAAAAAACTTCATCTGAAACACACACCTGAGCAAAGTAAAAAACTATAATTGAAGTTTGACCAAAATCACTCTGATAAGCTAAAAAGCACAAAATTAGAGCTTCCTTTTTCTATAAGTGTAGGGCCTGTTTTTTCATTTTTTGTTTTCGACGAACATAAGAAAGTAGCTTTTGCTCGCTATTGTTTTAAATTATATGGCGATAGTCAAAACAAACTTCGTTAACCCACCCGATGATACCACCGTTTAAACATTTCTAAGGCCTGGTTTTGCAATTGGAACCAGTTTAAAACTAGTATTTATGACCAATTATTTTCTTGATAAAATTATCTCTATAAAATATTTCTTATGAACCGATCATGATCCATAACTAACACTGACAATTATTTGTAATGCTGAAAAAATTTGTAGTTTCAGCACCAGAACAATTTAAATATAACTTAAAAGACAGTTGTTCTCCTTTGGAATAAGTTCCAGATACCTAACCCGCAAATACCAGTATACACTAGATCTATTGAGACTAGGAGATATAAGAGTAAGATTAAGATCGGTGTTGGACTAAGAAGTTGCACGAATCTATCCGGCCGAAAATAGGATAGCCTGAAGAACAGACGGTGTACCTTATCTGAAATTACTCTATGAGTAAGCTACTACAGGCATCAACTCACAATCAAGAAATTAATTGTGATTATCAAGACCAGGATTTTAACTAGGTTACAAAACTATCGAAATACTTTGAGCAAATTAACTCATACTCAAGTCACAGCAAAAAAAAACAAGTTCTAGCAATTTTCGTGCGATGAAATGCAGCAAATCTGAAAAAAATTTCGAATGTTTTATGTGTGACACAATTTAATCAACAAGTTTCGAAATTTTGGTTTTGTGATTTTTAAACCTCAAGTCAACTTCCTACTCTTACAATCAAAGACTTTTGAGGAAATTTCACTTTTGTCTCAAATTTTTAATTATTGTCAGTTTTTCATGAAAAAAGTTTGTAGAAATTGTTAAAATATAGCGCAAGCTCACTAATTAGTTGGTTCCTCTATTTTATCAGATATTTTTTAATATAAATGAAAAAGAGTAATCGCTTAGAACTTAATGATAAATTTCTAAACCTAATCAGACCAATTTTAAAAGCTTTGGGATCAATCCTGGAATAACCAGATTACCATACCCTTTTGATTGCACTAGCCTCACTGCTGTTAGAAATTGCTCCTTTAATTCATAATACTTTAATTGAGCGAAAAAAGTATGCCTGGCGATTATTACGTGCTCATAATCGTTCTAGATTGAACTGGAGCAAAATTAGATGGTCATTCTAATTCCGTATATTACTCAAATTTTAAAGCTTAAAATTTGATATATGAAATCTAAACCATTCAAAACCAAAAGGATAGTCGGGACATTCATGGCTTTGTCCTGATATTCGAGTTTTCATTTTTACCTCAAATCACCGGGCATGGCGATTTTTTTTAAAAATATGTTGTCTCATATAATTTTTCTGACGCGGAAACTTCTGAATCGAAAATTTTTTTTTCCTTGTCAGAGCTTTATTTTTCTGACGCGAAAAATATTCTGCTTTGCTCGCCAAGTCCTACAAACTGAGGCAAATTTATTGATCTAACTAGTGCAGAAAAACACCAAATTTTTTTTCAATTCATTACTTGAAAACAACTTCGGAGAGTGGAATTTAAAGTTCAATCTGTAAACTAGTCTCGTAAATTACAGAGAGGCAAGAAAATATTCAAGTATTTTATTTGCCTCAGTTAAGTGTTTCAAGTTTTTTTATCTAAATTTTAATCTAAATCTTTTTCTATAGCCAAAAAGATTTAATCGTGTTCATTTTTTTACTCAAGTTTTTGATGTGGAATGCTATCAGTTATCTCCATCTACTCATGCAAGTTTTTTCCTACAATTGAAAACTTCAGAAAACCTTTTAGATACAAAATAGAAAGCAAAAACAAAAACAATTTCCAATTTACCACGTTGGTTGGTGAACTTTCAAACAATTTCAATTTTCGGCGCATTATTTTTTTTCTGCTTGTTGAACAAAAAAAAATTCGGTGGGCAAAGAGACAGGAAACTTAGTGTTCATCTGAAAAATTAAAAACTTGAAAAATTAAAAACCGGATCTTCCTAACAAACTTACTCTTCCCCATACCGTCTACTAAAAAATCTCCAGCTTGTATATAAAAATTAAAAGACTGCTCGTATCAGGCTAAAGCCCTGATTGCTCCGACTACCATTAATTGGTCTCGAGTAGCTCTTGTTATATGATATACTGACAAACTACAAACTTTAGGCTGATAATGTTAAAGTGTTAAAATTTTAGTCGTTTGTGAATTAAAAAAAAACCAATTCGCTTGCATCAATTCAATTAAAAAAGATTATGAATACGGATATTTTTCCCTGCATAATTAATTCGCGAACTGAAAAAACTTTCAAAAGATTTTTTTAGCAGCAATTTCACATTTTAGTCTATTGCAAAGCCTGCTCGCCTGACAATCCGAAGATTTCTGGCTCGATGCTCTTACGCAGACATTATTTCAAAAATTGGTCTGAATAAAAAACACCCCTAACATATACATTCCTCACTTTCTTCGAAATTCGGAACCATAAATTAGCTCTGGAGTGTTCATTTTTTAATTCAAATTTTGCTGCAGTCTGCTATGTCAAAAGTTCGCAGAAATAACCTATTTATAAATATCCTTCTTTTCTTGAAAAGGGGAGAATTTGTCAGTTAAATACCAAAAATCTAACTAATATTCAAAAAACCGCACAATGAAGCTCCCAAACCAGTTTTTGTTCCGACTTTTGTAACGCAAGTAACGGAACATTTGTGCTCAGGGTGTGTTTTTTTCTTCAGGCAAATTTCAATATTTAACTAGGCAGTTTTGACGCAATTTTTATACATCATTCAAACGGTTTTGTTTTTCTGAGCTCATATTTAAAAAGATATTTAAAATAGTTTATCAAAAGTAAGCTCTCATAATTTATTATTCCGACTTCCGAAGAAACTGAGAAATATATATGCCGAAGAAATTGAGAAATATATATGCTAGGGTTGGTTTTTTGTTTATTCAAGCCAACTTCTCAAAAATTTTTGCACCCTCAGGGGATCCTGTGTAAACTGCTCATTTCTTGTTTTACATGTAGCGAATTATCCCGCTCTAGAAAATCGTTCCAATATGAATTAAGGCAATAGGCTAATTGGTCTTATTAATTCCATAGATGCTTAAAATTTGAAACTATCAGCCTAAATTTCATAGTTTTGCCATTAATTCTTGTACCAGTAAATCTTTCAGCTATTCGAGAGAAATTATTGGGCAGCCGGAACAGTCAGCGCCCTGATTCGAGCAGTCTTTTTTATTAGATTCTGGCAAAATGCTAAAAGCCTGGAGAAAACTTTTGTTCAAATAATCGTTTCAGCTCAGGCAACAATTTCTTTATCCTGCGAGTGTCTGTTTATTTTAGTTAGGCCGAGACAATTCATCTTATCCAAAAAAAAGTAAGAAAATTGCCTGTAGCTGAATGATATAACTTCCCTTTAGTTTTATTGAACTTATTTTGTGGTCTATGATGAAAGTA
The DNA here is from genome assembly GCF_963678635.1 of Symsagittifera roscoffensis. Classification (NCBI taxonomy): domain Eukaryota; kingdom Metazoa; phylum Xenacoelomorpha; order Acoela; family Convolutidae; genus Symsagittifera; species Symsagittifera roscoffensis. The sequence continues at coordinate 18,148,148 of NC_087063.1, forward strand.
GTTGCATAACCTTTACAATTCTTTTGTCTGAAAGAAGTTTGTCAGCCCACATACTTTTGAGGAATTAAAGAATTAATTTACAGTCTATTACAAGATTTATTTGAGCCAATCAAATTTTCCATCAATTTATTTATTTTGAAATGAGAGTTTGAGTCCACGAAAGTTGGCTGCTTGTTCTTTAGCTTAAAAAAACGGGCAAAATTTGTTAATTAATCAGTAAAAATTTTCTTATTTTCACTTTTTGAGACATGCGATATTTTACAAGGATCAAAACGGAAAATGATTAGGGAAAAAATCAGTACCACGCCAAACTCGGGTTTTTGTCGTAATCTGGATTCTATCGGTACTGTGCTTGAAATCAACATACTTTGCATCTAGTTCAACAGAAACTCGAAATTTAATTGAAATCATAACTTGAAATAAAAAATCTATTGACAAGGAATTAAACATGAGTCGTGAATACTAGGCAATTACTTAACGCATGTCTTTGCTTTCCACGGATAAGAAAACGAGACTGCTCGTAAATCAAGGCAAAACCCTGAATGCTCCAATTGAACTCTAACTGGTCTGGAACCATTTTTGGTAAAATAATTATTATCAAACTATAAATTTTGAGCGTGTTGAGAGTTGAAATTTGAGTCGTATCGGGAATTATTACGACGCGAGGTTTTACGCGAGGCGAATCAACCCGCACTACAAAATCGTTTCAATTTGAATTGAAGCAATTCAACACAAATCTCAAAGGCAAATCAAAATTTTTTATTTTTTTAAATTTGATCAATTTTTCAAACTATAAATAAAAAAAATGATTAAAACCGAGTTTGGCGTCCTAATGATATTGCGCTTCTTAACTCAACGTTTTAAAAACTAGCTCAAAGCAATTCAGCTGTAGCCAATCTCGTGTAAAAGAGGCCTGTAGCCGCTATATGAGAATACGATCGACCATATACGACCATATTTTACGATAATAAGATCATAGTTTGCTTGGGGAGTTACAGAGGTTTTCAAATGAACTCAATGACAAAACATAATTCCTGGGTCATTAAGTTTTTTGGTTTGGGTGTTGAGCTGTTGTTTTGTTGAAAATTATCTCAAACAAAATAATCGGTTTTTTTCATAAATTGATTTAATAACGTTTGTCTCAGAAAGGAGCAGTTTATTTTCGAAAATGCTTGAAACAAATTTTAATTTTACAACAATTGTTTTTCCAAGTTACTTCATGGCACTTTTGATCAGCACAAGAGGTCAATATGGTAAGTCAAAAAACAACGGTTTCTCACACAATATAGGCTGCAAAATATAATCAGATAAAGTTTGAAAGCTTTAACTGAAGCTTACAATCTTAATCCTGTCAATAATTTATGCAATATTTTCCATCTCTGAAAACAACTTTTTTATTCCATGGCATCTGTGGTATCTTCAATTGAATAGCATCACAATCGCATACAATCGCACTCTCAAAGTGGTTTTGAAATCTTTGAAATTATCAAATTTCAATGATAATTATTTAGCACGTCGACCCTATTGATATTGCTATGTTTTCTTGAATTTGTTCGAAATCGACTTAAAGTGATCATTCGTTAACCAAATTGCAAATTTAGCAGCCATTTTGAAATTTCGAGTGCAATTTTGAAGAAAAATAGAAAAAGTTCAAATATTTATGAAACTGATTTTTTCGGAAGTCAATTTTATACGTGTTCGAATTTGGGTTAAAATGGGGTTCACCTAGAGGCGGATTTAAGGGGATAAATGGACGACCCTCCCCCTTCTCACCCCTTCGACCCCTTCATCCGCAACCAAGGGGTCCACCCATTGGTATTATTTTATAACATCCATTTTAGGCCGGCCAACCCTAAATTTTTTCAATATATATTTATTCTGAAGAGGAGCGCGTGCCAAAAAAACGCAATTTTTTGGTCAACATTTTTCATTTGCATCCATGAGGCTCAAAACTTTTGGTCAAAATAGGGTCTTTATAAAGTTCTCGGAATGCTCGAAAAATCAATTTGGTCAACTTTAAAGAGGTCGACAAAGTTTTCGAAAACTTTTTGAAAAAAACAGCGTCCCCCCTTAAAGAAAATTCTAGATCCGCCCCTGGGTTCACCTAGGATTCTCCAAAAACAATTTTGGATGGCTTTGACATGTGCAATGGACTAAAATTCTTTGCTTAAGGATTAAAAAATAACGCTCGCAAAATAAACTCAATATCCAGCATATGATCGAAGCCAAAACTGTGTCGATAAATCTTGTGTTTTGATTTCATCAAATCTAAAGCTATGTTTCAGGTGTGATGGCTAACTCCCCATTAATCGAAAGAACGGAAACTTTTAGCGGAAAAAGTCATAGTCTTGGCAACAAAGTTCCAGAAAATTTCAACAAAGAAAATTTCAACAAAGAGCAAGAGCAACGGAATCACCTCCAACTTAATGGACGAGTGCTACTGAAAAGACCATTTGGCAACTACCTACCAAAAACTGGCTCAAAAGGAAACCAGAAAGCATTCAGAGAACAAACAACAAAGTAGAGCGAAAGCAAATAGTTCAAAAGATGTAATAATAACGCATTGAGTATCAATATTTTGATATGAACGAATTATAGCTTCAAAATTAAAAAATAGTTTTTTTTCAGACTTAGAAGAAAATAATGATTTATATTTTTTCGTCGTGATTTTATTGTGTTCGGTGTTACTTTCTTTGACCGACAAGTTCAGAATTGTAGCTGAAGAAAATTGATTAAAACACGTTAGTTGAGGTTATTAACAGCAGTATTCAAACGCAACCCCATATAAAAATTGCGACAACCAATTTTGTATGCGCGTTTGTTCGAAATGCATATATTATACAGAATTATATTTTAAATTTATTACGTGGCTAGGGGGAAGTTCTACGGTTGGTCACAAAGGGGGGGATTTAAGGATTACGGTTGTAACATCTTTCGGAGGGGATGTATTTAAGGATAACCGTTTGCTGTGCTCAAAAACGAAAAACAACCCTCTGGTAATCTGAATTTTGCTCTTTAGACGGGTTTAACTATCACCAAAGTTGCACTGCGTGAGATTTGAAAATCGAGCATGGAAGCTTCAATCTTTTTTTAATGCAAATAACGTACGCGGCAAAAACATGACAAATTGAAATGAGGCAAGCACGCTCATCAATATACTGCCTTGTAAATCCCAATTTGCTCCCACTTTAGAAGCAAAAAGGGGATTTTGTGCTCAGCGTTTCAGCATTTTGCCAATCTTATTTTGAATGAAGTTTTTTTGAAACCATCTGAAAAGTAGTGACGCAACTGAGATCAAATTTGAAAGAAAAATTCACCTTTGATTTTTTGCTCCAAGGTGTAGGGCTTTAGAAAATTGCCAAATTGCTTAATTTGGGACAATTAACGCGCAATATATTTCATTTTACTAACGCGTGAGCGGCAAAATAACCTGGGTCGGAAACCGTTCAAATTGGTTTTGAAGCAATCTAATTGGAATTTTGTTACGTTGATACACGCTAATTACATCATTTTCTTGATTAACATAGCGTGTAAGGAAAATGTTTCATAAAAATTGTCTCCAGTTGATTAAATTTCCTCAAAAACTTTCACAAATATGATACCAATGTTTTTTTATGTCGTAAATTCTACTAAATTGCTAATTTCTACGTTATGCAAGGCTCTGGGACCACGTTAACATTCCCCCCCCCCCCAAGGACGTTTGGGGGGAGGATGTTATCTTGGTTCTAAGTTGGCATTTTTCAGCCCATCACAATCGAGCATTTTACATGAAAATGACTATTTTTGAAATTGACTATTTTTTAACCAAATGTTTTTTCTTTTTTCGAATTACGCTTTAGGGAAAAGTTTCGTTGGGGGTCGCTATTATTCAGCCAAACTTTGGCGATGAAATTAGTATTTTTTATCCAAAATATGTAATCCGGCGAGCTGAATGACTCTTTGTTGAAAAAATTACAAAATCACTTTGCCTCCGATCAGTTTTTATAATGTTTCGGAGGAGTGAAAAATCCCAATTTGGCAGCAAATTGTTACCAAATTGGAAGTTTTCACTCCTCCAGAACATCATAGAAACTGATCGGGGGTAACCTGATTTTAGAAAAACTTTATAAAATCAGTTTACCTAAAAAGATTTTATACAATTATTCATGCGCGCTGCAAACATTTTATCGTGAAGCTGAAAACTACATAGCGAACAATCTTGCACTTCAATAAATTGTTCCGAAAATCAATCTAATTGGTCGTGCTTATTCCGTATATGACAAATAAGAGTATATTTATTTTGAAAAAATTCAAAATTTCAATACAGCAAATTAACCAAAGAGGTGAAGCGTTCGCTTCAGTCAGCTTTTTCAGGTCTTTTTTACCTTGTATCTAACTGGTTTTAAGGGTTCTGAAAAGCTGTTTTAAAAAATTAACTTCTCGAAGTTTTTATTCGTTTCAGACAAAAATTGAGTGCAAATCAATCTCGTGAAACTCTTGAAAAAGGCGTTTTTTAAAGTTGAGTCTCTTATTTCAACGATTGATTGTTTTGCCCAATTGGAGAAAATGAATCAAAATAGGCAGTCAGAGTTTATGGATGCCAAAATTTACTGATATCTTTGAACAAAATTTTGAGGGCATCATATTTCATCGAAATTTCAGTTCCGCCATAGAATAAAATATTTGAAACAGTTGGATTTTCATAACAACCATGGATGGATGCTTTTATTGATTCATTCGATACTACCAGTTATCAGCATGTTTTTGACACAATTAATGTACTGTTGGAAAAAAATCAAAAACTTTGGCTTTAAAGATTGTATTCATGAGTCTCTGATTTTTTTTCAAAACCAGGTCTTAACTTGATCAAAAACCAATTAAAAACATCATTTTTGTTTTTATCAGCACGAGGAATCTCACAAGGATCAATTGTAGGACCAAATTTGTTTTTTTTTGCGAACAAAATTCTTCCCAGTCATTTTGTTAGATCTACGCAAGTGCTTTTTACTGACGATTTTACAAAATAAAAAGCAGAGACAAATCGTTGCAATATTTTCAATTATCATTATCCAATCTTTCAGAAAAAAAACTTGACGGATAAAAAAGAATATTGTTTTTTGTTTATGTAAAAAAAGTACAGCAGAGTTTGGACCACGTACCAGGAGAAAAACGGAAGGTATAATTGCAGTAAAAAAAATTTGACACCTGTCAAAAAAACAGTTTCTACTAGGTTGGCTTACGCTGTTAGATATTTAACACAGGGGCGGAGCATATATGGATACATTTTCTTGAAAACCAATACAAGAGTTTTTGAGAAAACACTTGAACTTTTACAAAAAATGAAAAAACCAATACCATACCTTTTCACAAGTTTATCAAACAATAAACTCCGGGCAAAAACTCCAGGCATAACATTTGAAATTCAAATCAGCACTTGAATAAAACTTACGAAGTGGAAACAGCAACAATCTTTGAGCAAACAGCAGTTGAGCTGAATAAAAAAAAATTGATTAAAAACAAGACTGCTTGTATCAGGGCGAAGCCCTGAATGTTCTGACTGCCCATTAAGGTTTATGGAGCAGTAATATCATTAAAAAATTAAAAGTAATAAAACAAAATGAAAATTTTTTTCTTTCAAAAAATTTTGAATTTTTTTCAAATCATCCCCCCACACGCCATATAAAGTACAAAAGGATAGATTTTGCTACTTGTAACAAATCAACTATGGCAAATAAGCTTCGTTAAACTAATTTGGAACGATTTCTAAGACGGATTAACTCTCCGCTTACGCGTTAATAGCGCGAAATATATCGCGCATTTATTGTCCCAAATTGGCCAAAATGGCAATCTTTAAACCCCCATAACTTTACGAAAAATGATCACAGGTGAAATATTTTTTCAAATTTGAGCTCAGGACAACAATACCTTTCTAATGATATTAAAAAAATTCCGTCAAAAATGGCTAGTTGAAACGTCGAAATTTGTCTGAAGAAAAAAAACCCACCCCGAGCACAAATATTCCGTTACTTTCGTATCGAAAGTCGGAACAATAAGCTTTTGAAAGTTTCAAGTACTAACTAGTACCTATACAGTACTTAAATTTAAGTTTTCCTGAAATTAGGCATGTCAGCATCATAAGTGATTCAGCTGGTTTTGTTAAACAAAATTTTATACCGAAACAAAGGTCTACATTCAGATGAGTAACGCTTGCTAATCGCAAACATGAAAAGGTTAACGCTGAAAATAAAAACTGTAAATACGCGAGATGAGGGAATGAGGTTAAAAACAAACTAATTTCTTTATTTCACAACAAGTCTATGGACCAATGTATAGGGCGTTTTCCAGTAGTCATAATACCCGAGCCCGAAACCACCAGGGCCGTAGCTTGTATAAGTTTTTTATACCAAAATGTTGGACATGTTTTACTCAACAGACCGTTTTTTGTCCTTTTTTCTAATTCAGAGTCATAACCATGAATAACCTTGATCGCTAAAATAACTATCCGGTTGCGTCGGTTACCCTAATTCGTTTGCAGTCCAAAAACTTTTACGTTTTCAGATTCATTATAGATTGTGATCTCTTTATGGCTCTGTTCTGCTCTTATTGTTACCGTCAATATGAGCAATCGCTGTTGATTTCAAATAAACTTTTGAAAGATTGGACTTCGCTTTTTTCAGACTTTCTGAAAAGTTTGTTAAAAAGCTTGTGCCGCAAACTGTGCCAATTTTCTAAAACTATTTGACAATAACAGGCCAATCCGAGGCATTATTCGCAAGCTTGAGACCCTAGACGGGACGTCGCGAATCAACAAACGCAGAAAAACCGCAATTTTGAGCATTATGGCCGATTTCGATCAACTTGGCCATCAATGACGAGCAATTTGGTCAATTTTGACCAGTTTGACCATTAATTACGAGTAGACTTAGCCGCGACGCTGTTCTGACGCGGTCCTGATTGTCCAGAACCGCGTCAGAAGTTCCTAGCCGTTGTATCGGTGTATTGGACCACCGGATCAGAGTTTCCAGAGCGTTTAAGCTGCAGCCAACTTGTGTGAGCGGCTTGTATAGGCGCAGGCAACTTCGGTTGAGCAGGTGATTTAGGCAGACGAAATGTGAAAGAGACTCCGATTGTGCAACGACCTGCGCATGTGAATTGTGTAGGCGACTCCGGCTGTTCAGGCGACGACATGTGCAGGCGATTTTGCTTGTGCAGACTACTTGTGCCGGCAACTCCAGTTGTGCAGACGTCTTGTGAAGGTAATTCCATTTGTGCAAACGACTTATGCAGCAACTCCGATTGTGCAGATTACTTGTGCAGGTAACTCCGATTGTGAAGACATCTTGTGCAGGCGACTCGTGTAGGCAACTCCAATTGTGCAGAGCGACCTGTACAAGCGACTCTTGCAAGGAAAGTTGCGAGGACGATTTGTGAAGGCGACTTTTGTCGGCGACTCCTGTTGTGCATGCGAATTGTGCAGGCCACTTCAGTTATACAGAAGACTTAGGCAAGCTGTTGAAGTATCCTATTAGATAAAACAACTAGATCTGAATTGGTTAATTTGTCGCAATGATTTCTCATATTTGTTCTCTTTTCAGATACGTAATGTGACGTCACAGACGTCTTCAACACAGTGACCTTGTGTACATAAGATCAAACTATCAATCTTACATCCCCCCGTGTACAAATGTATCCAAGATATCCAATGTCATCGATCTTTGTTATAACATAAACTAACTTTGATAATCTAATCAAGACTAAATCACCAACATATTAGGGAAACGTATCATGACTAGTTTTAACTGTAGTACGAATGAGTTTTTTTTTGAGTTTTTTGTATTAGGTTGCCGTGCTATTTATCCTATTATCTAATAACTCATCTCTTCCCCTCTCCTGTCTTCCGTGTCCGATTGATTTGATGACCAGTGCACTTGCTCGCCAGGTGATAAATCTACGAAATCGTTATTTTCATCCAACTCCTTGTCCATATATGCTACTGGTGCATATAAGCTGACCGCCTTGATAGAATAATCCGATGTCAAGTCTATCTGTCTCAGAACTCCTTCTTCGAGTACTCCTAGTAGATCTTTTCCACTCATTGCCTTTGTCAAGCAGTCTGCGATTATCATCTGTCTGGGTACGAACTGGAACTCTATTCCTTCGAACTGTATCAACGATCGTACCACGGCAATATTTCGACTAGGCAGCATTACGTACTTGTTGAATTTTGGCGCATCCACCGTGACGTTCACTGATTTGCTGTCTGTCAGCGCGGTAAACTTGTCGATTCGGTACCGTAGGCCCACTTCCACCCTTATTGTCTTCCAGTAGACACATTCCTCGTTCGTCAAGCTGGCCGCATATGCTTCTGCTTCAAAGATGTTGTAGTGAAATCCTCCAATTGTCTTCGACTGCCAGTGAATGATCGACACCTTTTCCGTTTCTTTTTCTCTTATAATCCCTACTTGTCCCATCGTTGATCGATGTTTCTGGCACGCATCTCCGTACAATTCCATCTGTAAATTTCCTGATAATTTTCTAAATCGCCATTTCGTTGTCTGCTGCCGGCATAATGCCGAATTCCTGGATCAACATAACATCACGCAATACGGGTTTAACCTCTATGTGATCGTTTTAAGTCTCTATACTCAGTCCAAGGAAATCAAAGTTCTGTCTTTTGATGGTGCCCAGCTTTAATCCGTCAAGAGCTCGTTAAACTCTGTTCTCGAATTATTTTGTTCCTCCAAATAGAATGTCGTCTAGATGAACAATTATTAGTCCAATAAAATGTCATTTTTGTCGGATTTTGAAAAGAATAGGCTGTGCTGTGTCAAACATTCGTAAAATTGTTGCTTGTATAACCGCTTCATTAGCTTTTGATACCATTCATGTGCCGCATCACTTAACACGCATGCCGCCCTTTACAGTTTCCAACAATAGGTCTTTGGTATTTGTGCCTCGACTGGTGGTTGCACATACACATCCCTCTTCATTCCCCCGATTGTAAAAAGCTTTCTTTATGTCAATATTCACTGGTTCCCAGTCGTGTTACTTGATGATGCATGCGGCTTTGAAGCAATTGGCGCAAATTTCTCTAAAAGTAAACTTTTCTCTTCTCAATCTCCCCGTACTGCTATATCTAGATTTTGGTTCCTTTGAACCATCCGTCGCGACTTTCCTCGTGTCCACCCATCTCGTTCTTAGTATTCGTTTCTCCAGTTCTCCAGCCACATGGCTACTCGCTAACTCGACTACTTTAAACAAATTCCATCCTTCTAGCTCCTCTCTTCGTGACATTAAGAAGATGTCCTGATTTTCCTTCCATTCTGGTACTCCGATTATTTCCGTGTGTTGTATCAAATTTTGCAGCGACGAGGGTATCGGATTGCCAAATCTGGTCATAAGTTTGTTTCTTATTTTGGTCTTTCCTTGTTTGTCGTGGTTACTGGCGTGTTGTTTACAATTTCCAGATCCTGGATCAATGATTCATTCGAATTCCATCCACCGTACGTGTTCCATTCTAGCTGTCTTGCTGCTTGTGACTGAGCCTCAAAGCCAACCATACCTAATTGAGTCGACTTCTCACTTATGAGCCAGTCCTCTTCTACATTCATCTCTTGGTGGCTGCTGTCGCTTTGTTGGCGGTGGCTTTGTTCGCTTATGTTCCTGCTGTTGTGGTCGCGGTTTCTTCTGTGTTTCTCCCATTTCTCTCTCCTTTTGTTGTCTCGTCTCTGATCCTTCTTTCTCCATCTCCCAACTGACTGTCTCTCGTTCTTCTGTATCCCACTCTTCTGATTCGTTCTTCTGTAGCCCACTCTTGGTTCGCTTAGTACCCTATCTTCTCCTGTCGGGGCATATTGTCGCTTGTCCTGATTCCCTCTTCCTGGCACTTTCTTTGCCTTGTTCGCTCTTCGTCTGAGCTCTCTGGCTTTCCCGTCTCTGTTTTCTGAGGTATCGCTCCCTTAAAATTGTCTTTGATCAGTCTTCTGTCTTTGTCCAGTTCGCTCCTCCTCTGGATTACCTAATTGCCTCTATCGTTCCACTAGTCCGAATCACACTCTCCCATCTTTCCATTTCCTCTTCGGTCATCTGCTCGTTTATCTTTGGTATCAACTTTGACTCATCTTTCAATACTGATCTCAACTCGTATTCGTCTCCATCTTGACTGTTCGCAATCGCCCCAAATCCCATTGTTTGGCTCATGATTTTAAAGGCTTCCGCAGTCTCTTCATTGATTGGTGGTGTTGTTATTGTAAACACATACCTGCTCCTCCTCGCCATTTCTTTCTCTCATCCGTCCGTTCTTCTTTTCTCTTTGTTCCGCCCCTCCACTCTCTCTTTATTCCGCTTTCTATTTGCTTCTCGCTCACTGTCACCTTGCTCGATAAATCACTATAAATGTTGTAAATCCCGTCAATCAATAACCTCCGTAAGTGTAACTCGCAATTTCTAGTTTTTTGCTAACAACTCGCCACTAAATTATTTTTTTCAAATTTATTTTCGTCCATTTTTTGACCTACTTTCTCTCTTAACAATTTCTCACACACTGGTTTGAGTTCAAATACGATTTGATCGCTCTTTTTTTTCCTGACTCATCCAATTTTGTGCTTCTTTGTCAGTTTTAGCTAATAAATTTGGCCTTGAAAGTTGCCTATTTTCACTTTGCAGCTGAATGACTTTAGTTCTCGTTCCGGTTGAGCTCATATGGTCATCCACCCACCAATTAACCGCTGTCTGCTTAGACGAATTTTCATGTCGTTTCATGTCAACGTATTCTTCAATACATTTTCCACATACACGTCTGTCCCCAGTTAACTTAACTCCTCTGCCTATATCCCTTTCTGTTCTTTGATCAACTTCCCCAGTTTTAGTTCATCATTCTATAACTTTATTCCCATCGCTGTCCCAACCGTCGCCAGTTTTACTCACGAATAATGAACATGAACTAAACGTTTCCCATGACGATAAATGAAAATCCCTTTATCCATCGCAATGATCTTCACTGGTCCTATCCAATAATTTTTCTCAGAATTTTTCTATTGTATATAGTTAGAACCCCAATCCGGTAAATGTGCCTAAGGTTCCTTCCCTTTTCGAACTTCATTTTTGTTTCACTTTCAATTTCAACAAAATTTTCCCGAGCTTTTTGCACTCCTATCAAGTGCCCTTTTAGGACTTTAATATCAGCCTCGTTGACATTGTCAAATATAGGTCGTAGTTCTTCTGAATCCTCTCCCTTCGGATTTAATGCCTAAATCCTCTGGTGACAGTCTAATTACGTCTAACATTGAATTTTTAGCGAATAAAGCATGTGCAATGTTCGCTTCTAATGAGAACTCTCAATTTTGTCAGCATGCCTTTTATGATAATAATATGCCTCTCAAACACTCCGTTTGAGAATGGGGCAAAACCGGCTGTAATTTTGACGAGGCATCCAAAAGTAGACGTTACTAATAATATCAGATCATTGTTGAACTCCCCCCCCCCCCCCAAGTCATTTAGGATACTCACTGGTGTGCCGAATCTCATAAATCATCCAATTATAATGTTCTCCATGATTATAACAAGTTTTTTTAGATTCTACCACATTGAAAACTGCGCAACGTGAAAACTCTACTATCAAATGTAACAGGAACCCTTTTTTACTTATTTTAGGGTCTGTCCACTCTGCCAGGTCGATCGTAAACTAGTCGTTGAAGTTTTTACCTCGAGGAGTCAATAAACTTCTGATATTAGCTACCTTCCCCGTTTTGCTGCATGCAGTGCAATTCGCAATTACGCTTTCGATTACTTGTTCTATGTTTTGAATTCGTAAAATGTTCTGCATCCCAAAATCTTCCAAAAAATTTTTCATTTTTTTTCCTTACTAGCATAGCCGAATCTCAATGGACATCTTTAATTAGTTTTTTATCAATTGTTTCCTTACAAAGTCTTTCCGTCCAAGAAATTTACGAAAATTTTGATTCATGTATAATTTTTGTCTGTCTACTTTCACCCTCTATATTCGATGTCCCACAGCAGATTTGGTTAGTGTAAACCCTTTTTTTGGGGTCCACATTAGATTTTTTAGGAAATCTAAGGTCACTTTTAGTTTTTCGATAGCTTCTGTTCCCAGTAGTAGTGGGATGTTATCATAGATCACATTCAATTTAAAAGTTAAGAGACTTCCTGCTACTCTGATTGGTAACATCCCCACAACTTCCGCTTTTATGATTCTCCCTCTTCCAAATTTGAATTTGTTATCCGTTTTCTTTTTTCTATCTTTTAGTTGTTTCCATTCCTCACCCGTGGTGCTCTGCTCGATCTGTCTCCATCGTCTGAAAGAAATCGTCGACATTGCCGCTCCTGAATCTACAGTTATGTCAAGATGGATTTCACCACCTTCTTCTTCTTCTTTTTTAGCCTCTGCTATCTACTCTTCGGTTGCAAAATAACAGGGTGAGAAACGTCTCCACTGAGGCCTCCTCCGTTTATGCAAATTTCGACTGATGCACTTGATCTTCCCCAGAATTACTCTCCTCCATGCCCTGACTACTCGTAGTCGTTTGCATCCAATTTTAATGAAACCTCCTACCATATACTGAGTTTCCGCTGTACATTTGCTCTCCTCTTCTTCCACTTCCCAACTTTTTTCCATAATTGGTTTTACATTCTCGCATCCAATGTTCTAACGACCCGGACAAAAGCATCCTCCTTGCTGACCAAATCTTCCCTTCGCCGACCTGTATTCCCCACTTGCTCTCTGATTTTGACCTCTGTTGCTCATCTGATATCCTCAACTGTTGTTCTGGTTGAATAGGATAATCGTGGCTTGGTTATCTTTTACTGTGAATCTCCTCACTGTTTGCACAATTGGATCCATCCTCACTTCTATTCCTCCGTTTTCTTTGTTCCGGGCTATGTTCTCTATGCTAATTTTTGTCACTTCATCTAAATTTGATCATTTCAGTAATGCTATGCAAAATACTCTATTGTTAATTATCATTTCAGCCTCGTTCATCTCCCTGCGATATCGCTTCATTCATTTTATGTACTCCTCCCAACTTATCTCTGGACCCATTTCACATCTTTTCCATTGTCTGTACGTTTGAGCCAACTTTAGAAACGGATTCGGTGTCAAATACTCATCCAGCATGTCAACAATTTTTGTTATTCCAGCTTCAGTATGTGCTTCGTCACGATCCATCGTAATAACAGCTTCGTTCAATTCTGCGTTTGTTATCCCATTCATAATGACATGTGGTGCCTGCATCTCCAATGGAATTTTTGTACACTCTTTTCACCACAATAAATTTTTCTTCTACCTCATATATTCTTCTAATTCTGTTGACTTCAAAATTGATATATTCAGATCTTTTAACCTAATTCTCGATTTTTCTCTCCTACTTTGCTCTCTTCCGTCCCCTGCTTCTCTCTCTTCCAACGCTTGTAATCTTCTTTTCAGCTCCTCCAACTCTCCATTGCTTCTACTTGTACTCACTCCGGTACTCCCCACCGATCTCTGTGGAATACAGTTGAATTGCGTTGTTGTGTCCGCCGTCGGTGTCACTTCATCGTCTTCATTCCAATGCAATGTTTTTCTCGTTTTCATCGTACTTACCCTTTTTTCGTTCCAAAATAATCTTCCTGTCATCCGTGAATTTTTTTTTTATTAACCTCCTGCTACCATGTTGAAGTTGCCTATTAGATAAAACAACTAGATCTGAATTGGTTAGTTTGTCACATTGATTTCTCATCTTTTGTTCTCTTTTCAGATACGTAATGTGACGTAACAGACGTCTTCTACACAATGACCTTGTGTACATAAGATCAAACAACTATTAATCCTACACAAGCAACTGTGGTGATGTCGACAAGTTGTGCAAGCGACTCCGTTTGTGCAGACGACATAATAACCCTAATAAGTTGTTTGCAAATTAGATTCCATTCAGTGTAAAAGTTACTACATTTACAACCAAATGAAATCTCTTTGCGAGAACGCAGTGGACTTTTGCAGCCCATTTTCAGGCGCCTCTGATCCTGTTAAAATTTCTGTTGGTTTTTAACATCGATCGTTAATCAAGAAGTCAATAAAAATGTTTTGATGACGTGTGCAGACAACTTGTGCAGGACTCTCCGATTGTGCAAACGGCTTTAGCAGGCGGCTTCAGTTGTGCAGGCGGCTGCGTTTGTGCAGACAACTTGTGCAGGAGACTAAATTTAATCCACCATGAGCCCACATAATGAAGGATCTTAGAAAGGAAAGGCCCGCGGCTGTGAGTAAGTCTACAATTCGATAATATGTTCCTATATTATGACCGACGGAGTTCGCGCAACAAGTTTCAGCAAAATGAAATGTTTTTAAATTCACGGCACGTTACTCCAGTGAGCTCGGACCCAAATAATCTAGAGGAGCTTACGCCAAATCACTTTCTGCTTGGGCAACTGATTCCTGTCAAATGCTTTGACAAAAAAAAACAGTATTTTGATGCACAGTCGTGCGGGACTGCAATATGGTCACGTTGACTACGGGTAAAATTCACTTGTGTCGTCAAGCGGAAACAATGGTACTCTCCTCCTGATAGTGACTTTAATACCGGTGATCTCGTTGCATCGAACAAGCTAATGGATTTTTACCCACTCGCTCGCATCGTTTCGCTCAATTGCCAGAAAGATAAAATCGCCCGTTCTGCCGTTCTACTTAGCTCGGCCGACAAACGTACTCGTCTGCTCGCTTAGCTTGCTCCACAACTTCTTCCTTAGAGGGCAGAAGATGTAACCTCTGAAAGTAAATTATGTAAACACGCTAGATAAAGATTGAACAAATGAGAATAAGAACAATCCAATTTCGTAGTTTCACATCAGGTCTACAGACCATTGTAAACATCTTTTTCCAAATCTACTAGACTCGCCTCTTTTGTCATTTTTTTTAGTAAAATGTTGGGAGATTTGTGGATCATTACCCCACAGAACTTTGTCCTTTTTTTCTGGTTCGAAGACAAATTCTTGATCGCTAGCCGATAACGTAGCTTAGCCTAAGTAGATTACACTAAAAAATTAAACGTTTTCAATTTTCTGTTAGATAATGATCGTTGTATGGCTCTGTTTCGCTCTAGTTGTTTCGCTCGAAATAGCAATTATAGTACATTTCAAACAAGTTGTTAGGAGATTAAACTTCGTTTTTCCTTGAGCCGTTCGCGCAAGTCTGTTGGAATAAAAACAAATGTAACCGCCCAAGAAATGCCACAATTAAGTTTTAGGAGATTCTATAAGCAGTTTTTTACAATTTATTAGAAAATTTAAATTTTTACAGTTTTTTTTATTTTAAGCTTTAAAATGTTTTTATCCAGAATATCCTGCTTGCTGAGCAATGCTGCACTTAAGAATTTCCCTTTATGCACTTAAATTAGCGTTTTCTTTATGTTTTCTTTCTGTTTCCGTCAAAAATTGAACCCAAAAAATTTTATTCGGTTACTAAATTAACAAATTAAAATCATGTCTGTCGCTCTGATTCAGTGTAAAAAAAAACTAAAGAAATGTTCGAAAAATTTTTAATGAAAGACTAGTCACCCACAAATTAATTCATTATTCCGATCGCTGAAAGTGGAGAGGAACTTTATTTTGGGATGTGACAGATTGTTTTCCCACAGAAAATCAGGTATGACAAAAAGAAGCAATTTAAGTCGTGAAGCGGCAAGAATTAAAAAAAACTTTTAAAGCTTTTATTGAATGTTACCAGATTTTTTCTTTGTTTTGTTACAGAAATCGGCAATCCTTGTTTCGTTTTATCTCAGCGCATTTATCGAGGAACATTTTGCAACGCTTACCAGAGAAGCGCAAAACGCTATCAAGGCAGAAATGATTTTTTTTGCTCTTTTCTACCCCCCCCCCCACCCCCCACATTTGAATTTCAAGTTTTAAAAATTAATTTCAGGTTGTCAAAATGCAATGAAGTTTTGCATAGTCAATAAAGCAGCAATCTTGAACAAATTTGGTCTTTTTTGCCCTTTACATCAAAATATCACGCATTTACCCGTTATAACTTGTAACAGGACTATGAAACTCGAAAATTTGAACTGTGGGTGGGTTGAGTGGAAAAGAGCGGAATCATCGTGACTAAACTTCACTTGAACTAATTTTAAACCTGTCTTATTTTTTGCGCTGTTTTCTGATGCACGTAGGATCAGTATATGTTTTACACAGATGCAAAAAGGTACTTCGCAAACACTAGCAGGAACACGACAAAAACATAAAAAGAAAAAATAGAAATAAGCCTCCAATTAGTAGAAATTTGCTAAATATTGGCTTCAATCCTGTGACCTCGAGTTGAAGTCTCACGCCCTGTCCTCTCGGGCACGAGCACTTAACAACCGTTAAACACTAGTCACAAATAGAGCAGCTACATATGCTAACAAATTGTTAATGCGATGCAGCAAAAGTGGCACCAAATCCAAATAGGCACAATTTTGGATTATAACAAACTGAAGCCATTAATACTAATTTTTTATGTTATCAATTGGAATGCAAAAAGCTACATTATGTATAAATTATGCATTTCAAAAACTTGCTTGATATTATGAGCTAGAAATTTTCTGAAATCGAGTTTTTGTAATTGTTATGTTGTTTCAAACAATAAGGTTTTTTGATTCATTTGATGAATTAAAAATGCATCAACTGTGTTTTGTAATTAGTATTCGAATGTCAAAGAGCATGCTATCAAAAAGCAGTCAGATTGCCACGAAAAGTGACATCAATATTTGCAACTTAGTTTAGAAAAAAGAAAAGTCGTACTATTACACTGAAGCTCACAAAGTTTTTCTGGTGCAATAACCAACATGATTATCACTGATTAGTTATTAACGACGCCGTAAAGCATGATTTTTTCAGCACTGCCAAAACTCCAATGACTTTTGGAAAAGTTTTACGTTGAAAACAATGTTTTGAGCAATTTTGACTTTTTGTTCAACGCTTTTACAAAAAAGCGTATACGGGCACCCAGGGTCGGATCAAGAATATTCTCGAGAGAAGGGGCGGATTTTAAACTTTTCGAAAATTTTGTAGATCATTTTTTAAGCTCTACTCAATCATAAAAAAGACCAAATTTCCTTGGCAACAGGAAATTTTTGAAAAAAAAACAGGCCAAAGGTTGCTTTTTTTTACGGTGCGCACTCCCCTTCAAAATTAATTTACATTGGCGCCTAAGGCAGCTCAAGAAAATTGGTCATTAAATTACGCGAATTGAGTTTTCTTGACGCTTCTATTGAAGAAAGACGCATCCTTCGCCTATTTTCCACCAGATTTAAGACCATTTTTTTTTCAATCTTTTCCACGATATATGTTTCAAAGTAAATCAGCATTGAAACTTGGTGATAATAGTTAATTAGAATCTAAAACATGTTATTGAGCAATCTCTGTTTTCACTTACAGCTTACAACAACAACAACAATGTAATCATAAATTTCAAGAGATGAACCTATTCACAAATATATCAACAAAAGTTATAAAACTCGAAGCTGAATCCTTTTTGGTTAACCTCCAATTGATATACAGACAAATTCAGTTTCACGAAGTTCAGTAAATATCATTGCCATTTTCCTCATTAAAACATTGTCATGTTATAAAGATGATCGCACTCAATGACGGTAATTTTCCCGTTAATCGCTTTAATTTTCAACAAAAAAAAACAAAAAAATACCAAATCTTTTTCAAATGTTCAGTGATGGATCATACGTATTATCATGACTTTACTAAACACATATCCAACAAACAATTGCAGTTAAATTCAGTTCAAGTACGTGAGTTTGTTGGATTTTTCGTAGAGACAGTTCATCACTTTCTCCAGATTCTGGATAGTCTCTAGAATTCCCTCATATGTCTTGTCCTTGTCGTCAACCTGGAACAGTTCCAGTACTCCACTGCCCTGGTCTATTGTGCCCCTGAGAAGTCCGTCCAGAATCATCTGGCTGAGTTTCTTCTCAACGTCCGCTTCAGGCAGTTCGATCAGCTGCGCCACTTTGCTTACCTAAAATGCGAAATATCATGATACAAGAAAATAATAATTAACTCATAAATTGCAGCTAATTTTAATTAGACCTCTATTTTGGATTCATCGGTTCTTTCCATCATGTAGCGGAATAAATAAATTCCCGAGAACTTGGTTCGCTTTTTATCATCACTACTATATACTCCGGCAAAACTTTTCAAAAAACATCATAGCGCAGCTTGAGCTCGAACTTTATTGATATGAAGGATCGTTTATTTTGTTCTGATGACTACGTCCCGTAATGCTATGGTAACAATTTATATCTTGCTTTTTCTAAGGAGAATAGTTTTGTTTACGTAACCATTCACTCTCGCACCTGATATTCTTGCGTAAATTCAGACGGATACTGTATACTCACATGGACAGTTGAATACGGCCGCACCACACGGCAAAGATTCTGTTCCATGAGTCTATCATATAGTTTCTTCAACTGGCGGACCATGGTCGAGTCATTTTGGAACACGTCTGCATACTCCTGTACGTAGTTCTTGTAGACTAGCAGCTGTTTCTCGTGGTAAGATGTCGCGATGTTCTTGAGAGCATCGACATCGCGTCCGTTGTATTTAAGAGCCAGTTTGCCACTAACTATCGATTTCACTTCCTCCGCTTGGTTCATTATTATCTTACATAGCAGCATGTACTTCAAAGCCCTCAATGCATGTGATGACGATACACTGTCAAAACCCTCGAACGCTTCGTAGAAATACGAATAGGCTGTTTTGAAATCTTTCTCTTCTGAGGCGTGAATAATTCCCGACATGAGGTCGAGATGTGCCTGCAATTTGGGCGGGCAATATATTGTTGTTACAGTCGTTCTTGCCGACGTCAAGGAGGCGCGAGCTTTTGAGAGGTTATGCAAAGCGTGGAAAATTCTGCTCTCGTGAAGAAAAACTTCAACCAGAAGCGACTTATCGTCAACCTTTTTCAACTCGTCCAGTAATTTGGCCGACAGGTCGATTCCGTCTTGGTATTGACCGAAGGTAAAGTAAAGCTCCACTAGTCTAGCTTGGAGATTCTGTCTGAGGAAGATACGCTTTTCGTTCCTCGCCCACTCGATACAATCTTTGCATAGCTGAATTTCGTTGCCCGTTCGTGCCTCCATGTCTAGATAGAGATCTATAAGAGTGCGTACCATCTTAGCCGCCTTCGCTTTGCTCACCAGCAGCAGCTTCGGTCGGTTGTCGATGATGAGTTGTCTGAGGTTCTCGTGGTCTTTTCGGTCGGCCATGTCCTTGGCGTCCAGTAGAATCTGATCCAGACTTAATTCTGAGCCAAGACTGCTTCCCCCTCCGCCGGAATTGCTAGAGGACGATCCAGGAGGTAACACTGCGGTGCCAGCAGCCATTTGAACTGAAACGGTGTTAACGTGATTCCTTTCGACAAAATTTTGACACAGAGGTAAAGAGGAGCTTCTCGCTACTTGTGGTACAACACAGACAAAAAAACTTCAGTCGAAAAATGAAAAATTTAGAAAAAACTAGAACTACCAAAATTAAAATTTTTGTATGCCTCAATAGAAGTTCATTCTAGAAGTTCAAACATGCCAGACATTTGAATATTAAATAAGCAACCGAGCAAAGCTTGAAAGAGAAAAAAAGCCGACAACCTTTGAGTAGACACCTTTGAGCCAAAAAACATATTCAATTAAGAATACTTGCAATTGCGACTACAATGGATGCTGCTTAGATCACAACTAAATCCGTGATGTGTCAACAATGAGCAGGCAAACGAAAGTCCGACAATTTAATTTTAACCGGAAAAAAATTTCTATTGCATACATACTGAAAAAGAAAACAAGGACGGGTCGAGACTCAGACCCCAAACCTCAGGGTTTGAAGACGGCAGCGTTACATCTAAGCCAAGTGGTATGTAACCTAGAAGTTGTTCAGGTTCAATTATATAGCAAGTTGAAGATTTGTAAGAAAATTGTTTATGGAAAAAGTCGGGCAGTCTAGTTCCCGATTACAAGACACTTCATCTAGCAAGTATAACAAAAGGTGATTAAAATGCAAAAAATATAGAGTCACCAAGTCCTTATTAGTACTTTTGAGTTAACTCCTATGGTTCCGACCACTGAAAGTGGGGAGTAACTTTATCTTCGCGTGTGTTTAAGTTTTTTCCAAGCAAAATCATGTACCACAAATAATCATCAGGAATCAGGATGGATCTGGTGATATATCATATTCAAACCATTTCATTTAACATTTGAATTTAAAAATTCAAAAACAAAGTGCCGAGAAAAGTCGGTTTGGAATTTGATTTTAAGTCTAATTTGGAGCAAATAAAGCAAGCAAACAGGTTGATGATAGAAAGGAAACATTTCAATCATTCCATGAAAACTTAGTTTTACTCCACTAAAATTTGCTATAGATGTTAGGGCAATCTTTGGCAAACATCATAAAAAAACAAGGATAGCCGGTTACTGTGCAAGTAGCACAGAATGTTTCGACCACAGTCTTAAAAAAAAATACGAAGTTTTTTCAAATTGGTGTCGTTTTTTTTCTGTGTGTTGTGATACAAAGATCTGAAGGACAAACATATAACTTAGGCATATTTCAGAGTCATAGCAAAAAAGTTCAATTGTAGAACAGTTTTGACAAATGACTAGAATAAGGAAAAAAAATTTCAAATTTCATTTTTTTTTCGCAGAAATGTTTAAATTTTCAAGTTTTAGATTCCCGAAATTGCGCTAAAACTCCAAAAACTACCTTTAATTTAGTAAAATTAAGTTTTCACGGCTTTAATTAGGCTTGAATATGCTACGCAGTCACCTTATTAGCTCGAAATTAGACCAAAAAATCTAAAATTTCAAACCGGTTTTTCTCGACACTGAAAAAAATTTCGAAGTTTTTAAATGTCGTTCGAATCAAGGGCTTTAATAAAATATATCACTCAACCCAGTCCAATGATTTTTTATGGTGGCTTATTTTGCGTGAGAAACAAAAGGCAAAAAACTAAAACGCACCCGAGTCCAAAGTTCCTCCCCATTTTCAATGGTCGGAACAAAAACAACTTTCAAGTTTATTGTTTTCTGTTCATTTTTCGAAGAGAACTGCTGTCAAATAAGCCCAAATTGCCATAACTTTTGACACAGACACAAAAGCAGCCTTATAGAAAGCAATAAAAAAATAAAAACACGCCTCGAATTGGTAAAAACTCGACAACGACTCGGATTCGATCTGCGACTTAAAGATTATAGGTCTCACACACTATCCACGGACGCCTAATAAATCACATACACTGGCCACAAAAGAAGCAGAGAACATACAAAATGAAATTTCCAATGCTACAGATCGTGATTACAGCACAAGTGCCACCAAATAAGTGAACACTTAATGAATTTTATTTGTGAGTTAGGTTCGAAGAAATGAAGGTCCGTACTAATACACAAGCTCTCACAAGTTCGCAAGTGCAAACATGCCTAAGATCTAGCTTCTAGTTCCAATCCTCTGATCATACCCCGGACAAAACAATTGAAAATAAAACCGTGACTGTTTTTTCACGTTTTTTATTATAGTGGTGGAAACTTTCGGTAATTCTGGCACAGCAATCCTTGTTCCAGCTCTTTGAAATTCATGAATAATTTATGAATGACACATATTTAAAAAGAGGCGAAGCTGCACTTTGCAAACACGAGTAATAAAACGGCAAACCTTAGCTCTAAAAACGCGTAAAAACGAAGATATCGACTTGTGTCGAAATCGAACCCCCGAAATGGGTATTCAGAGGCTAATATCGATGCATCTGCGGCATACTTACTTCACTATTGTTCAAATCGAGTCACCAATATAGCAGATGCTATGACTTCTTAACATGACAATGCGTTCGTGATATTAATAAAATTAAACAGAGGCGAAGCTGCGCTCCGCATACACTAGGGAGGACACGACAAAAAAGCAACTCTATAAAGTGCAAAAAGAAAAAATGAAACAAACCTCGATTAGCAAAAATTCGGCAACGACTCGATTTGATCTGCAACCAGGAGATTATGAGTCTCACGCACTCACCACTCAGCCACGGACGCATAATGAATCACAAACACTAGTCGCAAATACAGCAAAGCACAGATACACAACTCTCACAAGCTCGCTAATGCAAACATGCCTCAGTTCTAGCCTCTGATTCCGATCCTCTGATCATATACCGGACAATACAATTGAACAAAAACGTGACTATTTTTTCACGTTTTCTATTATAGTGGTGGGAACTTTCGGTAATTTTGGCACAACAATCCTTGTTCCGAGAAGTTTCTTTGTCGTGGGTTACAAACCAAAAACTTTTTCCTTTACCATGGCCAAACTATCCTTAAAAAACAGCCAACAGAGTTGGAAAAGAGTCAATGCACAAAAAGAAAACTGACTTGCTTTATTTTTGAAACATTTTAATATGTTTTGCTTTGCATCTATTATTTACCAAAATAGCCAACTGACAGTTGGAAAAGGGTAATGAACGCAAGGAAACAAAAAAACGACTTATTTTTTCAAAAATCTTCAATTTTTCAATTTCGAAGAAAAAGGATGGCGTTAAAGCTCTTTGAATTTGTAGGAAAAAAAATATGATGGACACTTTTTTTGTTAAAATTAACCCAATTTGAGAAAGCTGGGTCAATCGGCAAATTTTTATTATTACGCTGGGAAATCTGATAATTAAATTCCATTTTCAAAATTAGAAGTCGATCACGTTTTCGTGACCTTAACAATTTTGCTGTGCGATAAAGGAGTTTGCCTTCCTTTAAACAATAGAAATGCACAACAAAACTACAAGTCGAACCGCAAAAAAAAAATTGAGCGTGAACAAAATTTTATTCTTTTTCTGGAAACAAAAAGCAAAATCAGCAAGACCCATATGGAGTACTCACTACGTTCATTACTCTTAAGAAATCATTAATTTCAAATTTCAAAAAAAATGGCCTTAAAGCTCTTTGAATTTCAAGAAAAGTTTACGATTGAATACTTTTTGATAATTATAACCCAATTTGAGAAAAATGGTTCAATAGCTGAAAATTTTATTTCGCTGGGAAATCAGATTATTAAACTCCATTTTCGAAACTAGAAGTCAACCACGTTTCTCGTGAGCTTTACACTTTCGCTGCTCGATAAAACAATTTGGCTTTCTTTTAACAAAGGAAATGAACAGATTAAAAAGAAATCAAAGGTCAAACCGCAAAAAAAAATCATCGCAACCTATACAAAAATCTGAACTACGTCCAGTCGAGTTCATTTAAAATTACCTCAAAGGTCACGAGAAGCAAGTAGTTGCTCCCTGCTCCTATCCATTCCTTCGTCACGAACCCCCCCCCCCTTCCCAGTGTCAGGGTTACCTAGTAGCCAATAGTGACCAATGCAAGAAGTACCTAGTACTGTCACGATTTTTCGAATTTTTCAAATAGGATTCTTCAGCATTTAAAACAGAATTGGTCACACTAAAACTAAACTCAATGTAATCTATACATTTATACAAACTTAATTACTGCCATACAATTAAACTAATTTCGTCTCCATTGGGCGACAGTAGTGATCAATAGAAACTATTTTAGAAGCACAATCAATAATTTCAAACCCAGTTGAGGCCAGGCATTCAACATTACAGCGCAATAAAAAACTTCGTCTGAAACATAAGTCTGGACTGGAGTTGCCAAAAAAATCGAGAAGTTCAGAAACGAAGTTATTTGGCGGGTAGCACCATATATATGTGAACAATAAACTTTAACTAAACTAACTTAATTATAGTTTTTTTTTCAAAATTTGTCATTGTGAAATAGCTATTTATTCAGCATTCAATAAACTGGACAGCTACAGTATAGTTTCTCTCAAAAAGAAAAATAACATATTATGAATCAAATCTTTAAATAAATTTGTATACTAATTTGGTATTATTTTCTGATTTACTGATGATAGCAGGAATAAATAGTGATCACCTATGGAAACAAGCAAAATGAAACAAGCAGTATGCAAGAATAAACCTTCTTTTTTCGCGAATTTAAACTTCAGAATTGAAATAAATATTTCGAGTATCATATTCAGTGTTTGAAGTTTTGAGCAAGAAGAAGATAATAGCATCAAATATTACCCACCGCATGCGATGAAATAAAAACAAAATAAACGTCGATAGAAACATCTCAATTTTTCAAGCTAACGCACAATTTAGCCTGTCAAAAATTAAAAACCCGGTCAAATTTAAAGCAATATTTTTCACCATTTAATCATAAGAAACTTTAGAAACTATTTTAAAGATCGAGCTACTTGGATGGTTTTGATTCAGAAGAGATAATTGAAAGTAGAGATAATTAACATGCTTGGTCGGATTGGCTTAATCGGCTGAAAAATAGATAAATTTAATTTAATTGCACTTTGTTTACTTTAGAATTGACACTATAGACGAAATAGTGGTCTCATAAACTACTCTCCCCACCCCTATGGTATCTAGTGAAGGATATCCACCCCTATAGGCGATTAATTCATCGGTTAAGCATATGCGAGCACTGGATCTGAAAGCCGATATCCTTTATGCAATGAAGGGTGAAGTTAAAGAGTAGATTTAGAATTAAAAACTAAGAATCATACCTTCGTGTAAAAGAAAGGATAGAACTAACAAATGGAATAAACCTCGAACTCGACCAAATGTTTTATTCATGCACATGGCTTATATTTTAATTGAACTGGTTTATTCGCACCATTTAATTGTCGCATACTTTCCCGACTGAAATATTTTATGTCAGGCAGAATTCAAAGATACTCGTTGAGCACATTTAACGTATATTTCGGACTGTTTCTCGACTTCTGTTCAGACAGCAACAGGCGTGCAATGCAATGAGGTGGGTGGGGGATCTAGAGGACGCAGCAGCAGCATTTCCTCCTGCCCCTGAACTCGGGAATGGGGGGCGTGGCTGGAGCAAAGTAGGCGTGCACATTGATATGTGGTAAGCGAGCCTAAACAAACCAGATTGAACTCATCTCACTATAACAAAAGGATTTCTTAAGAAATTTTTTGCACTAAGTAACCCGCTTTCAAACTGGTACATTCACATAGCTCCCGTCAGAAGAAGTCACGAAAATGCACGGGTATTTCTCAGTATACTGCCGAGAAACAAGAATACGTACCTCATAATAGTTTTTTTCGATTTTAATTAATTTTAACCAATCATATACTAGCAACCTAAATCAGTTTTCAAAAACGCCAAAAATAGCTTATTTGGGTCAAAAAGCTCCACTGGTTTAGTATTTATAAGCTTTTTGTTCCGACCATTGAAAATGGGGAGGAACTTTGTTTTCCAGTGTATTCTTTTTTTTTTGTTTTCCACGTAAAATCAGCTACCACAAATAATCATCGGATAGAGTTGGAAAATATATCATAATAAAAAATTATCGCAAGGGATATGAGTTTAGGCGTTGAAGGTGACCTTCGAACTCACTCTAAGGGAAGCGATACCAGGTCTGGTGATGAGTTGACAGTCAAACAGGTCTATCTCTTTGAGGTTGTTGCAGAGACAGAGGAAGTCGAGGGAGGCGTCCGACACCTGGGGACAGTTGTCTAGTTTGATCTTCTCCAGACACTGCTGCACTCCTGCCGACTCACAAAGGGCTCTGATTCCCTCATCTGTGATCTGGTCACAATGTGACAGGATCTAAAAATAGCTCTTTGAATATCAAAAAGATTTAGGGACTCGTTTTTGATCAAGCTAGCCAAATTTGAAATGGAATCTGAAAATCTGAAAAATAAAATCTGCCTTTCACACTAAAAACGAATCTCATTTTTCGCGCCATTTTCAATTTTGTCATCGGACAGAATAATTGAGGTTGAAAAACGCTTCGTAAAAAATCTTCAAATTCAAACAGACTAAGTGAAAACAAAATGAATACGGAGGCTAAACGGAGTTTGTCACCACTTGCAATCCATCACAATCATAAAAAAACACAAGATGTTGAAAAAAGTATATTAACAACTAAAATAAGTGGGATGGAAAATTTTAGATGCCCTTAAAGCTTTTTGGAGTTCTAGAGCAACTTATGATCAGAGCTTTTTTCATAAACTTAATTCAACTTGAGAAAACTGGATCAACAGGCAAAGCTTTAATTCCGCTGGAAATCTAAAAAGTAAATTCCGCAGGCACATAAGGGAGTAAGCGATATTTCCATTGATACACCTTATTTGAAATTTGGTAGAGAACTTTTTGAGAAAAGTAGGATTTTTGTTTTAAAAAAAGTTTAGGAAAGCGTCTCAAAAAAAATCAAATAAAAAACCCATCCCATATACTTTCATGATACCTGTTTTTATCAAACAGGAATTCTAGGCAAACAAGTCAAGCAAGACATTTGAAACTTAAAGTAGCAACTGAACAAAACTTACGAAGCGGATACAAAGCAGATAATCATTGAGCAGAAACCAGCTGCGCAGAAAAAAAATGATTGTATGAAAAATTTTGAATAGTTTCAAGCAAGCCCTGAAACTACAATTAAAAACACTTTCAACTGTCATGATACTTGCTTAAAGCACAAGAGAAATCTGTCAGGTGGCATTTAAGCAAAACAGCAGCAGACAAAAGAAAGTATAATTTGCAGGAAAAATTTTAATATTAACACATGCTGAAAAAAAGGTTCTGTCGGGATTCAAACATAGATCTAAGGGTGCAAAGACGACGGCGCTACTTCTACGCCAAGTGCGAAGGAACCTGAAAATTGTTAAGAATCAATAATAAAGCGAGTTAAAAATTAAGTTAAATTGAGTTAAGTTGTTTACGGAAAAAAATCTACTTCCGATTACATAACACTTGCTTTCGCAAGTGTAATCAGAACATGCTTTGAAATGATTTACGGGAAAATCGATTATCTCAAAAGTACACAACCACAAATATGATTCTTTGAAAATTTTCAAATATGATTCTTTGTATCAATCGCATACATACCCACAGAGGCGAACCTGCACTTCTCGCACAAATAGCAAAAGGGAGCTTTATAAGTTCAATATACGACAGCACAATATACAATAAGCCGACAACAAAAAACAAATACTAAATACAAGAAGCCAACTACGCGATTCGAAAAGCAGAAATCGAATTACGAAGCATTCATCTTACAGTCTAAGCTAACTGCTCTAGCTGACTTATAGGATCCACATGTCATCTAACATTAAATAGATAGCGCCTTAAAAAAGCGGACATATTACACGCTACTAAAGCGCTCGCCAAATAAACGGAGCGCAAAAATTGACCATTACACTGGAAAAAAAATTAAGCTCAAATTATATTAAAAGAGTTTGCCTGGCAGAATCGATTTTTTTCCGATTCTCAAAAATAGCAAGCACTTCTATAGTAATGAATCAGCTCGCAAAAAAAGATGCTGTTTTTATCAAGACAAACTTCGAAATCTGAAGCTGAGCCAGATCATAAATCGGTTTGAAAACTTCCACGTTTCATAGAACGAATCAGTTCACGAAAAAATGAACTTTTTAGGAGCAAGCTATTCAAGCTACGAAACTTTAAGGCCTTCAAGTTAATTTTGTGCAGCGAATCGGACTGCGAAAAACTGAAGTTTTCCAAAGCAAGCTGTTCAAGCAATTAAGCTTCAATATTCCAAGCAATTTCATGAAGAGAATCGGTTAGCAAAAAGTTTTAGTTTTTCTATTGGAAGGATAACGCGATGAATTTTGAAGTTATTTTAATTTGTTTCCTGGAGCAAATCGTTTTGTGAAAAGTTCGCGTTTTTCTTGAGCAAACTATTCCAGTTAAGATATTTTGTAACAAATCAAGTTATTTTATGAAGCAAATTTTAAGGCGAAAAAATGCATTTCTAATATTGAAGCAATTCGAACGATGAAGGCTTGAATATTTCATGTTGTTTCTTAGACTGAATCGTTTCGCAAAAAGTTGAAGTTTTCCTATCAAGGTGTTCAATCAATTAACCTTTGAAAAACTTCAAGTTATTTCATAGCGGATATAAGTTTGCTAGAGGTGGTTTTTGTAAGCACGGATGTTGCTCTTTTTAATTAATTAGCTTTAGACATAAATGAATTAGTAAACGCAACAATTCGGACAAAAAAGTGGGCAGGTACTGCCTAGCCTTGAAGTTGAATCGAGTTCATCACGTTTAAAGAGTTTTGAACTTTTTTCAGAAAGAATTCTATAACATTCCAGTACTTAGAATGATTGAAAGTTTTTACCTAAGCATTGAGCTCGATGGCTGCTCTGAATGATTCTTAATGAAGTTCTGATCTCAGTCTTTTTAAATGTTGTGCTCGGTAAAAAAAAGTTAAAACGCTGCGTCCATAGCGCATTGAGACTTTCATTTAATAAATACTAGCATTAAACAAGCTTTTAGTATTTTCCGAGCGTTCACTAAGCCAACAACAGGAGGTTAGACGCCAATTGATCCAAAAACCAAAAAAAATGAAGAAACTTGTCATTTTAAAATCAACAATTTTTTTAGAAATACCAAACTAAAACAGAAAATATACCACTGTGGTGTGGCAACTAATTGTGGTGTCACGACTAATCCGACAAAACATAAGCCCATGAACTATAGTCCGATTAATCAATTTCACTCGAAAAAATTCAATTTCAGCCACTGAAGTTATTTCGTGGACCGAATCGGTTCGCGAAAAGTTTCACTTTTTCTAAGCAAGCTTTATAGCTATTAATTTTTGAATGATAAAGCTATGAAACTTTGAAATATTTATTTATTTCATGGACCGAATTAGTGCTTCAAAAAGTTTTCAGCATGGAGGTTGCTGTTTTCAGTTTATTCGTTTCAGACTGAAATGAATCTGTAAACGCAAAATTTTGGACAAAAAGTAGGCAAGTACTGTCTAGCCTGGAAGTCGGATCGAGTTCATCTTTCTCTGATGGTTGCTTTGAATGATTCTTAAACGTTGTGCTCGATCGAAAAGTTAGAACGTTGCGTCCATAGCGCATTAAGACTTTCATTTTATATAAAAGATAAAATAAGATTTGAACCTAAGAACGAACGAGTGTCAGCTTATGCGATAGGCGATTTTCGCCTTACAAAGTTTTTACCTAAAATAAAACAGCTCACGGCTTGTACCAACAAAGCTAATCAAATTCATTTGAAGCGGAAAACTAAACACTATCAACACATCATTTAGTTTTTATATTAAATTGCAAATGGTTAACTCTACCAGCAGAAGCTCAAAACAATGCATATCAACTTGGGGGAAAATGAGGGTAGTTTTAAGGGGTACCCTTTCGAAACTATCTTTGAGAGCCTCCAAGACAAGGCGGACGGGAAATGCATCAACTGTGTTAACTTATTACTAACCGAGTGTCAAAGCACATGCTATCAAAAGTTGTTAAGGTGCCCAAAAACTGAATCAACAGCTGCTTTCAATATTTCAATGGAAAATCTGAAATGAAATTTCACTTTTGATTCAATATTGTTATTCGTATTTCACATCATTTTCGAAATCAACATCTACATGTCATAACGAGCTTTCCATCAACGAAAGGTCATTTAATTTTCGAAATATTCATTTCAACCCTGACAATCTGCCTAGGGTTTAATAAGCGACTCTTTTCCAGTCCCCCCCTTTCAAAGTCAATTTTGAAAAGCTTATTAAATGTTGTCATAATGCAATGAAATTTGGTATGGTGAAAAAACAGATTTGTTTTTCATACTTCACATCGTAACATCACGCATTTAGCCATAATTCAAGCTATGTAACTTATAATTTTCCAAAAACAGAATTTATTTCAACGGGGAAATCGGTTTGCGAAAAGCTCGGGGATGCGATGAAACTTTTGAATTTTTCAATTTATTTCAAAGGGGAAATCGGTTTGCGAAAAAGTTTTTCTGAGCAAGCTATTGAGGCAATGAAACTTTGAATTATCTCAAGTTTTCACAGAGAAAATCGATTAGCGAAAAGTTTATGTTTTTGTAAGAAAGCTATGCAAGCGAGGAAACTTAGAAAATTTTTTAAAACAATTCATAGTGCAAATCGGTTTGGAAACAGCTAGTTTTTCTAGCAAGGAGGTAGCTGTTTTTAGTTGGTTCGTATCAGAGCCAATCAATCTAAGAACGCAAATTTCGAAAATGGCCAGGCACTGTCTAGCCTTGAAAATGAATTGATTTCATCTTGTCTACAGAATTGAATTTTTGTCAAAAACAATTCTAGAATATGCCAGACTTAAGAAAATTTGAAAATTCTAGAACATTTTTGGCCTTCTCTTAAACGTTGAGCCTTGAGAATTTTTTCAAAGTTGCATTCGAAACAGCTAAAACATTGCGTTCAGTTAAACATTGCGTCCATAGCGCATTCGGAATTACATTTAGTATAAAAGATTGGGTGCCAGTCAAAGGCTAAACGAAGCTTCAAAGACCAATTTTCCACAAAAAAGTTTTTCTTAGCTGAATCAGTAGCTACTTGACATCAAATGCTAATCGCACTATAAAGGGCTACTGCAAAGGGTCTCGGAGTACAAAGCAGAGCTTTCAAACGAGACTATCTCAACTGAGGCTTCGATATCTTTCGAGTGTTTTGTAGTACCTGATTAGAGTTTTGAAGTTATTACAATTAAAAAAAATCAGAATATAAATTTCCCTCCCACTTCGTTATTGGCACAAAAATGAACAATTTGATAGCCGACATGCAATGTTTAAAGTCGACAAGATTGAGAAACCAGTCAGTATAAACACTATGATTTAAATCATGCAGTAAAATGAAATCACAGAGGCGAGAAATCGTCAAACGGTAGCTTTAAAACGCACAAAAGCATAAACGTGTCGCTAAATGCACGTTTTGTCACTTGCACAAATTTTGTATATAATAACTTAAAAGCAACCACACCAGCTTTCCATGTAGCAAACAAGAACGTATCAAACCTAAATTATGTTCAAAAGAGGCACTCTAAAAATCTCGCCAAGAAAATTGATTTAGAAAATTACTAAAAAGAAATTATATTACACAGAGGCAAAGCTGAGCTTCGCCCTTGCGATACAAATATGAATGACTGTGAAAATCAAACCTAAAAATTCAAAAAAAAAAATCGTTTTTGTCTATAAAAGTTACAACAACAGCCCAAAATATCTGGAACAAAACTGCCTGCACCATTATAAACTCTACAAAGAACTTTGGGAATTCTATATAAAAAAGCAAGTTTTCGAAGAAAAAAAAAGTCCTTTCTGCGGAACTAAGCAGACAGACAATAGTCTAAAATAGCCAAAATTTTCTATTTGCAAAAAAAACACAGGTCTCAACTGGAATCAAACTCCCGGCTGTGTCGCCTCAAGCATGGGGTTACAGCAGCTTTCAATAAAATTAAACCACCGAGAACCAAGCCGACAAAATAAACAGACGGACGATAGTCCGAAAAAGCACAAAAACTCTAGTTTGCAAAAAAGGGCCCGGCAGGAGTCGAACCGCCAGCCTTTGCCGTCTCAAACAGTTGTTTCACCTCTACGCCAGAGGCGCCGGATGGTTGATTGGATTGAATTTATAATTTCTAAGCGGTAACAGCCGAAAATATCTGAGCAGAAACCCTTCATGCCGAAAAAATCTCAAAAAAAATTCAACTTATAAAAAGTTAGAAGTTGAATTTATAAGGAAAACACGTGCACAAAAACTTTTTTCAGTCGTAACGACGCAATAAGTGGCCACTAAGTCGATGTTATTAAGCCGAAAATTTATAAGCCGATAAAAATAAGACAAAGAAAATGAGAAAAAAAAGTTGCAATAAATCGAGCTGGTAAAATCACAACCAATGCGAAAAGCAAATTTCAATTTGGTCGGATTTTTAAAATGCGAAAAACAACTGCATTCAGAATCATTTTACAGCTAAAATAAACGATTCTTAATGCGGTAAATTGGCCGACAAAACAACCGTTTGAAAAAAAACTGGTCCTGGTCACGTTCGAACACAGGATATTTGCCGTCCCAGGCATATTCGTTACCACCAGGCTAAGTGTGCAAAGACACTACGAAATTTGAATTCACTGTGAAGCAAGGTACATCAGGAGTCCAATGAAACCTGTGCACAAAGTTGCTAACGGCAAAAAAAGTCTAGTACCCGATACTCAAAATAATCCAGCAGTGACTAAAGAAATTGTTAATGAAAAGTTTTGAGCTATAAAATCTGAACCTCTTGACCCTCTCTTTCGAAAACGCGCGAAAAGTTGAACACAGCCAACAAAAAGTTGGAAAAGAGCAATCAACGACGTTAGATAACAGAAAAAAAATACGAAAAAATCTCAACTCTCGAATTTCAAAGAAAAAAAAATAGATGCCCTTAAGCTCTTTGAATTTCTAGAACAATTTATGATTGGTGCTTTTTTTTTACAACTTTAACCCAACTTAAGAAAATAGGATCCATAGGTTAAGTTTTTGTTCCGCTGAAAATCTGAAAATTAAATTCCACGTTCGAAACTAGAAATCGTTCGGTTTTTCGCGCCATTTCCACGTTCGCATTTGGAGAGTGCTACTTACGAATTGATCAGCAGATGAATTTCAATTGAACTCAAAAAAGCAAATATATCTAGGTGCATTCATAAATGCATTAATATGTATGAAAGCACATCTACAGTTATTAGAGCATTTTAAGACTTTTTCCTTAAAAAAATCACCAAGACCTAAATAAGAGTCTTGACTACGTTCATTACTCTTAAAAATCTACTTTTTGCTTCATAAGACTCAATAATCTGTCCATAAGCCGATGAAACAAACGCCGAGATTATTTATGCCGAAGGAAGCTTTTCAGCGAAAAAAAAAAAGAAATTATACAGAGTCATGGTTTTTAATTTTACAAATTACATGAAAGAATCAAAAACACTTCATTTTCAATCAAATAAGAATCTGGAAACAAGCCGACAAAAGACAAGCAGACAACTGATAGGCCGATGATTTTTGATACAAAATACTATGGGTTTTAAAAAACGGGTTCTGACAGGAATCAAGCCTAGGCCCTTAGCCGCCAACTAGTTTTCGTAACCAGTAGTTAAATTTGATTTTTCACGAAATTGAGCATTATTGCTGCAGAATTGAATGCTGCACAAATGATAACAGCACAATGATTCAGTGATTTTTTTAAACAAGTTGTTAGCCCAAAAAATTGTCTATATTCCGATTTCATAACGCTTGCTAATCGCAAGCGTAAGAAACAGTCGGAAAACCCAATAGCTTTTAAGATTTACCCCAGAAATTGTTGTCACGCAAAAATTTCCAGCAATTAAATTTAAAACTTTATGACTCTGCAACGCGTATTACCTGAAGGGGTATCTTTTTACCCCTGAAGCGACACAAAATATTAAAAATAAGCAGATAACACAAGCCGAAACCAATTAGGCCGAAAAAAGCTTTCAAGCGAAAATAAAACCTTTGAGAAAAACTTCAGGGCAATTAATTTTACTAACGACAGGAGTATATCAAAAACACATGCTTCTACGATGAACATTGCCTACGGCACACTTAAATTCTCCGTCTAGCTCCCGATCAAGATTTTTGCTCTCGCAATTCTAATGATAATAACTTAGAGCTTGAGGTTTTTTACTGGAAAAAAGGAAAAAAACATCAAGCCCTATATATCAGTGAACATATTTATGAATTCTGAAAATGAAAATCCTCGTTCGAAGCTAAAAGTCCTTCACTCTTGCACTTTCATTGTTGCCAGCGCGTAAATTGCCTTCCTTTCAGTAAATGAATGTGCAACAAAAAAACTACACGACCTAAATAAGAGATAACTAACATTGTACATGAACACTTAATAAAAAGGACAAAAAGCACAGAAAGTTCCAACCAGTAAATGAAGAAAAAATATATTTTTTTGAAATTTCATTATTTTATAGCTTACAGCTCAATATACACCTAACACTCTCTATTCGCTCGAAATTTGAATCCGGCTTTTCTTGAAACCAAAAAAGTTTTTGGAATTTTTTTTAATTGTTCGAATCTCGACTAAAAGTACTTTAGTATGATATTCCATTAAATCTAAAAATTCAATCTATTCAAATAATTATTCGTGGTAGCAATTTTGCGTGAAAAAAAAGTTAAAATCAAAGAAAAACTAGCTGAAGACAAAGTCCTGCCATACTTACAGCGATCAGAACAAAAATTTATGAGCAACTAACCATTTCCCGTATGTATGGACAATTGGCCGCAAAGTTTTGCAATGTTGCGTCAGTTAACTAAAACAAAAACAGAAAACATCATATGTTTCCAATAGAGCAAATGAATCAGAAATGTTAATATTCCTCTCTGAAAATAATTGATTTTTTTTTTACTTTTCCACTATTACATTCTATAAGCAACTCACATGATTGCACTCTTCGACATCAAGCTTCTCCAGCAAATGTTCTTCAGTCCGATTCTAGAAAAGAGGCCAAAAAATAACATAGCCAACTTACAAATGGAAAAGAGTAATAAACGCAAGAAAACAGAAAAAAAAACTGAATTCTTTGAAAAAAAACTTCAATTTTCGAATATACCCTTTAAGCTAATTGAATTTCACGAAAAATTTATGATTGGAGTTTTTTTTGATAGATTAACCCAATTTGGAAAGCTGGATCAATAGTTAAGTTTTTATTTCACTGGGAGTTTAACATTTTTGCTGTTCGATAGTAGAGTTTGCCTTCCTTTTAACAAAGGAAATGACCTAAACATAGCCAATCGAAGATTGGAAAAAGTAATGAGCGCAAGTAAACAAAAAACACCGACTTCGTTGAAACTCTCGAATCTCAAAGAAAAAAAGCAGATTAGAGATTCTATGAAAACAGCTTTTTTGGTAACATTAATCCAACTTGAGAAAACTGGATCAACAGGTAAAATTTTTATTCCGCTGGAAATCTAAAAATTAAATTCCATTTTCGAAACTAGAAATCGTTCACGTTTTTTCCCGCCATTTCCACGTTCGTATTTGGAGAGTGCTATTAACGCCACTTTCAGCAGATGAATTTCAATTAACTCAAAAAGTTTATATATATCTAAGTGCATTCATAATGCAGCAATATGTATCAATGTACATCTGTAATAATTAGATACTTTTATTCATATTTTAAGACTTTTTCCTGAAAAAAATCAACCTGACCTATAAATGAGTACTCACTACGTTCATTACTCTTAATAGCAACAAATTAGAATTGACCCAATATAAAAACCAGGGGCGGATCTAGGATTTTCTCGAGGGGGGCCGGATTTTCAAAACAAAAATTTTTTTAGTTCGACCAAATTGTTTTTCTGAGCTCTCCCAAAGCACTAAAAAGACCCTGTCTTGATTTAAGAAAATTCTGCGCCCCAGGCAAAATTTTGAAAAACAGGCCGAAAAAGGCGTTTTTAGGCACTTTTGGAAAATTTTGACCTAAAAATCGCGTTTTTTGGCGCGCGCTCCCCCGTCAAAATCTCAAAATTAGTATATATTGGCGCCGAAGACGCCTTTAGAACATTTTTAGGGTCCGTCACCAAATCTGGATATCTCAAAATAGTACAAAGGGGGACCCTTTGGGTTGGCAGGGGGTCGGATCCCTTAAACGGGTCGTCCGCCCACTTGCCCCCTGATAAAACAGGGGTGTGGGGCATGTTTCATTGCCAAAGGAGTGTACGGCCAAACATTTTTCACCCATCAACATCGATTAAACTATCTTCTTTTAAATTTTTGAGAGCCTTATTCTGATTAGATATGAATTGTCATTTGCGATCCCCCAGGTGAAATGATTTACCCTCGTGAGATGACTGAAGCCCACGTCGGTAATAGCTGCACATGAGTTCAACTCAAGGTTTCTAAACAAAATTCAAGTTAAGTCAGGCGAAGTCGAAAAAATACCATGCTTATGAGTCATTTGCCCATTCAGGGTAGAACAAAAATGAACGCATGAGATTTTATATTAACTGATACCACAAAACCACGAAACAATATACTTGACAATTAGACGATGTAAGAATTATGCGCTCGATCAGGCCCTGAAATGGTTAAAGATTTTGCCGAGCTGAAATAATTGCCCATCCGCTCATTGATCTCCCACAAAACAGATAGGCATTTTCGCCCATAATTTAGGGTCGTAAAATCTTCTACACTGTTGTTTTGAAGGCGTGTGTTGGATTTTTGGTGAACCGACAGAACGATTAATTGTTTACACTTACTATTTTTTAGAATAATAATAAATTGCTTACAAAACTAGATTCCGTCCATAGTAAAATTAAGAGATTCCGTCCATAAAGTTTAAAAACTTTTCACTGAGTGCCTAAACGCGCCTTTTTCGGCCTGTTTTTTTCCAAAATTTTGGTCAAAACAGGGTCTTTATAGTGATTTGGGAGAGCTTAAAACATCAATTTGGTCAATATAAAAAAAGGTCGACCGATTTTTTTGATTTTTTTTGCGGAAAAAAAACATTGAAAAAAGTCGATTACCTAGCGGCAACCAAGGCAAAAAATCTGGGTGACCTAATGGCCAAAAAAATGTCGTCACGAAAAAAAATTCAGCTACAAATTTTTACAAACATTTTGTACTGACGCAGGATAAAATGCGTAAATTTCCCATGCCCTAATTAGCTTCCACTAAAATAAGGTAAGAGAGGAGTGCCTACTTTCGTTCTTTCGATTGAAGTCAATATCGAACTCGGCAGGGCAGTTTTCAATAAATGGTGATAACTTCCAAAAAAACGATAACAATGGATAGGGTGTAGCGGCTTTAGCAGAAGAGATCCCCTCTATCTGTTCTTTCCATTGAAACCTTAATTTGAGATTTGGCGATGCTGTCTCTGAGAAAAAAAATCTAAGAAAAGGAGTCAAACAATCCCCCGTTGAAATTTTCGAAGGCCGTTGAAAGTGGAGTACGGTAAAAATAGACAAGGCAAGTATGCAAACACACGTAGCAGCCCGTCTTTGCGTTGGTATCAGTTTTTTGAAAATCAGTGAATTAGTGGTAGAGAAAATTTTAAATTTTAGCAAAAATAGGAAAAATTCGAAAGCGTTGCAAAAAATTCCGAAGCGTCGCAAAAATTAAAACAAATAGAAAATGAAATCCTATGCACTTTCATATACACAGTTGTTTGTTGCCTTCCAATCTACGCAATATAAGTTGACTAAGCCAAAAAAAACCAAAACCGCGTTAATTTGAAAGAAGAATTTTAAAAAATCAAAATCAGACCTAATAAAATGACAAAATACAGATCTTTCATTTACAATTTAAAAAATCTAAATCGAAACCAAATCCATCCCGTACAAAAGAAAGTCGATAAAAGTTAGTACCAGACAATAAAAACACCATTAAAAAAAAACGAAAACGAACCGACGGAAACTGGGCCAAAAACGACGAATTAGAAAAAAATTTTATATTTTTTTACGAAATTATTTGAAAAGATAATTACTGCCCGAAAGGGATTCCACCTACTTACTACCTAAATAGAAGTAGTTTTATATGAATTTTCAAAAAATGGTCCATGCCTTTACCATTCCTACAAAACTGACCGATCTGTGAACAAAGATGTTTAAGGGGAAAAAAGGCTAGTACACGATCGCAATACCATTGCTTATCGCAAGAGTAAAAAAATTTATAGTCGAGTTTAACTTATAAATATAATCAATATCGCATCTTGTTAACTAAACAACCCTCTCTTTCCCTTTCCAAAAGGGTGAAAGTCGTTAAAATAGAAACCACATGAGGGGTTTAGCTTACAAGATCCTCGATATCTATGAGAGACTGGCACTAGTTTGTGTGCTATCATTTTTGTACATGTGCTATCACCTGATGTTTGGACAGTTGTGTCCAAGTGCGAGGAGGGACTGGTCGGAGATGTGGGGTATCTGGGACAGACACATTGTCTCCAGAAGAGGACACCCCTCACACACCCTGGTCACGCCCTCGTCCGTCACTCGCTACACAACACATCACATTGGAACTCTTAATAATCAGACCAAACTATTTCCAGTATGAGTCCATAATAAGGCATTCTGACATGAATAATTGTCAATCAAGTATTATTTTTTAAGAACTGTATCTCTATCGATCAATTATTTAGGACCAACTCTATTCATTGAGACGTCACTGCCATTTGTTTACTAGACAACCCTTACGGAAGTATTAGTTTTAATGACTAACATTAAATCATTATAACAAAACAGTTCGTATGTCAAAATGCCAATATTTCAAATTAAAAACCGAAATATTGGCTTTGAAATAAAAAACCTCCAGATATTACTGAAGAACATAATTTTGGACTTGAGGTTGCCTTTATATGCAATTACCAAACCTCTTAAACCAAGGAACCATGTCTTGGTCGGTGCGCAATTCGATATAAAATGTTCACTAAAATATGCGTTTAATGTGGAAAAACAACAATCAACTAAGAGTTCCGAAGAGTTCAGCACTTAACTAAGCGTTTAATGTGAAACAGACAAATCACACAGAGGCAAAGCTGCGCTTCGCAAACACGGCTCTTTTCCAGTTTTCTATCTTCCTATAAAATTACAAAAACAAGATGTTCAAAAATTGTTCACATGGCATTTTGCATGTAGAAAATGTTGTACAAAAATGTTCTCCTGCTCACGCTGACACGTTTTGATGCAGTTTTAAATTGAAAACTCATTTTAAAGACTTTTATATATTTTGAACATCAGAAGAAAAAATCAAAGAGGGAACTGAAAAAGAGCCGCAAACACTAGCGAAAACACTGGACAGGACAAAAAGCAGCTCTATAAAGAGCAATAAGAAAAAGTCGAAGTAAGCCTCAAATTAGTAAAAATTCCGCTACGTCTCAAATTCGATCTGCGACCTAGAGATTTTGAGTCTCACGCACTAACCATTCAGCCAAGCACGCTCCATACATCACAAACACTAGCCACAAATAAACCATAGAACAGATGCTAAGAAAATTCCAATGCTAGATCGCTATTATAGCAAAAGTGCCGCCAAATCAGTGAACACTTTCCACATTCAGTGAAAACTTTTGTTTGCGATGTAGGTTAGAACACAAAGAAGGTTCATACTAATACACTACAGTGTCCGATAGTGTAAGCAAACGAAATGAATTGAACTTACACAAATCAAAAGTCATAGTGCGAAAAAGTAAATTTTTGACTAACACATTCTAGGACTTTTCCTGAGAAAAGCTTTCAAACCCACAACACCCATATCTCGAAAGCTGTTAAGGCTATAAGGCTCATATTTCAAGCCTGGGCTCGCAAACCTAGGATGAGAGGTGGTATTATAACAAGCAGTTGTACGGGAACAAAACTTGAAATTAAGTTTCTCACTGTTTCGGTGTATCAATGACATGACATACATAGAAGCCTTCATATCCTGAAAACTATAGGATTTGATAGCTTTAGTCTGAGCTCGCATTCCTATACAGTGCAGTCGTACAGTTTGAGCCAGCAAGCAATCAAAAAACTATAAAATTCGAAACTGATGAAATATTTTCAAGTGTAATGAGATTCCTGATAACTATCCTAAAAACATCTACATCAAAAAACTGATAGTTCAGAATAAAAAAAAACTGATCCCAAAAAAAGCTAAGTACAAATTTGATCCAAAAAATAGTTAAGTACAAAATGGTTTTTTAAAAAACGTAAGCTGTCCACCATACAACAAGATAAGGCAGAAGCCCATATGCTTGGTTAGATAATCCTTCCCTCGTTAAAACTAGTTTTTCAGCTTTAGCGCTCTAACGTGCAAGCGTACCTCACAAACAATATACGACATTTAGGTGAAAGTAATGACATGACACGATGAGCAACTGAGCTTGAAATTACAAAAAAAATAATAGGTAGGAAATGCTGCAAAAAACAAAAATGCTGTTTTCCCTAGCAAACGACGCAGAGCCGGGTCACTAAACCGTTATAACAAAAACCGAAACCAAATATGTCAAATTAGGTTTTTGAGCGAAAAAAAGAGAAATATACCAAGTCAGGTTTTAGTAGATATAGAAATAACCGCAAAAAATCAAAACTACCTTCAATAACTATGCAATTGCTTACAGCACAAGAAAAATATGTGATGTTGGAACGATTGTAACGAAATGTTGGATGGATCCATGAATACGTACCAGAACTTCATAAGGCAGAAATAGCCGTGTTAAATATTTCAGAATATGAAATATTATGAGAAACACATACGGCGCACTTGAGGACGTTGATGACGATTAGTCTGTTCAGATTCTGGCCAATCAATGTCATGCACGCGTCGTTAAACTGAAAAAAAACTTCGATTCACATTTTTGTTACTCATTAAAACTTTTCTATACTTAATGCTCACTGTTGTTTAGAGTAGATTCGACACGTGAAAAAAAATGAATGTATTTAATCAGAAAACACAATTTTTCATCCCTTTCGGCAGATGAATCTGAACAAAAATGAATTACAAAAGTAGCCATTTCCAGGTCGGCCTTTTCCGCGTCTAAACAGTGTCGAAAAATCCAATTTACCACTAAAGCAATTTATGTTAAGAGGTCAAGGTCACCGGCATTGCCACCCTTTTAGCATTACCTATTAATGAAAAGCACTGACCTTGTCTACACCAGCACAGCGAAGTCTTAAAATGTTCGGACATCCAGAAGTCAGTGCTGCGAAGCCCACATGAGAAATATGTTTGTTCCAGGAAAGATCAACATCTTCTAAATTGGCACATCCTCTTCTGCAAGAAAAGAAAACGATTATACCAAGCCAGTGCTGAATCTAGGGCCTCGGGACAAAAAGCTTGCAGCTTTCTATTTTAACCGATAAAATGTCCGAATATTTTCTTCTGATGTTCTACAGTTTTTCAGCAGCTACCGGAGATTCAGTGCTAAATTTTTGGCAATCGGAAATCGAATGAAATCGCGATACAAAATTTCGATTACTGGTCGCTTCATAGCTTAAAACGGCAGGTCTACTTACACAAAACAAAAAATAAATAAACACTGATTAAGATTAGGAAAAATTTAACTTTTGAAATATTTAAGAAACAATTAACCCGATTTAAGCACTATTCCACAAGATGCATAACATAGCTTGCTTATATTTGAGTCAAAAGTGCGCAGAAGTTGAATCTTTATTATCACAAAAGACGATATATCTCACCCGACAGAGATGAGAGAAGAATCTGATATCTTATCGCATGAATCTAAATTCAGTGTCTTCAGATGTTTAGCATAATCACCCAAAGCCTCGCAGGCACTGAAAAAATTCAAACAACAAAATTTAAGGTACACGTTTTTGAATCAAAAAATAATTTGCTGAAATTCACTCACCGATCTGTTATGTCTCGACACTCGCGAAGATTCAGTTCCTCTATCTGATTACAATTTTCGGCGAAAATCCTGAAAAATTCAGCGGTTTAAGAGCTGCACATTTCACCTATTATTAACCAGATCATTTGCTACTAACCTTATGGCACTGTCGCCTATATTTTTACAGCCCTTTAGATTGAGAGATTTCAGGAAAGGACCCGCTCGTCTAGAAAGACTCTTTATAACGTTGCTCTAAACAACATTTATCAAGAACAGGAAAGTTTCGGGCAGAAGGCAACCAAACAAGAAGCTTACCTCGACTGCTATTTGGAACGAGAAAAGGTCCAGTACTTGCCAGTTTTTCCCATCTTTCACCAGCTCTCGCCACTTCTGTTTAATCAAAATATATTTTTTTGTAATTCAGTTAATTAATGTTTGACCTATTTTCAACGAAGTCATTTTCAGAGCAAAGCCGCGCAAAAATTTCACATCTTCTTTTGCAAATCGTGGGAAATGTTTATTCTTCAACATTTATGTTCGGGAAAACTTTCCCCGTTTCTAATTGGACAGTAGATACTTTGCAACAAAACACAGCAACACCATACAAATTTTGCGCAGAACTAGTAAATCGTGCAAAAACCATTAAAAAAATATTAATCTTTGAATGGTCGAAAAAATTTACGGTATCGAAAACCCTTGATCTGTTGATATCCTCATACACAATTGGCTCAAAAAGGCAGTCGAAAACAGATCGCTAGCAGGTCAATGAGACGAATTTTTTATCGCTTTATCAAATCTTCATTTTCAAGGAAAATTTCAAGGACTTATGTCGTCACACGCATCCATTCTTTGAGTGTAGGGTTTGTAATTACAAATTTTGTAGTTTTTTATTCAAATTTTCATACAAATTTTAAGAAATATAAAATTTTGTGAAGTTTTTTGTAAGTTCTTTGAAAAAAATTCAAATCAACTAAGAAACGCCATATCTGGGAAACTAAAAGCAATTGAGCAGTCGCAATTGGACGCAAAATTTGCAACTCCTGAGATTACTCTTACAGTAAAAGAAAAACGTTGGGAAATTCAAATTTTGTGAAACTTCAACCTTAAGTTTTCTAATAAGATATTTTTTTGGAAACCAGAAAGAAGTCACATCTCGAAAACTACTAAGATTTGATCAGTCTCAATTGAAGGCAATATTTGCAATCTTTGACAGTACTCTGACAGCACGCAACCACAGGGTTGGGATTTCACTTTTGTGAATTATTTTGTAATTTTAGTTTGAAAGTTTCCGAAGAAATCACGAAAACCGTCATATCTCTTGAACTTGTAAGATTTGGGCATTCTTAGTTGGAGGCTGAATTCGCAACCCCTGAGATTACTATGAGACACCCTCCAAACACAGGCTAGGAATTTCGAATTTTCATGAAATTTTTTTTTTTTTAATTCACCAAAAAAAACGTCATATCTGAAAAACTACAAGGTTTTGAGCAGTCATATTTGGCGGCAAAACTATCAACTCCTAAACTTACCCTGACAGCCTCACTACAGAAATGGTTATTTCAAATTTTGTAAAAATCCTAGAAAACGTTTTGGAATTTTTCAACATCTAAGTTTTTTTTCATAATTTCTTAAAAAATCCGAAAAACGTCATTTCTCGAAAACTACAAGGATTTGAGCATCCATATTGAGACGCAAGATTCGCAACCCCTGAGAGTACCCTCACAAAATCCAACAACAGGATTGAGATCTCAAATTTTTGGAAGTTTTTTTTGAAAATTTTTGTAAAAATCATAAAAAAACGTCATATCTCGATAACTACAAGGACTTGAGAATTGAGATTTGGAGGCAAGATTCGCAACCCGGTGAGTACCTTGACTGCCCCTAATTACTGCGTGAGAGTTTCAGAAATTGAGAAACTTTTTAAACTTGAATGTTCTAGAGAATTTTGAAAAATCTCGAAAAATGCTGTATCTCGTTAACTAAAGGGATTTGGTTATTTATATATGGAGGCCAGAGTAACAAAACCTGCGAAAACCCTGACAGAATCCAGCTATTGGGTAGCTCATTTCAAACTTGATGAAATGAACTGATTGTAAACTGGAAAAACGAAAAAAAAACATTAACCATTGCAATATACGATATAGCTTAGACGTTCAAAATTCTTTTGGTAAACATTCAAATTATTACGTTGAAAAAGCTTAAACACAACGAAATAGTAAAGCCCGCATTTAAATATACAATGTAGATACGTAGATAATAGATAGATTAAAAAAACAGGTAAACAGACAGACTTAATTTGACTTCGAAAAAAAATTCCCGAAAAATTAATGACCTTGCGGAAAGCTCATCGAAAAACTTTTTAAAGCATCGCAATATATGACATAGCTTAAAAGTGAAAAAATTCTTTCGCAAAATTAGAATGCTTAAATATGGGAAAAAGCTGTCAAAAGCATTTAAATAAAGTAAGTATAGATAGATAGATAGATACAGATTTGTTGAAATAGTAGCAACACTAATTAGCATTTTAAATGTAGCTTTTAACTGAATTAGCTTAAGTGATACACTTTGGCCATATTATTACACTTTGCTAACGGCTGAAAATTTGCGACTTATGTCGTCACACGCATCCTTTTGATTTTAGAAGTCACACAATGCAATTCGAATTAGTAGCCCGACAAAGAATCGGTTCTAAAAAGAAATGTGAAGATTTCAATAGAAATGAGATTTAACTAACGTGTAACGCACCTCTGGTACGCCCGAGTTTTTAACAACTCATAAAAAACCGCATTTATTGAAAATAAGATCTGCATTCTTTGAGTGTAGGGTTTGTAATTGCAAATTTTGTAGTTTTTTATTCAAATTTTCATACAAATTTTAAGAAATAAAAAATTTTGTGAAGTTTTATATAAGTTCTATGAAAAAGTTTCAAATCAACTACAAAACACCATATCTGGG
Source organism: Symsagittifera roscoffensis (assembly GCF_963678635.1). NCBI lineage: Eukaryota > Metazoa > Xenacoelomorpha > Acoela > Convolutidae > Symsagittifera > Symsagittifera roscoffensis. The sequence continues at coordinate 18,192,236 of NC_087063.1, forward strand.
AAGCAATTGAGCAGTCGCAATTGGACGCAAAATTTGCAACTCCTGAGATTACTCTTACAGTAAAAGAAAAACGTTGGGAAATTCAAATTTTGTGAAACTTCAACCTTAAGTTTTCTAATAAGATATTTTTTTGGAAACCAGAAAGAAGTCACATCTCGAAAACTACTAAGATTTGATCAGTCTCAATTGAAGGCAATATTTGCAATCTTTGACAGTACTCTGACAGCACGCAACCACAGGGTTGGGATTTCACTTTTGTGAATTATTTTGTAATTTTAGTTTGAAAGTTTCCGAAGAAATCACGAAAACCGTCATATCTCTTGAACTTGTAAGATTTGGGCATTCTTAGTTGGAGGCTGAATTCGCAACCCCTGAGATTACTATGAGACACCCTCCAAACACAGGCTAGGAATTTCGAATTTTCATGAAATTTTTTTTTTTAATTCACCAAAAAAAACGTCATATCTGAAAAACTACAAGGTTTTGAGCAGTCATATTTGGCGGCAAAACTATCAACTCCTAAACTTACCCTGACAGCCTCACTACAGAAATGGTTATTTCAAATTTTGTAAAAATCCTAGAAAACGTTTTGGAATTTTTCAACATCTAAGTTTTTTTTCATAATTTCTTAAAAAATCCGAAAAACGTCATTTCTCGAAAACTACAAGGATTTGAGCATCCATATTGAGACGCAAGATTCGCAACCCCTGAGAGTACCCTCACAAAATCCAACAACAGGATTGAGATCTCAAATTTTTGGAAGTTTTTTTTGAAAATTTTTGTAAAAATCATAAAAAAACGTCATATCTCGATAACTACAAGGACTTGAGAATTGAGATTTGGAGGCAAGATTCGCAACCCGGTGAGTACCTTGACTGCCCCTAATTACTGCGTGAGAGTTTCAGAAATTGAGAAACTTTTTAAACTTGAATGTTCTAGAGAATTTTGAAAAATCTCGAAAAATGCTGTATCTCGTTAACTAAAGGGATTTGGTTATTTATATATGGAGGCCAGAGTAACAAAACCTGCGAAAACCCTGACAGAATCCAGCTATTGGGTAGCTCATTTCAAACTTGATGAAATGAACTGATTGTAAACTGGAAAAACGAAAAAAAAAACATTAACCATTGCAATATACGATATAGCTTAGACGTTCAAAATTCTTTTGGTAAACATTCAAATTATTACGTTGAAAAAGCTTAAACACAACGAAATAGTAAAGCCCGCATTTAAATATACAATGTAGATACGTAGATAATAGATAGATTAAAAAAAAACAGGTAAACAGACAGACTTAATTTGACTTCGAAAAAAAATTCCCGAAAAATTAATGACCTTGCGGAAAGTTCATCGAAAAACTTTTTAAAGCATCGCAATATATGACATAGCTTAAAAGTGAAAAAATTCTTTCGCAAAATTAGAATGCTTAAATATGGGAAAAAGCTGTCAAAAGCATTTAAATAAAGTAAGTATAGATAGATAGATAGATACAGATTTGTTGAAATAGTAGCAACACTAATTAGCATTTTAAATGTAGCTTTTAACTGAATTAGCTTAAGTGATACACTTTGGCCATATTATTACACTTTGCTAACGGCTGAAAATTTGCGACTTATGTCGTCACACGCATCCTTTTGATTTTAGAAGTCACACAATGCAATTCGAATTAGTAGCCCGACAAAGAATCGGTTCTAAAAAGAAATGTGAAGATTTCAATAGAAATGAGATTTAACTAACGTGTAACGCACCTCTGGTACGCCCGAGTTTTTAACAACTCATAAAAAACCGCATTTATTGAAAATAAGATCTGCATTCTTTGAGTGTAGGGTTTGTAATTGCAAATTTTGTAGTTTTTTATTCAAATTTTCATACAAATTTTAAGAAATAAAAAATTTTGTGAAGTTTTATATAAGTTCTATGAAAAAGTTTCAAATCAACTACAAAACACCATATCTGGGAAGCAATTGAGCAGTCGCAATTGGACGCAAAACTTGCAACTCCTGAGATTACTCTTACAGTAAAAGAAAAACGTTGGGAAATTCAAATTTTGTGAAACTTCAACCTTAAGTTTTCTAATAAGATATTTTTTTGGAAACCAGAAAGAACGTCACATCTCGAAAACTACTAAGATTTGATCAGTCTCAATTGAAGGCAATATTTGCAAGTACTCTGACAGCACACAACTAAAGGGTTGGGATTTCACTTTTGTGAATTATTTTGTAATTTTAGTTTGAAAGTTTCCGAAGATATCACGAAAACCGTCATATCTCTTGAACTTTAAAGATTTGGGCATTCTTAATTGGAGGCTGAATTCGCAACCCCTGAGATTACTCTGAGACACTCACCAAACACAGGCTAGGAATTTCGAATTTTGAAAAATTGAATTAAATTTTCATGAAACTTTTTTTGAAAAATTCACCAAAAAACGTCATATCTGGAAAACTACAAGGTTTTGAGCAGTCATATTTGGCGGTAAAATTATCAACTCCTAAGATTACCCTGACAGCCTCACTACAGAAATGGTAATTTCAAATTTTGTGAAAACTTTTATATCTAAGTTCTCTGAAAAAGTTTGTAAAAATCCTAAAAAACGTTTTGGAATTTTTCGACATCTAAGTTTTTTTTCATAATTTCTCAAAAATCCGAAAAACGTCATTTCTCGAAATCTACAAGGATTTGAGCATCCATACTCAGACGCAACATTCGCAACCCCTGAGAGTACCCTCACAAATTCCAACAACAGGATTGAGATCTTCAAATTTTTGGAAGTTTTTTTTTGAAAATTAAATCATAAAAAACGTCATATCTCGATAACTACAAGGACTTGAGAAGTGAGATTTGGAGGCAAGATTTGCAACCCCTGAGAGTACCTTGACTGCCCTTAACTACTGCGTGAGAATTTCAAAAATTGAGAAACTTTTTAAACTTGAATGTTCTAGAGAATTTTGAAAAATCTCGAAAAATGCCGTATCTCGTTAACTAAAGGGATTTGGTTATTTATATATGGAGGCCAGAATAACAAAACCTGCGAAAAATCTGACAGAATCCAGCTATTGGGTAGCTCATTTCAAACTTGATGAAATGAACTGATTGTAAACTGGAAAAACGAAAAAAAAAACATTAACCATTGCAATATACGATATAGCTTAGACGTTCAAAATTCTTTTGGTAAACATTCAAATTATTACGTTGAAAAAGCTTAAACACAACAAAATAGTGAAGCCCGCATTTAAATATACAATGTAGATACATAGATAATAGATAGATAAAAAAAACAGGTAAACAGACAGACTTAATTTGACCTCGAAAAAAAAATGCCGAAAAATTAATGACCTTGCGGAAAGTTCATCGAAAATTTTTTTAAAGCATCGCAATATAAGATATAGCTTAAAAGTGAACAAATTCTTTCGCAAAATTATTATGCTTAAATATGGGAAAAAGCTGTCAAACGCATTTAAATAAAGTAAGTATAGATAGATAGATAGATAGATAGATAGATTTGTTGAAATAGTAGCAACACTAATTAGCATTTTAAATGTAGCTTTTAACTGAATTAGCTTACGTGATACACTTTGGCCATTTTATTACACTTTGCTAACGGCTGGAAAAAATATCGGCTCGTTTATCCTTTATTTTAGCTTTAAAAAACATGCAAAAAAATCCAGAGACATTCTCCAATTTATTAGCTGCACCATTGGAAACTTATTTTTAAGACAGAGGTGTAGCTGCGCTTCGCAAGCACTTGCGAGAACACGACTAAAAAGCAAATCTAAAAAGTGCACAAAACAAAATAGAAACAAGCCTCGAATTAGCAAGAACTCAGCTAGGTCTAGGATTCGATCTGCGACCAACTGCAATTAAGATATCTTTAGTCCCACGCACTATCCACTCAGCCACGCATGCTTAGCAACCGACTAACACTAGTTACGAATAAGCATCTGGATATTCTAATAAATTACTAATGCCATTCATCAAAAGTGGCTACAATTACTAAATTTGACTCAATTTTGCAAGTAATAATTTGGATTATAACAAAAAAAAGGCATCCACACTAACTTAGCATGTAACAAATCATTATGTATATATTATGCATTTCAAACATTGCCAGATATATTGTGTAAGAAACTTTCTGAAATCGAGTTGTCATTATTGTTACATTGTTTGAAGCAAATCATTGCTTTCGGTTCATTTGATGAATTAAAAGTGCATCAACTGTTTTAACTTATTACTATTCGAAAGTCAAAGCCCATGCGCCTAAAAGTGGCACCAAAAATTGCGAATTACGTTGGAAAAAAGAAGTTTCATACTAATACAATCGCTTCGCAAATGTAAGCAATCCGCTATGTGCAAACAAGATTGTTCGTACATCAGTGCAAAGCCCTGAATGTTCCGAATGCCCCTTAATCCATATCGAAAAGTTTTTAGGAAAAGAAAATACTTAAAAAGATAAATCAAAGATCATGTGTGAAAAGTTGAGTCGAACGAAATTAATACGACCAAGAGCTAGCCTCAATTAATTTAGAACAATTTTGCTGTTCGCCACGCATAAACAATTCGCGTTAAACTTTAAGGACTCTGGATACCAGCAACAAAGCGCGCATAAATTAGTCCAAATCATGACCAAATTGGCAATTTTCAAACTCCCAAAACTTTGCAAAAAATGAGCCGAGGTAGAAAATCTTTCGATTTCAGGGAGTCGATATCTTCCAAAGGGCACAACAATTTTTTTGTTAAAAAACTATTATTTCGATCGCCGAAAAATGACTGAATAAAAAAACCAAACCAAGCATTAATTTTCTGTTTTTTTTCGAACAATTAAGAAGAAAATCCATAGTTTAACTGATCCGACGAAAAATATACAGCCCCTCGACAATCGAAGTCGAACGGTTTTAATTTGCAAAAACAGAACAACTGCTGCTCGGTCTTGAACCACTGAGCCTTGTCAACCCAAGAGCATGATCCGTACAGTACCTCTACTAGCTTTGTTTTTTCAACTTGACCGCTCAGCTTAACGAATAATAATTTCTTAAAATGATGTTATCAAAAAAAATAGCAGATCATGTTATTTCGATGAGCAAACGGCTTACCTTGCAAACTCCAGCACATCTGCATAAGCTTGTTAAGTCCAGAAATGAGAAAACTCTGAAATGCAGGAGAACAATTTCAGAATTTTATACAAGGGAACATTTTACAGCTTTGACAACCAAAGAATCGAATTTATATAATGTAGGAGTTTTTTTTTTACTTTCGAACTCAAAAACTTTATTGTATAACAGAGCATATACTTTCCATCACAAAATACTGTTTCAAATAGCAAGTATTTTATTTTAAAACTTCGTCCAAATATCAGCTCCTGATCTCTCGCAATTGTAATAGAAATTCACTTTTGATTTAGTGTTGGCTTTTTAATTGACTTCTTCTTAACTGCAGCGTCAAACTAAAATTCACTCATCGAGACCAGAAACACTGTTGCACTAAAGACATGTATAAAACTCTTCAACAACCCGAAAAAAAAACTTTCATGTAAACACTGATGATATGTACTCTAGATGTTTATTTACCTGAAAAAGATTTCTCTCGGAATGCGGTCATCATTTATTGATGAGATGCTTCGAGACTCAATTCGATAGTTAGTCACCTGATCAACAGAAAAAAAAATAAGACACAAAAACATGGGGCTGAAATGATTTGCACTCAAATTTTACTCACCGTTCCATTCGAGGAATGTACCGAATTTCCATTTTGATACTGAATTGCACCATTGCTATGTCCGTTCCGGTTACTAAGCTCCATAGTTATTCCATTTTGTCACATTATGAAAGACAAAGCATTTAGAGCAAACTTTTATTCTGAAAAAAGTAAAAAACATTCATGGCAGCTGTTAAGTAGCGAGAAGTAGTCCGAATAGTTTTCTAACCAGGAAAAATGAGTTTAGGTCAACCAAAACAAAGAACAACTTTGTAGCTTAACACCAAAAAAGTGTGGTTAAGGTTCGGAAGCACTTTGGGTTGGTGTCCTTTTTAGGTAATCAGAAGGTCAAAAGTATCATAGTAACCGAGGTTACAGTCAGGAGTCCCTTCAAAAAAAAAATTAAAAAAAACACTTTAATTGCACATCGAAATTAATTTCAATACACAAGTGTATGTCAAATGCTTTCTGTTTTTTTTCCTATCAGTTCATAAAAATATTATAACATCATTAGATACACATAGTTACAATAACAATAAACAAAACAAACTCGATTACAATTATCGATGATTACTTTTCACCTGAGAGCTTCAAGATGGTTGGTAAATAAATGTTATTATATAAACTTGAAGCTTTTCCATGAAACTTTACCATGAGTTGCCACAGAGGGGTCTTCTTTAAATAATAATAAATAATAATTTTTGAATTTTATCGTTGCTTTTCTGTATGTTACTATGTCTTTAAAGTTGACTTTATCATCTGTTATTTTGTTCCAGATTATGACGGACTTTTTAAAGAAGGAATTTTCTATGTATTGCCCATTGTATCTGTCGCCGAAATATAATTTTGGTTTCTTGTATTAATATCTATTTGGTGGTTATCATACTCAATGTTATAATAGGCTGGCAATAATTGATGTTGTATTTTCCAAAAGTGACATATTATTTTATAGTCCAGAAACATTGTTACTGGTAATATATTGTGTTTTAGCTTCAAGTCTGAAGATGAGTTGTATTTTGCACGATCGCAGCAAGTTTTTACTGCCCAGTTTAATTGTTTTTCCAGAGATATCATTAGGTTAGCGGATATTCCACTTAAAAGAATTGCTGGGTAATGCAGATGACTAATTAACAGTGCATGCATTATCAAGAGTCTTGTTTTCGCTGACAATGGCTTTTTGATTGATTGAAGTGTTTTTATTCCGCATGCCATTTTCCTGAGAATATTTTTATCTTGGAATGTGAGAAACTGATCTAAAACTACTCCTAGGTATTTAACATTAGTTTTTTGCCTCAATTATTTTATCATCTAGAGTTATAGTATACTTTTCATCCTTTTTCCTTGAATGGTTTTTGCTCCAAACAATGAGTTCTGTTTTTTTTTGCCTTCAATTGAAGTGAATGTTCTAAAAAATAATTTGACAATACACAGCAATTGGCTTCGAGTGCTTTAATAGCTTTTTGTGGATCGTTATTTTCACAGAAGAGTAATGTATCATCCGCATATTGAACTATTTTACATGTTTTGTCAATTTGTTTGTTGAGATCGTTAATGTAGAGGTTGAATATTAGAGGGCCAAGGACAGTGCCCTGTGGGACACCCTGCTCAAGTGTAATCCAATCGGATTCGGTGTTGTTAACAATTGTTTTCCGACTTCGGTTGGTGATAAAGGAATTGATCATTTCTATAGCTTCTTCGGAAAAATTTAACCCTTTTAGTTTTTGTTTAAGATAAGCATGATCAATAGAATCAAATGCTTTAGAGAGATCCAGTAAGGAACATGCTACAGTTTTGTTGTTGTCTATTGCTTTTCTGAATGCTTCAGTGCAATAAAGAATAGCGTCGATTGTTGAATATGATGTTCTGAACACAAATTGGGTATTACTTAGTAATTTTTGGGATATCAGATATTCGTTGATTTGTTTATATAACAATTTTTCAAAAACTTTTGAAAGAGCCCCAGTTATAGAGATACGCCTATAATTTTCTGGCAGTTCTGGATCTTCTTTTTTGTATATTGGTGTGACAATTGCTTTTTTGAGCTTGCAAGGATATGTCTTGTTTTTCAAAAACTCATTGTACAGAAATGTCAGATGTGTGTATATTTCATTGCAGCCATCCTTCAGTGCCCAGGCTGGAATTTTGGATGGACCTGGTGCCTTTGACAATTTAAATTATGAATTTTTTTTTTACATTCAGCTGATGTGATGAATCGGAATGAAAATTTATTATTATTTCGAATTCTGTATGTAGAAGTCGGTGGACTTTTCCTGATTTTTGAATTTTTCTCATAAAAGCATCCAAGAGTTGAGAACTTGTAATTTAGCAGGTTCGCCATCTGTAAATTATTGGTTATGAAATCGCCGAAGGAGTTTCTAAGTAATGGAATGAGGTTGGAAGATTTTTTTGAGTTTCTTGTATCGTTTATTATACTCCATTTTTTGCGTTCGCTTTTTTTCGAGTTAAACAGTTGGGAAATAAATTTATCATCTTCGTAGTTTACCTTTGGTTTGTCGTTGCGAATGAAAATAGTCTTCCGTGGGGACATTCTTTAATGGTGTCAGCAATGTTTGATGTGAAGATGTCGAGCATTATTTCGGGATTATTATTGCTACAGAAACTTCTCTAATTTATAGCTGATAGTTTTTGTTTAAATTTGTAATTGGAGTAATTGGATTTGTCATATATTTTACGTTTGATTGGTCTTACATTGTTGTTCAGCTTAAGTTCTGTAATGAATGCTGTTGCTTGGTGGTCGGTCTTAATTGGTGGTGTGAATACTATTGAATTATTTGTTAGATCTTTTATGCCTAGGTCGGTGATAATATAGTCAATTAGTGCTTTTGAGTGAGTAGGTGTTAATTTGTTAGTGACGTCCAGATTATATGGTATTAGGATTGTATCTAAAGACTGTTTGTCGTCTTTGTTGAGATAGTTGAGATTGTAATCTCCTAGTAAAATTAGGTTTGAATTAAATGACTGTGCATGGTCAATTGATTTGGCTAGATCATCTAAGAAGTCTGTTTTGTTGTTTCTATTAGGATTGTAGGCCAGGTTTAATATAATGGTTCTATCATTTTTGTTGAGTCCGGCTTTAAATTTCATCCAGATGCTATCATACTTTTTGTGCATGTTGTTTAAGTCATGTCTTACTTTTGGGTTTAACTTTTTAGGAACCAGTAACATGACCCCTCCACCCTTCAATTTTTTACTTGATTCATAAGTTCTATCACATCGGAACAACTTATGTTTGTCATTGTCTATGGCCCATAGTTTATCGTCATTTGTATCATTGAACCATGTCTCGGAAAATCCGAAAATTGTATTATCATTAAAAGTTTTGATAAGTTGTTTGAGATCTGAACGCTTTTAGCTAAGCTTCTACAATTAAGATGTAGTACTTTTAAGTTGTTGTTGTAGTTTTCCAGTTTTTTCTTTATTTGACTGAATTGCATGAATGGTCCTGGATTTGGGTGGATGTCCCCTGATGTTAGGAGAGTTTTATGAAGGGACCTTTCTTGTTTTTTATAAGTCTTGCTTGTGTTTTTTATATAATAACTGTAATAGTAATAGCTTATATTATTAAGTATAGTGCAATAATGTTTGTTCGAGTATATTGTGGCAACCCATGGAAAAATATACTTTCCTTTTCTTTTATTCAGTACCGCATAAGCTACGAATTGATCGCTTTCGCAGAAGCTGATGACAGATATGCTAGTTAAGGCAAAAAGTAACAGCATATCGCTTTGTAGAACAATTATAGTTAAAATTACAAATAACAGTCGTTTATCAAAAAGATAGTCTTAACTAGCGTTACTTAATAATGAAAACCTTGCGAGTAGTTATATGACTGCTGGTTACAATTCAAATTATGGTTATAATTATTATAACAGCCCCATGAGTTGTTGTTGAAATTATTTTGACCAGTTTGTCGGCCATGACCAGTTTGTCGGCCATATGGGTGCATGCGATCGTTACTATAGGGTCTATTGGTAGACCTATAAACATTTTTATGTTGATAATTGGAAAACGATTTTTGGTTGGAATTTGCTTTTCCAGTATAATCAGGGGCTGGTTTTACCCTCGGGAGTTTACTTGAGTGTTTGAACACGTATGAGCCGAGGCAATTGCGCAATAATGGTATACCTAACTCATCGTTCAGGTGTATAGTGTCAAAATATAAACTCTGATAGTTCTCCAAGCTTTTGATGTTTGAGTTTAGACTTAGCACCTCAAATCCCGTCGTCGAACCATACATTTCATTCAGAAAACGATTATAATGATCAATTTTGTCATTAGCATCATCATTGTTAAGTATTGGTGGTATTTCTTGAATGACAATCGATTCTGGTGAAAATTTTGCAGTTATTAAAGCGATAAGTTCTTCATATTTGGCGCTAAACTCATCAATCGTTGAGTAAATTTTTTTTAAGATGGAGTTTGTCCCATCTTGGATTATCACACACTTAAGTTTTTTTTCACTATATTGGTCAAGGACTTTTATTTTCTCCTCAGTGGAGCTACCCCTGTATGCATGAACATTTGTATCATTGGGGAAAGTTTCAGTTTTTACCCTAGCAATTATACTTGAACCCAAAATCAAGTCTACACACTCCTCTGGTACAGGAAAAGGCGAAAAATTTCTCACATTTTTTGATACTTCTTTTGCTTTCGTCGATGTTGACTGTAGTTTGCCATCCTTGTCTGCTTCCGATGTTTTCTGAATAAACTCCGTTATTTTACGATAATCTTTCTTCTGGTCGTACAAATAGGAGTAAATCTTGTATAATGCTGATTTTTGAAGTCCATTAAATTCTTATTGGCTAAGTTTTTTGCTTGACATGGTTAAAATCGGTTGACTACTGATTTCTAGCTGTTGACTTCTGGCTGTCTATTTTCTTTCGCTATGCCAATTCTGGGCGAACGATGAGTTGAAAGTGGTTCGATCAGGATGCGAGGTACAATCAGTTGAAGGGGAAGAGACTGTGATCAGTTCCCAGTAAATAATTGAATTGACGAAATAAATTGCCGTCCAGAAGGGGAAGAGACTGTGATCAGGTCCCAGTAAATAATTGAATTGACAAAATAAATTGCCGTCCAGATCAAGCAATGACTACCTGTTTTTCTGCTGATAAATATTTTCTGCTAGAAATAACTTTTTTCTGCAAAAAAAAATTTTCTTTTTCTGTCAAATAATTTTTCTGCAAAACAGTTTTCTTTTCTGTTGATAAGCTATAATTTCTTTTTCTACTAAATCGTTTTTCTGTAACTGTCTTTTTCTTTTTCCAAATTCGGTTTTTCAATACAGATTTTCGAATAGAGCATGTATGGAAATTTCCAAATTTTAGGGTTCGATAATATAATGCACGGATGTTTTGTTTTTATTCAAATAAATTTTCTAGTTCAGACTAATCTCTATCTAAACGACTGTATTTTTGTTTTTAGAGAATTTCCATTTAGTGTTTGAAGGTCAAAAAGATCAAAGGCGAAAATAATGAAAAAAGAGCAAAAAAAAGCCGACTGATTTCTAGCCTCTATTCATCACGTATTCCAGTCAAAATCCTTGGAATTTTCTAGATATGGAAGTGATAATGATAAAAGAAGATGACAAGTGCTTAAGTCCTTTTCAATTAAAATCGATACGGGTTAAGTTTCTTCAAGTATCATCTAAAATGCGGAAAAATATCCGATGACGTATACGCATCAATAACCGAGATAGTCTGGTACTGTGAAAGCTGCTGCCCAGCTAAGAACAAGGAGAAGGATACTCCCCAGGTGAAATTGTTCCTCAGGTATGTGGATGACATTGTAAGAACAGTCAGAGGGGAGCCGAGTTGTCTTCTCGATGCCGCCAATTCTCTTCATCCAAATTTGCAGTTCACTCTAGAGAAAACTAATTCAGAGGGGAATTTGCCGTTCCTGGATTTGAACAGTTGGTATCAAATGCAGGTGATTTGAGCGTTTAACTTGCAGTTGGTATCAAAAACCAACAGATACAGGGACTATACTGAACTATAGAAGCTGCGCCCCAACTCAGTATAAGCGTAGTGTTATCCAAGGCACTGTACACAGGGTTTTTAGGAGTACATCTAGCTTTGAGCAATTTGATAAGGCTATGGAAACTAATAGGGCGCAATCGCTGACAAATCAGTACCCTGAAAATTGGTCCGCAAAGTTGGCTTCATACGCCTTGGGCAAGATCATCGAGGGTAAGGGCAAGCCCCTGGATAGTGACAGGGGTTTGTCAGTTCAATCACCAAAGGATGTGAAGCCCCCAATGCTGATGGCTCAATATAGAGGTAACCAGAGCCAATATTCTGCTAACAGGTTACGAAAATTAACTAACGTTCAAGTGGTTTTCACAACAAGAAAACTGCAATCATGTTTACCATCACTGAAGTCAGCATTTTAATGACCTCAAGTCAAGAGTGGTTTATAAACTGTCATGTAGTGGATGCACTTCCACCTATGTCGGACAAACTGTTCGACATTTGACCACTAGAATTGAGGAACATAAGAAAGCAGACTCACCGGTAGGCATCCACCTTCAGCAATGCCAACTTGAGGGAAATAGCGCAGATCTTAGTTGGGAAATTATAGATAGGTCAAACAACCAAACAAAATTGCTAACACTAGAGGCAATACATATCAGGAAAAAGAAACCGGGCTTGAACTTGCGCGATGAGTTTAGGAGCAGGGAGTTAACACTGAAAATTTAGTCCCAAAATATTTTTGTTTTTTTTTTCAAAACGTACATGTCTAAATCAAAATTATGGCTCAGAAACTTCCAGACAAATTAATTTTAAAATGTTTAATTAATTTTAGAGGTTAAAAGTATTTTAATCTTAATAGTAATTTAGAGGTCAACTGTGATTGGCTAATTTTTTATCATGATGGTTTAGAACCAAATTGTATGTGATTTATTGTAAATAAAATTTGTAAATTGATGTTTTATCGTCATTTAGAGTAGTTTATTGTAAAAATCCTGACGATGCACATAGTTGCGAAAACGTTTGAAATATTTTTTTTAGCAAAAATTTCTGTCTTCAATAAGAACACGCAAGTCGACACGAGAAAAAAATAATATCCGAAGAGCTCAAATGACACGAAATTTCGTCTGCAAACAAATGCGTCTGAAGAAGTGCGAGTCGGATTTCTGGTTTCGGGCATGTCGTCTTGCTAATCTGTACAACGAATACTTCAAAAGTGACATATTGTTTGACCCAGAATGCAAAAACAGGCTAAAACGAATCAGACACATGCACTTGGCGCATTTTATGCGAATGCAACAACTGTAGAGACCTGAAGAAACTTACACTTATAACTGAAAAGTAAACTTTGAACAACGCAATGACTGGGTTTTTTGCAAACCCTTGGATTATATTCCTAAATCCTTTGTTATTATTATTATTAAAAATATGCAAGTGTTACAAATAAAAAATTTCGTCGAAAGTTATTTTGTCATTTATTGTTCCGAGTACGCAAGCGGCGTTCGCAATCTGTATTGCCAGGGAGATTCTCTGTTTTAAAAAGCTGCCTGTTCTGGGTTCCTCAGTGCATATGATTAGGTTCTTACAAAGCTTGCTCAAAAAAATTTCTGTGCTGGGGCCGTGTGACATTCGAACAGAATGGACAAAAATGCAGATGCAGCAATTTCGAAATTTTAGCAGCGAACCTTCCGAATTGGCGGTTTCGAAGGAATAAGAGCGTTAATCGAACGATTAGACAAATCGTGAAGGCTGAAGAATTCGGAAATTGTTAAATTTTAAAAATTCGAATTGATGACGTAATAATTATAAGAAACGTCAGAAACAGACATTTTGGACAAAAACCGAAATATAGACACAACAACGATAGTTGCGACAACGACAACAACGGAAAAGTTGAGAATCGGAATCAGAAAAAGCAGAAGTAGCAGAGACTGCTCCGAGTTGCAACTATTGTTCCGCTACAATAGTTGCAAGGCCGTTGCGAGCAACGGTGAAGGGTGGTAGACAGCCTTCTGGAAGGAAAATAAAGGCCTTATTTCCCCGGATTCGAGAATCCGGAGGGGTCTCGGGATTTGGACTGAAACTGTTTTACATAACTTTTTAGCTTCCCTACTATGCCCTGAGTTGAATTTAATTAACATCTGAATTCATTTTGCAAGGATGAGAAGCAAGGAGTTGGGGGGAAGGGTTGATCCATCTTCGATGGAGATGATGATTTTTATCTACTGAGCAAAAACAATAATAATTCAATAAATAGTAGTAGCCTTGTTTTTAGGAGTGGCTTCGTGGACTGGGGATACTGAGACCCAGCCATGAGCTCACTATTTCTGCATGTAATTAAGTAAATTTGAGCGTTCTGGTCGAAGCCGGAGAACAGTTACGTTTTTGTCGACCCGATGTTGAAAAGACCACCAAAAGAACTGGCTTTGTAGAGAAGGTGAAAAGCACGTAGAGCTCTGTTTAGACGTTGGCCAGTCGTATTAGAACCTAGCTTTATTTTCCGTCGATATGTATCTTCCTGGCGAATGTTACATAGATGTTTTTATGGCGCTCCTGGTGTTATTCTTTTTTAACATCATGACCGGCAGAACTGTTAACGAGCACTCCGCGCCGAGCGGATGCTCACATTAACGCCCTTAATAGGCCAAAACCGCAGGGGTGGAAGAGTAGTTCGGAACGCGGAAGCCTTCCGGTTTACCGTGAATAGTTTTTAACATAGTTAAGACCGAAAATTCACGAATCAGGAAGGGTGGGGGGACCGGCCATCCCCTCGTTCCCTGAGAGGTTTGTGACCAAAAACATGTAAAGATATATATAAAACCAAAAAAAAAGTAGTATAGTACCCAAGAAAAACAAAAAACATAAAAAATAACCGAAAAAACCAAAAACAGTAAAAAAAAAAGTTTTAAAAAAATCAGTAGAAATCATCCCCCAGACAAGATGTGATCCGACCGTCCCGTTTGTTGTTGATAGATATATCGTTGTTACAGGCATTTATATCAGTCAGGATCGTTACGATCGTTTTTGTAGCCCGTTTGTGAGGCTTGTACTGTAGGGTTGTTTGAGTATTTAAGCACGTTAACGCTAATTTGCGCTCAATCGGAAGGGTCTGCTGATTTGCGCTCAATCCGGAGTGGTCTTGGGAGAAGACTGATCCGGCAAGCAGTACAAGGAGCAACAAGAAGGGTCTCAACGACAACAACAATCGACTGTTGGATATCGTTAACAAGTTTTTTATCCCTTTTGGTACAAAAATTAAGATTAAAATCTGTGGGGGGCTCGACAGTGCTGCACTGTAGTGACCCTTCACCGAACTGCGAATATCTGAATTAAGCACCTTAATTCGGATATTGAACAAGCCCAGAGGGGTATAGTATACGAATAATATTACTTATATAGCCCATATTGTTACTCCTATATTGTTTTTCAGTGAAAAAACAAAGAAAACAGACCGGTTTTCAGGGTCAAAATAGCGATATTTTGATCCCCCCAAAAATCGGGATTTTTGACATATCGATATTTTTTGAAACGGAAAAAAGCTCTAAATTAGTGCGTTACATCGTAATTGCACTAATATAGTAGGTAGAACCGGTTAAATTTAGTTCGGAAGTGGTTGGAACTATTTTGGTACCAAAAACCAAATTTTCGTGATTTTTGAGAAAACGGAACATATAAAACCAGAAATTTTTTTGAAAATTTTGAGTTAGGACAGGAAAAATAGTTGTTCGGACAACGTCCAATAGTGAATATACAGTTTCTAAAAACCGCTTCCCGAAAGCCTTCCGGGTTACAGAGAAATCGAACTTAACGTGTTTGATTTAGTGGATTCATCAATCCGGAGGGGTCCAGGTAGCATAGTTTTTAGCAAATTTTTTCAACTAAAGTGTTATAGATCGGGTTTTTTGCATTGAACTAGAAGAGTATAGGCCTTCTGAGCTCGGATCAATAATTTTTAGGTCAAAAAGAACAGAATTGCGGGAAAAGTTAGGCGGAACCTATAAGAGAGAAATTTCTTGACTTTAGAAAAAAGACGTTTTGGTTAATAAGTTTGAAACTACTGGACAGATCCAGTTGATCTTCGTACCAATAGATCAGAAAATAGCTGAGCTTACTAATAGGAAGAAAAATTATTCAAAAAAGTAAGCGTGAAAATTTTTTGAGATTGTTTTTAGCAAATTCACCAATTCGCGAGGGTAGACCCCTAACGTCTTATAAAAAATTTTTTTTGGAAAGCCCTTACACCACTACCAAAGGGTAGAAATGATTGAATAAGGCAATTTTACGCTGTTATAGAAGAAAAGGAAAGACTAAAGGCACCGGAAAACATTGATAGACCCGGAATTAGGCTAGCGATAAGACCCTTCACCGTTAGCGTGAATTGTCAAATAAGAGGCTTTACTTCAATCCGGAAGGGTCTAGGGAAGGACCACATACCCTTCCTAGTTATTACAAAAAGCATAACAGCATCGGAGAACGTACCCGGAGGGGTATAGGTTGAAAATCAAGGAAGTTTCAGAAAAGCTATTTTTACAAAACCAGAGGGCTCCCAATCCGGAGCGGTCAAAAAATTTTTTTTCTTCCTAATTCGGAGGGGTCCCAATCCGGAGGGGTCTTGTTTTCACAAAACCGGAGGGGTCCTAATCCGGAGGGGTCTTGCATTTGCTAACTCAGAGGGGTCCCAATCCGGAGGGGTCTCAATTTTGCCGATCCGGAGGGGTCCTATTTTGCCAATCCGGAGGGGTCCAATTTTTGCCAATCCGGAGGGGTACTGTTTTTTATCAACCCGGAGGGGTATAATTTTGTTAAAGGACTTAGGCAAATAGAAAAAAAGACAATAGTGAGGGGTGTTAACTTATTAAGAGACAGGCTAGGAACCAGTGACTGCACTGGTAACTTGCCTTTAAAGAAAAGACCAGACCAAAACAAAACAGGTCCAAACTCGGATATTCGCGACACTAGGTGTAAATTAAAAAAGAGTGTGTAACTCATTGGTGTGGATAGAAATCTAAATCATTTTTGAGAAAAACGACTGCCCTGAGGATTTAAGTAGGTCTAGCTCGGGCAGTCCGAAGGCAAATAGGTAACACAGCACTTGGTGGGTGCAATAGACGCCCACTTGGGAAAATTACTGCCTTCAAAGTTTTGTCTGTTAGGTGCAGCACCAAGCAGGGAAAGCTCTTTCTTTATAAAAACAAGTTCAACTATTGTACTGCGACCGACTAAAAGTACAATACACATACGTTTTTCATAAAATTATTCTTATTTTTTTATATCTGGTTTTAAATTAACAATTTGTGCTTAATTGGGCAGTGAATACACGATCTTTCAAATTTACTGATATCATCATACTGTGCTAGTTCTCAAATCTTACGACTATTAATTGATTATTGTGAATAAGTTGTGAATACGCTGTGCCGTGATAACATACAAGGATTCGTGGTCACTATTTAATAGAAATTTTTGGAATTTATTGTGCTGTGTTATTTTTATCGATAGTCAAACCAGAAGGTCACCAGCAATCGAATTAAGTGTATAGACAAAAGAAGTGATAAATTGAGAATGAGTCTAGACAAGTCAAGAATACCTAAACGAGGTAATAGCTCTAGAAAATTCATACCTAAAAAGCTAAGAAGAGCAATGACCGACCCTTTTGTGGAACGAATCACACGAGCCCAGACCGACAAAGGGGAGACGGTTTTAGGCAGAAAGGTTGAAACCAGGAGTCAGAAGTCCTCAGAAGAGCGAAAAGCTAAGCTAGAAGTGGAGGTCCATCCGGACCAGGCCATGAAAGAGAACCAGGAAATACATGGACCGGAGGGGAGAGACAGAAGGCTGGCGAGTGAATCTACTCCGGTAGAACAAGGCCATGATTTTGCCACTTCCACCGGGACATTGGTTCGAGAGGAGATGTCGGAACTGTCCGAAATCTCAACTGAAATAGTAGCAACTAGAAGATCTCCAACAGACAACACCATGATGGCAGGCGGGACTGAGAAACAAACATCGTCCTCATCGTTCTCAGAAAGAATGAGGAACACCTTAGGAAACATCTTTCCATTCACCATGGGAGTGGGCACAGGAAATGAAGGTGAATCCCAGGAGGAAGAAGAAGATGAAGACGAGCAAGTGGATTTTGCATCTCAAGTCAGCCTCAATAGTTCGACCCAGGAAAATGAGGCATACGTCTAAAGAGAGACTGGAACCATGGACAAATTTGGTGTGGTGAGAACGATGAGCAAAGAGGTAAACACACCGGGCCAGTCGAGAGGCTTTGCGAGTATGACAAATTCAGAGACGCGAACTGGGGAGAGTAGAAACAAAGGGCTAGGCAACGCATTGGCGGATCCTGAAGTGGATAATGAAAAGACGTCGAGGCAGAGAATCAAAGCCCGAATCTCGACCAGCACGAAGCTACCTGGGATCGACAGGGTGACACCGCCACTAGTGACGCCACTAGTGGAAAACGGGGTAGCATTAGAAGAAGCCTTGAACAACATAGTGGGCAGTATAGGAGAACAAAATGAACAGATGTCCATAAGAATGAGTGAACTAGAAAGAGCAGTTCACATTGAAAGAGAAACATATGGATCCACTAGAGGTAGGGGCAGTCCATCAGGCTATGCCACAAGGGATAATAGAACATGGGGCCCAAACAGTAGAGCAAGTTCAACGGGGAACAGACATACCTCTAACGAACGACCGACGCAAGGCACACATGCGACTGGGAGAAGTGATTCCGGTAACAGGAGACATGCGAGCCCAGGGAGGAGTCATGTGGGCCAAGGGAGAAACACTCACGGCGATTCGGATTGCAGGGATGCACCGAATACAGAGCCCTTAACAAGGTGTGATGACACTCAGGCGGGGCACTCGAGAGATGCTACGGCAATGGCCACAGCCTTTGAACCCCTGAACAGGTCTTTGGAGACATTCGTGACGAGGTTATCCAGAACCAATGAACGCAGTGAGAAGTCCAGAAGAGTCTTTAAGAAACTAAGACGCTACAAAGACGAATCTGATGGCTGTATTGATACCTGGATAGAGGTAATGAAACTGCATTTCGAGGAAGAGGATTTATCGGAAAGACAAGAATGCAGTGCGCTCACCAGTAACTTGGAAGGGACAGCCCTGAACTGTGTCATGGCCAAGAAGCAATATCAGCGAGACACAGCTGAGAAAATCTTCGAAATCTTGTTAAATCGTTTTGGATCAGGGGTGCGGGGGCACCAGGCAATGATGCGCTTCGAGAAACGGAGGCAACGAGAAAGTGAGACGATAGACAAGTTTCTAGACGATTTGGAGATGCTTAGAAGACGCAGCCAACCGGATGAGTCAAACAGAAGGATGAACCTGGCAGTAGCCTCAAAATTCATCGATGGTGTGAAGAATGATGAACTTCGAACAATGCTAGCAACGCATTACACACCACTATCAACAAATGCGCCAACACCAGAGGAGTTGAGGCTCAAGTCAATAGAATATCTTTTGTTGAAACCTCCTTTGAGATCTGGATATTAAAAGAACAATTATGGCAAATTTACCAACGGACCAGCAAACCAAGGGAACAACTGGTACAAACCGAGGGATGATATGGACAAGAGACGCTCTTGTGTCAATTGCAGTTCAACGGACCATCATGTGTCAGCATGCCCAACTTACAAACAGGGCATGACAAACAGGGCATGAAAGCATTAGGCTTTAGCCTAGAGGACGATGATGCGTCAGAAAATGATCATGAAGATTTCATGAGAGGAGTAATTGCAAAGTTCGGCCCGAGGTGTTTGTTTTGCAACTTGGAAGGTCATTTTAAATCAGATTGTCCGCAATTCTGGGATGCTGTAGCAGACATCAAGCATCCAAGGCATTAGGAAGCTTTATCAGGTGTGAAAGCCAGCAAGGCTTGCCTGTTGAGTGAAACGGAGGCGCACAGAAAAGAAAAACCGCAAGAGCTGGCAACGAAGAAAATGCAAGCGGTAACAGAGGAGATATGCGAACCGGGACCAGTGACTGCGGCCGATGACTTCAAGATTGATTATAGGGCAGCCGCGAGGGATGCTCTAAATAGAGTGCAGCAGGAACTGGTGACAAAAGAGATCGAACAAAAAGTGAAACTCGAACTGGAGAATGAGAAACTACAGGAGAAACTGAATACCTTCGAGGCGACAGAAGTCGAAGAGACAGAGGCACTAAGTAAATTGAGCATGAAACTTAATGTGATCTCCGGTCAGAGGTTCGGCATGGTGCCGCAAGGAAGCAAAATACAGTCAATAATCTCGGTAGCAGGACACCAGGTAATCAGAAATCTGAGTGAACCATCGGAGTTCACTTTGATGCATTTGGACACATATACAGATTATCTGAGGCAGCTGGAGCCACGCACTGAGTCAAGTGCTGTGCGAGCACTACTAACAACGGCTGGCCCTCGCATAAAGAAGCTTCATGGGCGCTACGTGGAAGTCTATGGGCGGTTTCAAGTGATGCTGAACGTGGATGGAATCAGTATCTACACTAGGACTTATGTGACAACAGATAGTGACCAAATAGTGCAGATCTATTTGGGTGAGGAGGAACTCAAAGTCCACAGAATAGGCCATGACGCCATGATGGAACAAGATGCAGTACACATTGGGTACGAAGCAGATGTGACCGCACATCTGCTCGACACCAACGGAAAGAAAATCGGAGTCACAGGGCTTCTGGACACAGGAGCGTTAGTGAGTTTGATGCCGATAAAAACTTGGGAAAGAATAGGCTTCACGAGGGGAGATCTAATTCCAACGAATCTCCGACTGGCCGCCGCCAAGCGAGGAGCGATTTACGTAGCCGGAAGTACACCAATAACGGTTCTCCACATGGGAGGACGGGATCTTTGGATGAGTTTCCTGGTGGTAGAGAACTTGGACGACGCCGACCAATTTATCTTGGGCAGAGATTTTGTCAGGAACTTTGACGTGATGATAAACTTGAACAATGGTCATTAGGAACCCGGATCGGAAGTATGTTAAGAAACCAATTAATAGGATAATAACAGACGAAAACAAGGTACCAATTTTTTTAGACAGAAAAAATTAAAACTACAGTCAGGGCAGGCTGTGGTAGCAATTTTTAGATTGAGAAATTTAAATTCGTTAAGTGATAGTAAGCAGGTTTGTTTGGTACCGAATCCAAATAATCAAAGCTCAGTGATTTTAGGACGGAGCTTCTCGGTAACGCGAAACCGACTGTGTGTCAGTGTGTTATTGAACACACTGGACACCACGGTTTCAATCCAGCGTGGAAAGAAGCTTGGTTACGCTTTGCCGATGAGGACCGACTATGAAGAGACACAGAACTTGGAGAAATATAGTGTGAAAGACTGTCCTTATCTTTCCAATAAAGAGAAAATTTTAAAAAGAATTAATGAATTAAAATCTATTCATAAATTGTTTTCAATGAAGTCCGAACGAACGACGGCTTATTGAGCTGCTCGAATTTTCCGGAACGCCCCTCGTCATATGAACTAGAGTCTGACAAACCAGTTTTGCCAGAGATAGAACACTTAAAAGGGAAAAAAGGCGAGGGGGATTTCGAGCTACTAAGTTGGTTTGAAATCGGAACGCGGATGTTTTTTCAAGACATAAGGCGGATATCGGTTGCTGTAATTTCGTCGAACACGAAATCGAACTTGAGGAAGGCGCCGTTCCCCATAGGGAAGGTGCAAGGCGAATGACGCCACATAAATCGAAAGCATGCCGAGCGGAAATAGAAATGTTGCTCGAATACGACATGATAGAACCTTCAAAATCGCCATGGGCTTGCGGGATAGTAATGGCGAAAAAGGAAGGGGAGCAGCTTAGGTTTTGTTGCGACTTTCGCTACTTGAACGCGGTAACGATAAAAGATGCGTACCTGATACCGCGAATAGACGAGAGCCTCTCTAAATTTGATGATGCCAAGTTCTTTACCACATTGGACTTGAGTTCTGCCTTCTGGCAGGTCCCGCGGCGGAAGAAGGATAGAGAAAAGACCGGATTCGCGTGTGAGTTGGGGTTTTACCAGTGGAAGAGGATGCCATTCGGCTTGTGCAACGCAACGGCCACTTTTCAAAGACTGATGGCTCAGGCTTTGACCAGAGTGACAAAGAAGTACGGGAATCTTGTGATGTGTTACGTAGATGACGTAGTCATAGCAACACCGACCCTGGTAGACCACATTGATTGGCCCGATGAGGTCTTTGGATGCATGAAGAGAGCAGGCTTGAAGTGCAAATAATCGAAATCTGAAATCCTTAGGGGTTCAATCAAGTACCCGGGAAGAATGGTGGACAGGCATGGTGTGAGGCCGGACCCAGAGGCAGTAGAAGCAGTATTGAAATGGAAGGCTCCCAGAACGGACACACAGCTCCTCAGCTTCCTAGGGTTTGCCAACCTCTACCGTGAGTTCATAAAAGGGTTTGCAGACAAGGTGTATCCGATGCAGAAGCTGATGCGCAACAAAGGGAAAGAGTTCGAATGGAACGATGAAGCACAAGTTGCCTTCGAGAACATAGAGGGGGAACTGTGCGAAGCGCCAGTGCTAGGCATGCCTACAGAAAAGGGCATGTATGTTCTTGACACAGACGCGTCGGTAGTAGCCATCTCAGGAATATTGCATCAGGAGCAAGAATGGAATGGAAGAACGGTTCTCCGTCCCATTGCATACATCAGCAAGGTCTTGAGTGACACTGAGATGAAATATGGTGCACCAAAAGCAGATATGTTTGCAGTAGTCACATTTGTGGAAAAATATCGCGCATACTTGGGGAGCGCTCCCTTTAAGTTACGCGTAGACAACAGAGCGTTATCCTGGATGAAGACCTACTCGATGGATCAGAGTTATATTGGTAGATGGATAGTAAGATTGGATGGCTACCACATGATAATCGAGCACAGGATGCGTGATAAACACCAGAATGCTGACAGCCTCAGCAAGAAAACTGAGTTCTATGAAAGATTGGAGCAGAAGCAAGCCAATCAGACAGAAATAAAGGAAGGATTTTTGTTTCTGGACAAAGAAACTTATGAAGCGCTTCCCTTAACGAGATGGTTGGACAAGTCTGGACATCCAATTCCAGGACATCCTGAGTTACCTGTAGAGAAAGCAGCCGAGATAAAGATCCTATCCAAGGAGGACCCGGTCCCCTTGAATCTGTTGCTGCGCTCAAACCTGGTCCAGCAAGAACTCTCTCGCATGAACATAAACAGCCTCTCATTATTGGATAAAACGGTGCAGGTCACACCGCAAGTGATGCGGATGCTGGGTGGATTGTTAGAAAGAGAAGTGACCAGAGATGACCCCGAGTGGACAGCAGCAGTGGCATCACTAACAGTCAGGGAGAAGGTGAAGATCATGCCGTCCAGACGACAACATGAGGAAAACGAGAGGGATTGTAGGACAATAGTTCAGCAACTAGTATCCTCAATACCACACGATGTTTTAACCAGTACTTCGTACGGACGGAAAGAACAGGGGGGGGGCAATACGCGAAGGTAAACCGTTACCTTTGTGGACCAGGACAAAGAAGGTGAAAAGGTTGAACGAAACCTGGTGCAAGATTGTTTGTCCGGGGAGTCGAACGATGAGAAGAGCCAGCGAGTACAAGATCAACATCCGGGACAAGGAAGTTTGTCCGGGGAGTCTGAGATAGATGAAAAAGTTCCTGATGAGAAACAGGACCTGGGGAACAAGGTTTTGTCCGGGGAGTTCAGATGGATGCGAAGAAGGCACAGACCTGATCTGGAGGAGGGTGCAGACTCCATCACAACCGCTTCAACAGATGACAATTCCCGAAACTCAGGAATTGACACCTTCTCAGACAAGAACTCGAGCTCGGGATCAGAATTATCCGAACTAGCGATCCACACACTACTAGTGGAAACTCGTGCAAGGGATCTGGATAGAGAGGTGTACCAGGATCCTGATAGCGATCGCTACCTCTTACCAGGTGAAAGTTTCTTTGACAACGCAGCGGATGATTTGGAAACAATAGCGGTATCGAAATGTTCGATAAGTCTGTTGCCACAAAAAGAGGTAGTCAGGACTGATCTACAACCGTTCAAACAAGAAACACAGCCGTTGGCGATGATTTGGTGCGTTAAGATGGAGGAATACACACACCAGCCAATGAGCTGAATAGTCAGATGAGGGTCATGAAGACGTACTTGAAGGCGAGATACAGACTCTCGGATCTTCTAAGGGCGCAGAGAAATGATCGCATGACAAGCAACCTGAAAAGGTGGATCGAGAATGGTTCTCCGGATAAAGGAGACCTCGAGGAAGACAGTTACTGTATCCTGAGACAGTATTTCATGCAGAAAGAGGGAAGGTTATACTCGAACAAGGACGGGTTTGTGGGTTGCAAGAGAAGAGATGAGGACAAAGTCCTATACAATTATAACGCGATAGTGGTGCCGCAACTCTATCAGACAGAACTCTTGTTCAGGTCGCATGATCAGATGGGCCATCAGGGGATCGACAAAGTGTATCAGAGGATCCTGAAGCGCTTTGAGTGGCCTGGAAAGAAAAAGGCATGCGAGAAGTGGGTAACAGCATGTCTGTCATACCAACAGGTCAAGGATCCAAGGAAATTGCGATTTTCCTTGCAATCAATCGGGTCGTCTGAATTCAATGAGGTGGTGCAGATAGATCACCAAAAGATATGCATGACAGACAGTGGTTATAATCAGGTATTGGTCATGATAGATCATTTCACGAAGTATGCAGAACTTCATGCGACCACATAACTGCATAACTCGTGCAAGGGATCTGGATAGAGAGGTGTACCAGGATCCTGATAGCGATCGCTACCTCAATACTGCTTCTACTGCCTCTGGGTCCGGCCTCACACTATGCCTGTCCACCATTCTTCCCAGGTACTTGATTGAATCCCTAAGGATTTCAGATTTCGATGGTTTGCACTTCAAGTCTGCTCTTTTCATGCATCCAAAGACCTCATCGGGCCGATCAATGTGGTCCTCCAGGGTCGGTGTTGTTATGACTACGTCATCCACGTAACACATCACAAGATTCCCGTACTTCTTTGTCACTCTGGTCAAAGACTGAGCCATCAGTCTTTGAAAAGTGGCCGTTGCGTTGCACAAGCCGAAAAGCATCCTCTTCCACTGGTACAACCCCAACTCACACGCAAATCCGGTCTTTTCTCTATCCTTCTTCCGCATGATTTGACTCAGGTGGGGTCCCCTCCACTTTTTTAAAAGCTGTTTTGATCCTTTCGGTGGTATGACGTTTTGAAATACCCATACGTAATCTCCTACCGAGTAGGCTTTTGCACCAGCTGCTTTCTTGTCACTTCTTTTCCTCTGCCTTGCCTGTGCTTGCTGAGTATTTCGTCTACACAAGTCGTTCAACTCTTGCTGACGTCTGATTACATCCCTCACATAGACCTGTGGTGACGTCTTCTTCCCTCATACTCTGGGTAGAAGAAAGTCAAGGGCAAAGACGTCTCGTGCCCTGTCAGCATCATATGTGGGCTGACTCCGGTGGTGGAATGTTGTGTGCTATTGTAAGCTCCCATCACTTGTGGAAGATATCTGTCCCAATCGGTCATGTACCTGGAACAATATACCCTCAGCATCGACATTAATGTTTGATTCTGCCTTTCCACTGAGCCATTTAACTGTGGATGGTATGTCGTGTAGTGAGCTTGAGCAACTTGCGAGCGTCTCATTAGCTCTTTCGTAAGTTCTCCTACGAAAGCTGTTCTGTTATTCGATTGAAACGTCATCGGACAACCGTGTCTCGCTATCCACGTATTGATCAGGTGGTCGCACGTCTCTTCCGCCGAGGCAGTTATGCAGGGCACGGCCTCTGCATACTTCGTGAAATGATCTATCATGACCAATACCTGACTATAACCACTGTCTGTCATGCATATCTTTTGGTGATCTATCTGCACCACCTCGTTGAATTCAGACGACTCGATCGATTGCAAGGGAAATCGCAATTTCCTTGGATCCTTGACCTGTTGGCATGACAGACATGCTGTTACCCACTTCTCGCATACCTTTTTCGTTCCAGGCCACTCAAGGCACTTCAGGATCCTCGGATACACTTTGTCGATCCCCTGATGGCCCATCTGATCATGCGACCTGAACAAGAGTTCTGTCTGATAGAGTTGCGGCAACACTATCGCGTTATACTTGTATAGGACTTTGTCCTCATCTCTTCTCTTGCAAGCCACAATCCCGTCCTTGTTCGAGTATAACCTTCCCTCTTTCTGCATAAAATACTGTCTCAGGATACAGTAACTGTCTTCCTCGAGGTCTCCTTTTTCCGGAGAACCATTCTCGATCCACCTTTTCAGGTTGCTTGTCATGCGATCATTTCTCTGCGCCCTTAGAAGATCCGAGAGTCTGTATCTCGCCTTCAAGTACGTCTTCATGACCCTCATCTGACTATTCAGCTCATTGGCTGGTGTGTGTATTCCTCCATCTTAACGCACCAAATCTTCGCCAACGGCTGTGTTTCTTGTTTGAACGGTTGAAGATCAGTCCTGACTACCTCTTTTTGTGGCAACAGACTTATCGAACGTTTCGATACCGCTATTGTTTCCAAATCATCCGCTGCGTTGTCAAAGAAACTTTCACCTGGTAAGAGGTAGCGATCGCTATCAGGATCCTGGTACACCTCTCTATCCAGATCCCTTGCACGAGTTTCCACTAGTAGTGTGTGGATTGCTAGTTGGGACAGTTCTGATCCCGAGCTCGAGTTCTTGTCTGAGTAGGTGTCAATTCCTGAGTTTCGGGAATTGTCATCTGTTGAAGAGGTTGTGATGGAGTCTGCACCCTCCTCCAGATCAGGTCTGTGCCTTCTTCGCATCCATCTGAACTACCCGGACAAAACCTTGTTCCCCAGGTCTTGTTTCTCATCAGGAACTTTTTCATCTATCTCAGACTCCCCGGACAAACTTCCTTGTCCCGGATGTTGATCTTGTACTCGCTGGCTCTTCTCATCGTTCGACTCCCCGGACAAACAATCCTGCACCAGGTTTCGTTCAACCTTTTCACCTTCTTTGTCCTGGTCCACAAAGGTAACGGTTTACCTTCGCGTATTGCCCCCCCCCTGTTCTTTCCGTCCGTACGAAGTACTGGTTAAAACCTCGTGTGGTATTGAGGATACTAGTTGCTGAACTATTGTCCTACAATCCCTCTCGTTTTCCTCATGTTGTCGTCTGGACGGCATGAGATCTTCAACTTCTCCCTGACTGTTAGTGATGCCACTGCTGCTGTCCACTCGGGGTCATCTCTGGTCACTTCTCTTTCTAACAATCCACCCAGCATCCGCATCACTTGCGGTGTGACCTGCACCGTTTTATCAAATAATGAGAGGCTGTTTATGTTCATGCGAGAGAGTTCTTGCTGGACCAGGTTTGAGCGCAGCAACAGATTCAAGGGGACCGGGTCCTCCTTGGATAGGATCTTTATCTCGGCTGCTTTCTCTACAGGTAACTCAGGATGTCCTGGAATTGGATGTCCAGACTTGTCCAACCATCTCGTTAAGGGAAGCGCTTCATAAGTTTCTTTGTCCAGAAACAAAAATCCTTCCTTTATTTCTGTCTGATTGGCTTGCTTCTGCTCCAATCTTTCAAAGAACTCAGTTTTCTTGCTGAGGCTGTCAGCATTCTGGTGTTTATCACGCATCCTGTGCTCGATTATCATGTGGTAGCCATCCAATTTTACTATCCATCTACCAATATAACTCTGATCCATCGAGTAGGTCTTCAGTCTTCAACCAGGATAACGCTCTGTTGTCTACGCGTAACTTAAAGGGAGCGCTCCCCAAGTATGCGCGATATTTTTCCACAAATGTGACTACTGCAAACATTTCTGCTTTTGGTGCACCATATTTCATCTCAGTGTCACTCAAGACCTTGCTGATGTATGCAATGGGACGGAGAACCGTTCTTCCATTCCATTCTTGCTCCTGATGCAATATTCCTGAGATGGCTACTACCGACGCGTCTGTGTCAAGAACATACATGCCCTTTTCTGTAGGCATGCCTAGCACTGGCGCTTCGCACAGTTCCCGCTTTATGTTCTCGAAGGCAACTTGTGCTTCATCGTTCCAGTCGAACTTTTTCCCTTTGTTGCGCATCAGCTTCTGCATCGGATACACCTTGTCTGCATATCCTTTTATGAACTCACGCTAGTAGTTGGCAAACTCTAGGAAGCTGAGGAGCTGTGTGTCCGTTCTGGGAGCCTTCCATGTCAATACTGCTTCTACTGCCTCTGGGTCCGGCCTCACACCATGCCTGTCCACCATTCTTCCCAGGTACTTGATTGAATCCCTAAGGATTTCACATTTCGATGGTTTGCACTTCAAGCCTGCTCTTTTCATGCATCCAAAGACCTCATCGGGCCGATTCAATGTTGGGAAGTTCAAGGCTCCAGACCAAACCCAAGAGGCAGTTGTTTGAATTTTAAAAAACTCAAGACCAAAAACTTCGGCAGTTGATTGAAATTCCCCGAATTCGAGACCAAATCTGTCAGGCAGTTTTTTGAACATTTCATGATTTTAGTTTTGGCACTTCCCATGAACAGATATATGGCCATTTGTTAGATTTTCTCAGAAGCAAAAATGTTGCGCAATTGTTTGATCTTCCCAAGACCCGAGAACAGAAGTATTGAGCAGTTGTTTGAATTTCCCAAAATTCAAGACCAAACCCTTGTGCGTTGTTTTAACTTCCTTAGATCAAAAGTGTTAAGCAGTTGTTTGATCTTCCGAAGACTCAGGACCAAAACCAGTGGGCAGTTGTTTGAATTTCTCAAAACTCGACACCGCAACTGTTGGGCAGTTGTTTGAACTTCCCAATGCTCAAGATCAAAAGCGTCGATTAATTATTTGAATTTCACAAAACGAAAGTGTTGGGAAGTTGTTTGAATTTCCCAGAAGCAAATTTACTAGGTAATTGTCCAAACTTCCCAAGACTCAAGACCGAAACAGTTGCGCAGTTGCTTAAACTTCGCAAGACTCAAGACCACAATCAATGATCAGTTGTTTGAACTTCCCAAGACTCGAGACCAAAATCGTTCGGCAGTTGATTGGACTTCTCAAGACTCGAGACCGAAAGCGTTGGGCAGTTATGTGAAGTTGTCTTGACTCGAAACCACAACCGTAGGGCAGCTGTTTGGACTTCCCAAAACTCAAGTAAAACACAAGTGGCCAGTTGACTCAATTTCCTAGTACTCAAGTGAAAACAACTTTAGACAATTGTCCGAGCCCCCGTTAAAAAAAATTATCTGGTTTTCAAAAAATCCTGTCGGTTTACTATTTAAAGGTTGTGTATAAAAGAATGTGTCCTACACTATGAACCGACCGGGTGAAAACTCTGCTGAAATAAAAATCACTCTATGTCTCAACTTCAGTTGTCAGATCAGGAAACGTATTACCCATATTGAACTGGCGTTATGGATAAGAAACCGATATCTTCAAGATACAAATTTTGAAGGTTTTGAAAAAAATCCAGCCTCCTAATTTTATCTGGCGAGTCATTCCTCTCTCTCTTTCTCTCTCTCTCTCTCTTTCTCTCTCTACGTCGCTCAAGCAATCCTATTTTGATCGCCAGTAGATCTTATGCGCTCTTACTTTTGTTTTCGATGTTGACACCGGTTGATAGGATAAATCTTAACGACGATGGTGCAAAACGACTCAAGAGAAAGCCCTAGAAAATGTTTCAAGGCTCTGCTCGAGTAAAAAAAAAATTGATCAGCTCAAAAATGTGGTCGGAGTCAAAATAATCGCTTTTAAGCTTATCGCCTTATGATTAGAGTGAGATACCCGGTTTCATTCTTGCAATGCACTCTAGTAGATCCCGCCCTACTCCTATGTGTTCAACGTGTACAGTTGCAATGAATCCATGTCGTTGTCCACTTGGTAACCTCGCCAGTGAAGCTTCCCAGTTGTTATAGCAACTATCAGAGCTATCTGAAAACTCTTAACAAGGCCCCTCAAATTGGGCACCTGGTTAGTTTGGTTACAAGGGTCGAAACCATCAGTCTTTATGAAGCCTGTTTAAACTTATACTCATTTCAATACAAAGGCTGGGTCCATCCGATCCGGTATACAGACACACTGTACTCATAGTCTTCTTATAGTTTTTATGGAACTTTTTAGTCTTCTCTGTTTTTTGTTTCGTTTTTTGTATCTCTAGTGGCTCTCTCAAGTTGATTAGCTAAGCCGCGTACCCAAAAGTGCGCACAAGAAAAATTTTTCTCAAAACTTGTTTTAAAACTATTACGGCACGACCAGAAACTGGACACTTTTGCGTTGAACCGTACCCCTGTTACTTTAGAATGGGCATATAACACGGAGCTGTGTCAAGTGGTTTCGATACTATAGTCATGATGTAAAATCAGCCAATAGCGCCCTAAAAACACCATTTAACAGTCATTCACTCAAATCACCTATAAGGTTAAGAAAACCAGACGCTATAAAAATTGGCTCAAAGATCATGGACACTTTCTTTTGTGCTTGTGTGCCTCATTAAATCGCAGCAAGTTCACAGTTATTTTAAGAAAAGAAACTTTAGGATCGCTACAACTTAAAGAACACTACCAAAATACCCCTCCACTCTAGATAGAAATAATTGCGCCACCATGGCTAGGTCTCTGAATACCTAAAACACGCGAGCACCGTATCGTTAAAAACAGGGCTGGAACCTCAAATATTCACCAGTAGTTTTTTTTGGACAGTTTACATTTGAATTATTTTAGATGGATCAACCTAAATTTCGCCTCACCTCTACATAACTGGATAAAATGCACTCAAGTGATTGAGCTCAATTTTTTTCAGTCGAGATTTTAACTCTGGAGCTACCTTCAGACACGACTGTATAACTTAAGTAGAATTCAACAAGTTTTATAATGTATAACTCAAGTATTTCAGAACATTCGGTGAAAGGTAACACTCAATAAAACCTCATAATAAGGTTGCTCAAATAAATTTTGGACCATGGTGTCGGTTCAGTAGGCGACCTTCTTAATCAAGGTGTCTCGAACCTTACGATCTCACCTCGCATATCCAATCTTTGTGTTATCTGTCAGGCACAAGCCAATTCTACTAAAGTTTGATCTGTACGGACAAATTGCCAAAAATTTTTTATTGACAATTCTTGATTTTCTTGCAACTGCTAATTCAGATTATTGGCTTTGGTATTTCAGTCTTCGCGAGAAACTTGAGCATGACAAGGCCGTTTCGAAATTCTAATAGAAAAATTCAATTCGATTCACACCAAAGTTCTTCCCTGTGACCGACTGGCACATATTTACAGACTCAGGCTTGATGTGGTCAACGTGCGTCGTCCATGACAGTGAGCCTGCAGAAATCCAAGACATTGAGATACAGTGCCAGTGGTAATATACATAATTTGCTGCTTGAAAATTTCATCTACTCCGTAAAAACACAGCAGTATAAAACGTTCATGCTAAAGCTAAACAGAAAAAAAACTCGGCTTCCAGCTGCACATGGACCTGATTTTGAAAGTTCTTATCAATTTTTTTATCACTCAGGCCAATCACAAAAATGTCATCCAAGTTTTGAAATATAAAAACATATATCAGCTCTGATAACGAGAAAAAATAATCTTCTGAAACAGTTTTTGTAATTTAGCCCAGATTTTGAGTGCGGTTAAGTATTTGTATATTCTCAAATCTAAATCTCAATATTGTCTTAATTTTTAATAACGGATTTTGTTCCCAGTTATTATTCGGACAAGCGAGGTACTACTAAGAAAACAGATCCTATTTCTTTTGGTTCCGGTATTTGGGATTAGCTCTTTAAATGCCTCACCACATGGCGCAGCCAGCAAAAGAGAACACTCCACTCGGAATAACTGCTTTCTGCGAACGATCAACTCAAAATTCTCCTGTGAAAGTCGAGAAATTTTAACAAATTGTCACGCTGGCAATAATCAGTAAAATGAAATGATCTAATACACGAAAAATCGACGGATCTAGTAGATCCAGATAAATCAATTGAAGAACCAGAGTAAGCAAATCCGACCCAAGGAAGAATAAATGGTAAAACAAATGTCAAAGGTTTGGGCGATAGGGTTCACAATCAATAACATTCCTTGGGATATAGTGGACAGAAAAGTCAAATCGTTCTCTTTCTATCGTTTGGAGAAGCAGGAAGCAGGAAACTACAGAGCAAGTACGCCAGTGTTAAAGTAATCAATCAAAGAGTAACGACCATGGGATCATGGGAAATCCCTGAGGTTACCTTTAAATCCCACCAAAATATGGCAATTGATGACTTTACGCTACTGTCCAGAACACAGGTATGGAACGAATCTTGCAAAAGTTTTCGTCCATCATTAAGGGATTTAGCGCAAGTTTGTAATTTAGGAACATAAAAAACCTCATTTGATGAGATTAAACCAAACCAAAATTCAAGACAACCGGAAACTATATTGACTTCCAGAGGACTACACACAGAAAAGACAAACCCCTGCGGGGACGCGGCCTACAATGGCCCACTGACCACAAAATGTATTGTTCGGTGGTGAGAAAAGCTTGTAGTGACTAAGGGGGAAATACTCATTTCGCACGAGTATGCGGATCTGAGAAGACCTCGGACAGAAAAAGGTCGTCCAAAAAAATGGAACAGCGGTCGAGTAAATTACACTGACAACAAAAAGTCAAAGTTTTCGAAATGGCAGAGCTGTAGTTTCAGATTTACAATTGCTTGGAGACTCATCTTCTGAAGATAGCATATGATGTATATTGGTGAATGCTTCAGACAATGAGACAATCAGGAATCGGGGGCAACAACAGATGAACTCGTTGAAGGTCACAAACACCGTATCAAGATTGAGGACTTGAATTCGTGTTCACCGCGGATAACGTCATTGCAGCCACTGTAGCTCACAAATGGATGCGAAAAGGTAGTTGGACTCTGCAACAAATCTTTGTGGGCTCCGGATCAAAATCTGCCTGCAGTGAATACTTATAAACATTGGACGATACAAACCTTCTGCACACTGTTGACGAGCTTAAAATCTGCTGTTTTGCTGGTAGAAGACGTCTATATCTAAAATACGGAGATTGGGCCTCAGCCAATTTGGGAAAGAAACTATTTGAAAACTTGGAACTCGGATGATACAAAAGAGTGTGACAGCCAAGGTGAAACGATTGGTAAGATTATGGAAAAAATATTGCACGAATGCAAGTTTAAAAAAACCGCTAGTCAGGTTAAAGTTCCATTAACAAGAGTAAGATTCGCAAACAAGTTCCCAGTCCGTCAAAACTTACCGACATCTTTTTCGGCCACACGCCAAAAAAATAGAGGCATCCAAATTAGTCTGCAAAAGAAGAAAAAAAGGAATGAAATCCGTAATAACAAATCCAACAATTTAAAAAATACAAAATGTCCAGACTAACATTTCGGGTCTCCGACTGTGATTACCATTAAAAGGAACCAGTCTATTAAAATTCGACATTCAAACGCACATCATTTCACAAAATCAACTACAAGATGGCGAACATCGACATTCTCATGAATTGGATCGCACAAGAGATCACCCGGTCAGACAAGGATAAAAGTGATTCTCCAAGCTGGATTTAGAATATGCTCACTAACAGCTACCATGGATCCGGTAGTAAAATCCTATGACAGTTTCAATTTTGTGGAAGGAAGAGCAACGATAACCTATCGATTCCAGACGGGGTACAATTAACTAACCGACATGGCACCGAGTTACGGTTCCTTCGACACGGGTAGCGAAGACGATCTGACCGAAAGATCAAGACTTAAAAATAGAAAATTGCGGAACTTATATGATAAAGCAGTGACACAAATGACTCTTCGGCCAGAACGGACAACAAAAGTGCTAGAAACTTGCATTGGTGGGAAAATAGAAAAAGAGGATGCGATCAATTTACTTGATCTGGCCCACTACAATCCCAAGATGGAATGCCGGCCTTGTCAGCTACGGAAGAAGACCAATAGGAGGTTCGGGACGAAGTTCGACAGGAACCAGCTATCCCGATATCCATCGAGGAGGAACGAATAATGGATTTACCGTCGGCATCTAATTATGGCACGGCCCAAAAGGATATTGAAGACCACCATATCCACATTCAAGAGGTAGCGTTAGAACCAGAAAAACTGAGGGCGAGCAGTTCGAAGAAAAAAGGCATAATTGTTGTTTGAAAAACTGTTACACTGAAAATTTTATAATTTTTTGAAATTAGGGGTGATTGGAGTATCTAACTAGCTGGATAAGGCAATATGTTTTCATAGTGGACAACCATCTGGATGGTCGCGACTGGTACTTGTCTGCAGTAATCCAAAAAATCATTCAATGCTGGTATCCAGTCTAATAAACCAAGGCAAAATTAGCTGGTACTGGGAGAAATGCTTCCACACTTCGAAAGTACTCTTTTTTGTTCGACCTAGATTGTTAGTGCGCTTGAATAATTGTATGTTCTCAAATTGAAACCATCATCTTGCATTAAATTTCAATTACTCGTTTTGTTTCCATTTTTTTTTTCGGAAAAACGAGATATTCCTAGGGAAACAGACATTATCTCCTTTACTTCCGGTATTTGAGTTTAACTCCTAAAGTTCGTCACCACAATGGTGATGAATGAGTTTATCTAAACTCAAAAAAAAAGTATTTGAAAAATATCCTGAAAATGATTATGAAAAAAAATTGTTTTTGGGTTAAAAAGTCTAGTACCCAGTTGCAAAACCTCTTTCTATCGTAAAAGTAAAAAAATATATCAACTAAAACGAGATCTAAGACGTATAAATGCTAAAAACTAACTTCTAGCAAACTGTTCAAACAGAAATCACTATCCAAACAACTGCAGCTACGACCATTAGCGTCGAAGAACCTAAAACAAAAAAGTCGCAGAAAATAGTTTTTCTCCCATCGGAGCCACGAGTCCTTGTAATCAGATCTTCTCTGTCCGTCGAACCCATCGTCTGTTTGTTTGATGTAGTTCTTTCGATCATCTCCGCATAGTTTACATGAAAAAGCCTAGTTTTATAGTCACTCTTCGATCTTTCGATTGTCTCTTCCAGTCTACTTTTCACACTGCTGGACTTATGTATGGCTATAGTATGGGTTGTTTTTTAGAGGCGGGAAAATATTTCGCACAACTTTTAAATACAAGGAGGCAAAACCAACTCGTTATAATGCAGTTTTTAATTTTTTATTCATGTTTGGAAATGATTGTGTATAAATCAACAAAGACCTAGTGTAAAAGCAAGTATGATGATTTTACTATTTGATAAGAGCTCGGATTCAGCTAAGTTCACACCTGTGAAAAAGCTTAATGGGACTTTTGAAGTTTTTAGAGCGCTCACCGCGCAAAACACCGAGATGATTCTCATCCTCTTATTGCCAACGAAAGCGAGCCGAAATTTATGATGATAGAGGATCAACAATGAAATGAGACTTTAGGCTAGCTCAATTGACTCGGAGTAGTTGATGACTTTCTGTTTTGGCAAGTAGAAGAACGAGAGCAGAGTCTCTTTTTGAATAATGAAACTCACTCTTTTTCTACTGCAGTAACTTAATCATTTTTCAAATAATCAATAGTATAATTGAAACGAAAAAAAAAGATAGAATCAAGTTTTTTTACACTCTCAAAATAGCTATAATAATCAATTTTTTATGCACATGTGAAATAGTTCAGATGAAATTCCTGAAAAAAAAAACAGTAAATAGAAACATCTCTTGTTGCAGTGTTTTCATTTTTATTTTTTTTATATCATGTTTTCTTAACTCTCGAATTTGCTATAATAATCAATTTTTTATGCAGATGTGAAAAAATTCAGATGAAAGTCCTGAAAAAAAAAGTCAATAGAAATATCCCTTGTTGCAGTGTTTTCATTTAGTTTTTTAGACTCAAGTTTTTTTAACTCGCGAATTAGCTATAATAATCAGTTTTTTTTGCACATGTGAAATAGTTCAGATGAAAGTTCTGAAAAAAAAAACAGTAAATAGAAATATCTCTTGTTGCAGTGTTTTTATTTAGTTTTTTTTAGAATCAAGTTTTTTTATTTCTCAAAGTAGCTATATTAATCCTTTTTTTTATGCACATGTGAAATAGCGCAGATGAAAGTCATGAAAAAAACAGTAATTAGAAATATCGCTTCTTGCAGTGTTTTTTTTTAAATTTTTTAGAATCAAGTTTTTTAACTCTCAAAGCAGCTATAATAATGAATTTTTTATGCACATGTGAAATAGTTCAGATGAAAGGCCTGAAAAAAAACAGTAAATAGAAATTTCCCTGGTTGCAGTGTTTTCATTTAAATTTTTGGAATCAAATTTTTTAACTCTCGAATTAGGTAAAATAATCAATTTTCTATGCACATGGTAAATAAATCAGATTAAGGTCCTGAAAAAAAAACAGTAAATAGAAATATTCCTTGTTGCAGTGTTTTCATTTAGCTTTTTTTAGAATCAAGTTTTTTTAACTCTCGAATTAGCTATAAAAATCAATCTTTTCTGCACATGTGAAATAATTCAGATGAAAAACATGGAAAAAAAACAGTAAAAAGAAGTCTCGCTTGTTGCAGTGTTTTCGTTTAGTTTTTTTTTTTAAAATCAGGTTTTTTAAACTCTCGAATTAGCAATAATAATTTTTTATGTACATGTGAAATAACTCAGATGAAAGTCCTGAAAAAAAACAGTATATAGAAGTATCTCTTGTTGCAGTATTTTCGTTTAGTTTTTTTAGAATTTAGTTTTTTCAACTCTCAAATTAGCAATAATAATAAATTTTTTATGCAGATGTGAAAAAGTTCAGATGAAAGTCCTGAAAAAAAACAGAGAATAGAAACATCCCTTATTGAAGTGTTTCCATTTAGTTTTTTTAGAATCAAGTTTTTTTAACTCTCGATTTAGCTGTAATAACCAAACTTTTAAGCATATGTGAAATAATTCAGATGAAAAAACTGAAAAAAGAGTGAAGAGAAATATCCCTTGTTGCAGTGTTTTCCTTTAAATTTTTTAGAATCGATTTTTTTTATTTCTCAAAGTAGATATATTAATCCATTTTTTATGCACATGTGAAATAGTTCAGATAAAAGTCCTGAAAAAAAATATGTAGAAATATCCTTTATTGGAGTGTTTTCAATTGTTTTTTTGGAATCAAGTTTTTTAACTCTCGAATTAGCTATAATAATCACTTTTTTATGCACATTGGAAATAGCTCAGATGAAAGTCCTGAAAAAAAACAGTATGTAGAAATATCTCTTGTTGCAGTGTTTTCATTTAGTTTTTTTAAAATCATGTTTTTTTAACTCTCGAATTAGCTATAATAATCAATTTTTTATGCACATGTGAAATAGATCAGATGAAAGTCCTGAAAAAAACAGTATATAGAAATATCCCTTGTTGCAGTGTTTTCATTTAGTTTTCTTAGAATCAAGTTTTATTCAACTCTGGAATTACCTATAATAACCAATTTTTCATGCACATGTGAATTATTTTAAATGAAAGTCCTGAAAAAAGAGTAAATAGAAATATCCCTTGTTGCAGTGTTTTCATTTAGTTTTTTTTAGAATCAAGTTTTTTTAACTCTCAAAGTAGCTAAAATAATCAATTTCTGATGCACATGTGAAATAGTTCAGATGAAAGTCCTGAAAAACACTAAGAAATAATTTCTCTAGTTGCACAATTTCCACTTCAATTTTTTTTCACATTTGAATA
Organism: Symsagittifera roscoffensis; assembly: GCF_963678635.1. Classification (NCBI taxonomy): domain Eukaryota; kingdom Metazoa; phylum Xenacoelomorpha; order Acoela; family Convolutidae; genus Symsagittifera; species Symsagittifera roscoffensis. The sequence goes on from NC_087063.1 coordinate 18,229,616, forward strand.
AAAAATTGTTTTTTATTGTTCATTTTTTTTTCGATGGCACATCTACCGCAGAGATCAAAGGAGCTTCGGAAGTTTCAAATGGAATCTGAAATCATTTTTATTTAAGAGATCTTCCCATTTTCCTTAAATTTTCAAAACGCAAGCATTTAAACTAAAATAAAAGAAAGCGACAGAATTAACATCGACAAAAAGTCTTTACTCAGTTTTTTATAAAAAGTTCAAAAGTCATGCTTGAGGGGTATTCAAAAAACTATACGATATTTTTTGGATTCGAGCGTGGAATAATAAGAAACTTAATTATGTTTTTCTGTTATGTTTCAGTTCATGAAGACTGATTTCGTTTATTTGGAGTGGTATTTTTTTATTATGTAGGCTTGGTGCCCTTTTAGTTTTCATCCGTAACGGCTTGCTTTCTTATGCCGCCGATAGATTGCACTTAACTGTTTTTAATCCTCTCTTTATGTTTGCCGTTGCGCAGATGTAAAATTTGCTCCGGCTTATTTAGCCGGTCAAACTATTCCAGTTGCCGAAAAATGTTTTTTTTTTACATTGAAAAAATGGTACACTAAAATCAACTAAAACAATGAACCATGGCGCTTTATGGCGCCTTTTAGATCAATGTATATTTTAATCGTTTTTTGTGAACAACCATCAAAAATCGACACTCTTGATAAAACTCAAAAATTACTTCATTACTCAATAGTCTCTTAAATCATAAAAAGCAAAGTTATCAATTTTCTATTCTCAATAAATTTCAAGAGTGACGTTTACTATCAACGCGTTTTTCGCTGATTACTTTTTTCTAATTTGTATCAAATGTGATCATTTAAAAACTCAAATCTGCTCAGCCTCTATCGTAATGTTTAATCAGCATTTGCATTATCATCACATTACGGCTTTAAATAGTACCATATCAATCAAATGGTCTCACTAAAATGGACTTCAGAATTTGCGGCTAGGTTTCTTATTGTAGCCGACTTTTGAAGCTGATTCTTTGCACACCTCTTTAAGTCGAGGAGAATAAGGCTGGTAATTAATAGCCTTTTCTTTACTCTTGAATTTCGAGCAAATTGTGGTTTTACACGCTATTTTATAGCGAAGTTTGAAATTTATTTCAAGCCTCATTGCTTTTTCGCCTTCAATTTCTTCAAATGTGCTTGGTACATGCTTAAAAATCACCGCACTTGTTGAAATGCTCTTGTGAGGGAAACCAACCAATGAGAAAAAATTTGAACGTCACAATCATTGAGGAAAATTGCTGGGGTTCTTAACTAAGTACTGAGGTTTTGTTTTCAAATTTTAATTAAATAATTTGATTTACTGCAAAGGCGAAACATACGTCCACTACCTCTACGGGTTGCCAAAATCAAATTATTGATTAACTTTTGCGTATTGTATTTTATGACTGGTTGTGTTAATTTGGGCGAAAACGGAATTTTTGCGGTGAAGCTGACTTAATTATATCTTATCCGCCATTTTGGTCAAAAAACTTTTGTCCATTTAGTTAACTCATTGATACACACTCGCACCATGCCTGATGTAGATTGACAATACCAGTGCATCAATTATGAAGTGGAATTGTTTAATCCCTCCGAGACTCGTCGGCAGGTTCAGTAGGTCGAAACAAGAGGCGGCCGAAAGAAAGAGGCTTGGACAAGACAATGTTCATTATCATCATCTATCAGAGAAGGTTGACAGCAGGGAAAATAGGCATTCCTCGCAGGTCCCTTCCAAAGAAGACTCCGCTACATTCAAAACTAAAAAATCTCATCGGTAAGTTCAACAGATAGCGAGAAGTCAACACTGAAAAGTAATTGGTTTTGTAATGACGTTTGCACTGTTAAGAAGAATTTTTATTTAATGGAGAAATGTTCACGAGCAATTATCAATTTAAGAATGAAAGCTCAAGATGCAAAAAAACGGCATGGAGTTGGAGTTGCAAATACGAGCTTCGCTCAACAAGATATATGGGGGGCTTAAACAATAGACAGACGGACTTTCTTTATACCAGCCAGAAATTCTTAGTGATGGCTCCTCTGCGATTCACAGAACTTCCAATTATTAGAAGGCTTGTGAAAGTGACTCGGTCGGACTCCTTTGTATCCCCTCCCTCCCTTTACTGACAAAATAATGATGTAAGAATATCGATTTCAATCGATATAAAATTGATTTGGTTTGATACCGAAGTGTAGCTGATGGAGAACAATCTTCATGCACTTTTTTTGCAATTTTTATTGCCGGCTTTTTCTACACTTTTTATAGTATTTCAATCGATTTTTTTTGACATTTTAACGCACACTTTATACATTTGTTATACACTTTCAAGTAATTGATAAAATGACAAAAGTGAAAAAGAAAATTTTTGTTTTTTCAAGATTTTTGTGTGTGCTGATGCTGATGGCTGGTCCCCCATTGGACATCAGTTTTGTGAAGTGAATGACAGACAATTACCCTCATGAGACGCCACTTATCTAATCACTCAAGTTTTTGCTTGAAATAAATCATTTCATGTTAGATCACAGTAAAATCACTTTCCGCATTTAGGTTAACTCGAAACTCCGGTACAATGATCCTCCGCCTTCATGGTACCCACGCTAGGCCAAGTATGTCTGTTCCGCGCAAAAATGCATTTTTAATGCGATTTTTTATAGACATTTGAGAGCGTATATATAAGTCATTTGACTGGGGTATATATAACTCATATTTCAATTAGTATTTGGTTAAAAAATGTTTTTTTTTAATTGACTAGATTGAGTTTGCGAGGATCCCTACAGCATAAATTAGAAATAACTTGCCCAAATGCAGGTTTTTGGAGTTCGCTCAAGAAATAGAATCAAGGTGGGAAACCAGGTGGGAAACTTTGGGTAGTAATAGACTTGCAGGCGCTCCAATCCGCCCGCTGGTAGCAGCAAAACTTAGAAAAAAACTTTAAGTGACCTTATTTTGAAACAAACTCAGACCAGACAAAAATAAAAAGGAGCATTTTATTGTAAGTTCAGGAAAAAATGAAAAAAATGCCCAAATTCAAGCGAGGCTTATAATGAACATCACTATCTCCACCCCATTGCTGCTGCGTAACCCAGCAGTCTTTGGAATAACTGCAAGTAATGCAGCCGGTAAGGGCAATCTTTCTTCCCATGACACGGGACTTGTCAACTTTTGAGGCTGAAAAATCGTGCAACCTATAAATTTACCTTGCGGAACTGTAAACTGAATTTCAAGCTTGGAAAGGAATGAACATTGTTTCTACAAGACACTGAGCAAAAAATGATTGCGACCCATTCATTTTTATTTCTTCCTCTTTCTGATAAATTTTTGGTTTTCCCTGAAAATGGACGAAGTGGAAAATGGCGCAATATAATATTTCACACTGCGCCACTATTTTAACCACTAGGCCAGGTTATTTTCTGAACTACTAGTTTTATAGTATAGTACTATTAGAATGGTTGAAATAAACGAGAGTGAAATCAACGGTTCAGTTTTTGTACCTCACCGATAGCGCTATATAGCCTTATACTAGTATTACCAAATTATTACCAAATACACCAGAAAACAACTACATGAAATTTTACTGCCATTTTAGCCCTTAACTATTACAGTCTCAAGCACCCAGTTGCTGACACAAATAACATTTGCGGTTCTCTTCGGTGAAGTTGGCCTGTTTATTGCTGAACAAACTAGAAGTTGGTTGGCACTTTGCCTTGCGGTTTTGGTTTACAAAAGTTTTAACTTTACTCGGCGACCCATATTACAATTAGACTGCGCTGATTCACGCTTAAAGTCAACACAAACACTCCATTTTCGCGTGCGAATTGTTAAGAACCCAAAAATACCACAGACAACCAGTAAAATCAAATCTATTGACCGCCAGGTCGCAATTACCATATGACTTTGTTTGGAAACAATTCTCAGAACACCGAAAATCACAGTTAACTGCTTTTGAAATCTGAAATACACAGTGCGATTGATATTATACCATTAGCAACTGATTGTTTTTTAAATTTCAACCTCAGTAATTATTCAAAACCTCAGCTAGTTTATTGTAGTATATTCTAAATGAATTTTTTATTTGATCTTGGATTCTCGTAAACTACAAGAGCAAAGTTCCTATTGTGAATACCACTGATGTTTTAGTTAGCATCAAAGAGAATCGTTTCAAATAGCATAGATGCTGTTTTACATCCGAGATTAACTTAAACAATTTACACATCTCCCTTCCAAGTTATAATAACTTAAAAGGAAAGTAGAAAATAACTCTGCCAATCGTAACAAAAGAAACACTTCCATAATAAACCTCTTTTTATTCCTCAACGATAAAGATTAAACTTAGACTTACACTACCACAACATTGAAGTTGAACTCAATCTGTTTTGCGCGCCTGTTGCCTATAGTCAGTAGCAAAAACGTTCAAAAAAAAATTTTAAATCGAGATTTTTTGATGGAAAAGTTTCCTCGTGCGTTCGTTGATACCCTATGGAGTTTGGTCACATCTACAGGGCGTATTCTTACCACTCACCCATCAACTTACTTAAAACCACCGGGTGTGGCTTTTAGACTGTGTGACAGACAGCACCGATCGGGCAGGGGTGATGACGTCGAACAAAACACCTGTCTCATAACCACGCCCACTCGCAAATGTGGGGAAGAAGACTACGATAAACATAAATTATTAAACGGAAGCAAACAACATTGCTGCAGCTGTTCTTGTAATGGTACAACTACCGACATACCTACAACGCCAAGATACAAAAATTCACAACTTGTACCTCAATCCGATGAGAACTCAAACCCAATTACGAATCCTCAACCGCCTTGCTCGTACCAACGAAGCCAGCATGACTACACCTACCACCGCTGTGACTCCTCGAACATACCTTGTTCACATCACGTGGGTCATCCAGGTAGTTTCGGAGGAACTCCTCATGAGTTTTTGACTGCGGCGACGGCGGGTAGCCCCTTGGGAATGCCGGTGGGTGTGGTTGCGGTGGAGCGTAGCGTGTGGCGGGAGATGGAGAGCGAGTTGGTGCAGATGAGGACTCTTTGCCACGCCCTTCAAGTTCATATTTCGACCACGCAGGTAAAAAAAAAGTCCAACAATTTAACCTGTTTTTTTTACCACCTTCTTTACCCTTCACGATTTTTTCACCCCATCAGTTGTTTATTCGACTACAGTATAGCGACATTTCAATCCCAATCAGATAGGTTATACAATTCATTTGAGAAGGTGGCGATGGGAAAAAAATAGGAACAACGGTGTTAATTTTCAATCTGTGATAACAGCCATTGCCTTCTTAAGCAAGTTATCCCAATTTTGGCCGCCCGCCCGTGAACAAATTTTACCTTCGCCAAATGCTTCCCGCCGATTTAGCCTTTGGGGCAGCACCTCTCCCCTTTTTAGCAATTCAGTGTTGTAAATATCATAGCGAATTCGATCCTATGTTCTTAGACATTCTCACAAGACGCCAGTACCCAAACTATCACCCACGAAACAACATCGGCCAAAGAAACCCACACAACAAGAGGAACTAATCAAGTTAATGAGGAATTGTCTTCGGTCAATGTCAACCTCATTACCCAATCAGAATTACAAAAGAATTACCGAGAAGACGGCGAGAGCGACCTACGCTCTGCCATCCAATCCAATGCATCCAGCGGCTGCACGTCGCCCAATGTTTTTCACACCCCTAATTCTAATAATATTTTAACGCCGATCGGCAATTTTGCTACACAAAGAAACTAAATATTGAATAAAGCTTTATTTTTTGTTGTCTTTTTTCTTAATAAGTTTCATTTTCTAAAACAAAGCCGAACAACCAAAAGTTAAACCAGAGCAGTAGCGTGCCGAGGAAAGGGAGGGGCGACCACCCCCCCCCCCCTCAATTCTGGTTGCCAAATTTTTCCAAAGGGTACCCCCTTTGGTATAATTTTATGACATCCATTTTCGCTGAACAACCTCAAAACTTTTCTAAAGGCCTCTTTGGCCAATATGACTTATTTTAAGGGGGGAGCGCGCGTCGAAAAAAGCGCAATTTTTTGTCAAAATTTTCCAAAAAGTGCCTAAAAACTGCGGCGCAGAAAATTTTTCACAAAATAGGGTTCTTAAACTATTTTGGAAGAGCTTGGAAAATCAAATTGGTCAACCTAGAAAAAAAAAGAAAAATTTCAGGGAGAATAATTTCGAAGAATAATTTTGAAGAAAGGTAAAAAAAATATATGTTGAAGCAAAAAAGCGGCCAGCACTGAAAAAATTTACGCACACGTTATAAGTTTGAATCTTTTCAATTAATCATCGCAAAATTAACTTAATAATTGCCTAACTGAACGCGTTATTGAAACTACAATGCTGATGTAAGTTATCCGGATAAGATCAACAAAATTTGAAATTTCAAACCTGTTTTTCTCAAATTACTTTTTAAAAAGGCAAAATTAAAGGAGACAAAACATGCCTAAATATTTACCAGAACGAACATGATGCAACTTTTCAGAGTTTCAGAACCAAAGTTTTACCCCACAATTGGCCATTTTGGCTATTTTTAACTGAATCAGAAATTACGCTTAAGCTACCAGGCTAATTAAACAGAAAGTTATAAGAAGAAAAGCCTCTTACAAAGCCCAACAATTTTCTACGAAGGTAAAATCTCCACACATTTGCGCAAATTGAGCAAAATTTGCCTTTAAGCAAAGATTACGGGTTTTATTTAGTAAAAATCACATTTTTGATCATCACGTTGAATTTTTTGACTATCAAGCGGGTTTTTGGAGACTTAAACTTCTAAAACATTGTAGCACTCTGTAGGAGGCTTCTTTTTAAACAGTTTTCCTATCAATTAACGTGACAATTTTAGCTTAGTTTTTGATTAACTAAAAAGCCAAAATGATTAACTTTTGAGGAAAATTTGTTGCGAAATTCGCAAAATAAACAGCATTATGCTAATTCTAATACTTTTCTTAGCAAATTTTGTCTTCTTTATCTTTTGTTCTCGGCCCAAATTGAGGAAAACGCATTTGAAATTTCCAATGCTGGTCGTATTGTCCGGATAGTTTTAACCAGGACTGTATGTTTCGCAACGCAGTTCATTTCGAGCAGTCAAATTCCAGTATTTCAAGTTTTAAAATCATGTTTGATAATTACAAAGCTAGGTAAATTAGTTGAAAACAAAAGTTAGCCAAAAGACAGTGGGAAGCATCAACGAATTTTAGTAAAACGAAAAACAAAACGATTGGTTTGTTTTTAAGAAATTTTGATTTTTCGAATTTGGAAGAAAACATATCACGCTAAAGATTTTTACATGAGGAATCTTTTTTTTTGCAAAAAAATAATAAATTTAAAAAAATTGGATCAATGCGTAACTTTTTGTTCCACTGGGAACTCTAAAAAATCAACTAAAAATCAACTTGCAAAATTTTAATTAGTTCAAGTTTAATCAAGCCATTTTTAAAATTTTTAATAGAGAAGGCAATTTGCCTTCGTTTTGGGGAAGAATGACAGGAATCATAAAGAAGGCCAATTCTAAAATCAAACCGTAAAAACTCAAACTTGAGCATGAGTTACTAGAAAGTGTTTTCCTAAAAATTTAAACACATTCTATATTTTGAACTAAATTCTTTGACACTGAGAAGTTGAAAGTCATAAGGAACTTAAAACACACGAGCTTTTTAAAATCATTCAGCTCAAAATAAAGAAAAATCTCTCAAACTTCGCAATGAGTCATTTTTTCAAAACAAACTAGAAAAATCAAATCAACCTTTAACAAAATATGATTTGGCAATAATAAACCAATAACTGACCCGACCGGTAAATTTTGAATTGATACATTAATTTATTTTTTTTCCAAATTGAGTAGTTTTTTAGTGCGTGGTTTGAGCCCAATCAACAAATTGTTTTTTTTAAACAATTCCTGGTGCTTCATTTGATTATCGTTTATTTTTGTGAAATGGTCAACCAAAAGAAACACAGCTTGTTTTTCCAAAATATATTTTGTTTAGAATTTCTTATTTGGCACAGTGGAAGAGGTGAATCATGCTTAAAAACTGGCTTTCTGGAGCTGAATTTTTTTTTAGTTTTTAGTGTAATTGCTTGTTTTTCTATTTTCAAATAAACAAAAGAGCTTCAAATTAGACTAAGAAAATTTTTAACTAATCGTTTTTGTACAAAGAGCTTCAAATTAGGCTAATAAAATTCTCAAACCAATTGTTTTTGACAATGGAAAAAATTGACAGAAACTTTTCAACATTGACTAAATCATGACCGCCAAAAATACTTTCATAAGATATCTTTCGACATATTACTATGATCATTTGCAAAACCCGCTCTTGCGTGGAAAAAAAACTAAGACTACCAAATATGAAATTCTTCCCAACTTTGGTATTCAAAACAAAAAATCTTGCTTGAAAATTCTAGATGAGAAGATATTTAAAATAGAGGAGCAGTAAATTTCCATTTATTCGGTAATAACAAGAGTTAAAATAGAACTTCAGTAAAACTGTGAAAAGTAGCCACACTAGACTAGCAATCAGATCATTGAAAATAAAATTGGTGTTATTTCGTTTCCCGCACTTTTCTTTAGCCAGTATCATAAGTATGAATTTTGGAGCTATATCTTACCATGTCCTCTCACTGATTTATGTTAAAAAATTTTAAACTTCGCGAAAAATTTTATCTTAGGGTTTAAAGACCTTTAAAATCATTCATGATTTGAAAAAACTCTTCTTGTTGAAAACTGCAACTAAAGTAAGATGCCGCTTCAACCTAAAAAGTAAATACAGTACTATTGCGGATAGTACATCTTTTGTTCTGATTGAAACGCATCAAATATTAAAAACGCATGGAGTTTTTTGCCATATGCGCACGTAATACCAGCAAAAATTCAAAAAAACTTGTGCGTCCATTTATAAAACATCTGAACCAAAACTCTGAATGCAACAATTCGAGATATACAGAGATATTTTTCCTGCTCAGACTCAATGTCTTTATATCTTTCTGAGATATTGATCTAGATTTTTCTTCCTGTTGCATTTTTTGCCGGCTTCAAAGCGCAAGATATTTTAGGACAATATTTCGTTTACATTTTGTCAGATCAACTATTGACATCTTTATTTTTTTTTGAAAGCGATATTTCGCCATACTGCATCTTAGTTTTTGATAATGCAGCCATGAGTGATATTCAAGTTCCAGGGAACTCAAAAGAATCTGAATGGGACAACTGATTCATCATTGCTTCTGGAAAAAAAATAAAATAACGCGTGCTAATCGCAAGCTTAAAAAAGATTCCAAATTCTTCTTCAAGGCAACAAGGGGAATGTTTTTTTTTTTCAAAAAAGTATCAAATTAATTACACACTTGCTGTTTCTCTGTGCATCAGAAAAATGTACTTCGAACTAATTTAATATTTTCCTGAAAATCGGATACAGGCTTAACTATTCTATTATCTGATCTAAATGCCGTGATGTAGTAACGTCGTTGCCAAGGTTCCCCCCTTTTTAACTCTAAACAACTTAACACCCTACAATTTCACTCCCTACTTTTTGTTGCCTTAGCAATATAACATCGCTACATTTTAAAACAATTTCTATGACTTTCTATGACCGTTTTAATCTAAAATGAAAAGAAAACTTACTTCAAAGGGGATTTCGGTAGCCATCAAAGAATTAAACGAGAGAAATTTTTGCCATTTAAAGCCAGACAAATTTGCGCTACTTAATTTGCGTACGTGTTGAATAGGAATGACCTTGCAAATGATTTCAATGAAACGTTTCAAACCAAAATCAATGGCCTTGCCAATATTTTCAATGAATCATTCCAAAATGAACCAAAAACAAGCAATAGTTCAATGAACTTCAAAAAACCGCAAATAATTAGACGTCCTTTGACTAATATGGCCTAATTTTCTAGACATTTTCAGCCGGTATAGAAATTTTAAAAAGGTTTAACCAATGCCAAAAGCCTTAAAAATCATTATTTTTAGAATCATTCTCGAACTTAAACTTATGACCTGATCGTTTTGTCAGCTTTTTTTGAACTGTTGGCACATAAACGCAAAGCTAAAGGGTTTGCCAGCCCGTAGTCCCAACCTAGCATCCCGAAAATAAGGGCAATTGTCCTGGGATTCAATTGCTGAGGCACGATTCATGTTCTTGCGTTTAGTTACGTTTCCGGGAGTCTGCAAGGAAACGTCTTTTCAAAAAAAGCTGACAAAAATTTCAGTAGGATTAAAATTTGAATTTTAATAATACGAAAGAACAAACAAAAATGAAATAAAATTTACAATGGTTCAACACAAACTAGATAACGCTCTGAAAAAGTACAGATCAGTTTTGTCTTCGTAAACGGACATTATGTTTTGTATTCTTTCATTTAATACTCGATACTTTTTCTTTTTTGTGAATTTATGGCCACTCGATGCATCAAAAAAGTTGCGTTTTTGTATGGAAGCGTCTTTTTGCAGGCTACCCACTACTTTCCACATATTTGGGTGGGCTCCGCTGAAATATGATTGAATCCCGAAATGCCATCCCTCGACAGCATTTGTTGTTCGAGCAATCCCCATCACGGCCGCATCTCGCTGGTTCCAAAGGGAGGGTGGGAATGAAACTTCACGGTTTGGCACCAAGCTTTTTACAGCATGCAGCAATTCATACAGCATTAGATTTAATAGTGAAATGACTAGGTGTTAAAATGTACTGTATTAAACTGGAAAATAGGAGTTATATTGTCGATTTAAATTGTTTAGTAGTGAAATGACTAAGTGTTTAAAAGTACGGTGTTAAATTGCATGTCATTAAATTGTAGGACACCGTTGCCAACAATGAGCAAAAATATGATAGTCGCACATTAATTAGTTTGCACAAACTACATGCCCTGACCGAATTCGACCCTCCGGTTGCTGTGGTCCGAAGCATGAAACTTACTTTAGGCCAAATAATCCGTATCAGACACTGAACAGTGACAACGATTGAAACTATTAATATATTCAAAGGTTTTTCCAACAAGTTTACAGGAACTTTGTTTGCTGGTCCTGTCCTACTTATTTAAAGTTTGTTGCTTTATTGACTTTTCCAAAAAACTTTAACCGTAAAATGGCTCTAGTCTACGCTTATTTGTCTTGAATTTTTGGCCGAAATGACTCAAACAGAAAGGGCCATTAACTTTGATCAGGAAATAATGGCTAGATGTTGGAAAAACAGTTCAGCCGCTATGTATTTTCAAAAGGTCATGGCACGTTTTTACATCCAACCACTATTTCTTGATAAAAAAATGCCCTTGTAAACGAACACTGTGAAACGAAGAGTGAATCAGCTCAAATTGCCCCATTTAAAAACGAAACTTATAATCTGAATTGCTAAGCTATCTTATGTGTAAGCTAAAACATTTAATCTATGATAACACATAGCCAACAGACCAGTTTAAAAATGTCAATGAACTCAAGAATACGAATTAAAAGCTTCGAAACTCGTAGGAAATAAATCAGCTTGAAGCTCTTTGAATTTTCAGAATCTTTTACAAATTACCCCTTTTAGAAAAAACTAACACAATTTGAGAACACTGTATCAATAGATACTTTTTTTTTTACTTTGCTACAAATTCTGAAAATTCATTTCCATTTGGAAGATTAAAGTCTATCAGATTTGTTTGCTCCGTCATTTATACCTTTTCCTCCATAAAAATTAAACACGACCTTGATAATTGAATTCACTGCGTTCATTTACACAAAACAATTTTCGGGATTTTGATTTGAGTAATTTAAATGTCTAGTTCATTATTTCATTCGATCTGATTGGTTTGAAATGTTGTGTCACTTTTTCTAGAGTGTGCCGGGAAGACCACATGCTAAAAAGGCATTCCATCCCTGCTGTGACCTGGTGGAGAAGCCTCACCAAAAACCATCGTTCCACATCTATCTACCCTTGTCTCCCTTTCAACACTGTGTGGATCTGGTTGTCGTGTATGATATAGTACGGACTGCCCATTGAGATGTGTTTCTTGTCAGTCGTCTTTGTTGATAGGTGGTCTGGTTTCGTTGTTTTTGATCACACACTGAGCAAGCCACACAATCGCATCTTTGATACCTCAAAACAAATATTTTTGAAGGCCAACAAAATAGAGTCGCTAAATTATAGTAATATAATTAATTTTTACTCACCGCCGAAGCGTGGCTTTGCACCACTTGCGATACAACACAGAAATAAAAACTAGAAGTTGAAAAAAATTGGAAAAAGTTGAAAAAATAGGTCTATGAAAACTTAAAATTTCTTATGTATCGATAGAAGTCCATTCTAGGCAAACATGCCAGACATTTCAATAATAAATTAGCAACGGAACAAAACGAACAAAGTGGAAACAAAGCCGAACATGTTTGAGCAGACACAAGCTGAGCCTAAAAAAAAGATTTAATAAAAAAGACCTTTAACATTTCAAGCCCCACCTGAAACTACAATGAACAACATTTGCAGTTGCAACTACACGCAAATTAGCTTACAGCACAAGAAAAATCAAGGAAGTTGCAACTAAGCCGACATTCTTTGAGCAGCCACCAGTTGAGCCGAAAAAAAAATGATTTTATTTTTTTAAAATCTTGAAAGCGACTAGATTGAACAACACTTGCAACTGCAATGAAAGTTGCTTACATCAACGATGTGGCAACTTAGCCGACAAAACTTGAGCAGAAACGCCAAGCCGATTTTCCTTTCAAATTCAAAACTAAGTTAGAAAAATTTACGCCTTTCTCCCCTTATAAAACACACAGGCATATAAAAACCTTTTTTGCGCGTCAGGCGACGCAAAAAAAGTCTACTAAGCCGATGTAAAACAAGCCGAAACCTATTGAGCCGAAAAAAAATGAAATTTTAACAAAATGAGTAGTAAAAAACTACCAACTTAACAATTGCGAATTTGAGCGTAAAATTGTGTTTCCCTTGAAACGATCGAAAATTAGGTCAGTAAGCCGATATCAAATTGGATTAATAGTTTGGGCCGAATAAATTTTTTGTGCGGAACAAAAAAAGAAATAAGAAGTCAAGGTAAGTACAATTACAAAACTGCAGGAGTAAATCAAACACCGGAAGCAACCTTACACAAAAAAGCGCGCAGCAAAAAAAAACAGTTCTGAGATATGGCAACTAAACCGACAAAAGATAAGCAGACAAAAAATTGGCCAAAAACTTTATTTGAAACCGAAAATTTCCTATTTGAAACAAGAATACCCGGTTACTATGCACGTAACACAGAATTTTCCAACCACAGTCTTAAAAAATACAAAAAGTTTTCTCAAATTGGTGTCCTTTTTTCTGCATCTTTGTGATGAAAAAATCTGAACAAAAAATAGAGTTTATTTGAGAGTCATAGTAAAAAAGGTCGCTTGGAAAACTGGAAAACAGTTTTTGAAAAAAAATGACTAGAAAAACGAAAAAAAAAATTGAAATAGAAAAGAAATTAAAACTTTTTTTGAATTTTCGATTCCCAAAATTGCGCTAAAAAGCACCAGAGAAACTACCTTTGCTTGAGTTTTCATGACTTAAATAAGCTAGTGCAATGACTAACTACCTTACTAAGTAGCTCGAAATTATATTGGACCAAAAATTTCAAACCAGTTTTTCTCGACACTGAATTTTTTTTGAACTTTTCTATGTCGTGACAGTCACGACTCAAAGGGCTTTAATATGATATATCACTCAACCTTGTCCGATGATTATTTGTGGTAGCTGATTTTGCGTGGGAAGCACAAAAACTAAAACACAACCGAATACAAAGTTCCTCCCCATTTTCAATGGTCGGAACAAAAAAAAACAGGTTGTGGTCAGATTCGACTCCAGGACCTTTGCCGTCCCAGGCGTATTCTTAACCTCAAGGCCGGCAACGCTGAGAAATTTGAATTAATTATGAAACAAGGTATCACTAGAGATGAGTACTGTGAACAAAACTTTTTACGGGAAAAAAGTCTAGTACCCGATTGAAATACCCTTGCTTATCGCAGAGTAAAAAAATGATATCATGTATCAAGAAAATTTGAAACTATCGTGTTCAGCTATGCGCAGCGCGCCTATTTTTATATTTTTTTATATAGTCGACCTTGAATTTTCTGTGTCGATGACCTCGATTAATCGGTTTTTGAAAACAAACCAATATTTCACTGCGGTCATTAAGGTTTCAAAATTACACCCGAAAGTTGAGACGGCACTTCCCGACTATTTGTATTCTAACGAAGGCGTTTTGTGGCAGCTATCTTCTGAGAAAATGAAATATCGTATTTTGATACCTCCTTACCTTGTCCATGTAGAGCGGACACTCCCCTGACGGAGCAGTCTCTGCTGCCCATTTTAGAGGCACTGTCACTGAAGGCCTCTCTAATCTGGTTCACATTCAGACACCCCACCATGTCCTGCTTGTTGCAGAGGAACAGAAGAGGCACCCCCCGCATGTGCTCATTTCTGATCATCTTCTCAAACGCCACTCTGCTGTCATCCACTCGTGCCTGAATAACATGAATACTTGAAACCACATGCAGAAATTACAAACCCAAATTAAGTTGGATCAGGCAGAATTGGTTAAGTTGAAAGTAGAATCTAGATTTTAAAAAATGTCGGAGGGGGAGGGAGAGAGTGGCACATTGAGGAGAGTAGAAGCATTTATTCAAGATTTAAAGAAGCAGTTAAAAAATTGAATTTCGTAGCTTTTTTTATCGTTATATATTTCATTTATAACGTCTACTTTATCGTGTTTTTACGGATGATTTGGTTGTTTCGATTTGGGTCAATCCTGTTGCTGCAGCTGTTCAAGATGGAAGAACAGCCAGAGTGGCGCTGTGCGAGAGCGCATCCTACCCTCATTTGAGTTTTTTAGAAGTTCACTCAAGGATTGCTTATTCACTCAAATTTGACTGTATGTCTTTCAGTATAACATTTCACAGTTTTAGTATACAGGTGCTTGAGGTCTATTCTATGATGTTTAAAAACTGAATCAGTTGACAGTAGGTCGGCTAACACTTTCTCTCATTTTGTTTTCAATGTTCCTTTCAGTTTGCTATTGCTCGTTGATTCTCTATAGTCTCCATATTGCTGAGGATGGCTTCCGAGATAGAAATGTTTGACAAGCAAGTCATTATGCTCTTAAACAGGGAAAATTTCGGTTCAATCGTGTAAATGATCTATGTTTGTCATTTCAACACAGCTAGTTCTAGTTCTATGTACAATTTTTTGTTTCAATTGAAGTTTTGACCAGTTGGTGGTGTTCAAATTTGAAGATCAGACTGGTGCAGCGAAGTTCAATACGATGCACCTGCTTGCTTTATAACAGATGGCTTACTTTCTTTTTGGCAACCCCAATCTCTTTTTGCACGTTTTTGAGTAAGTTACTTCAGGTCTGTACTCGTGCGCAAGTATAGATTATTGTTGTTCCCAATGTGAAAATGTTGTCATAAGTAGCAGTACCTCAATGTCTTCTATGATTAGAATCTTTAATAGTCCAGCCGTTTCGTGGGTCGGAGACAATTGGACTGCGTCGCAGTACCTCCGAGTCAAAAACCTTGTTTTCGTATTTGAGTCCTTAAAAATTTCTTGCTTCTTAATCTACCAGAATCATGTTTTTTTTGTATGGGACTGCGGCAGTAAAGGACTGAAATTGGTTTGTCGGTCTGAGAGACCTTGCCTCTCTTCTACCAAACTGTTTTAGCCTTCAAAAACGAATAATTTCAAGCAAGCAATTTTGAGGTAATAATTAACTAATCAAGGTCATGATTAATGCATGACTGATCAGATTGCTGCCGAGCTGTAAACTCTTTATGGTCGTTTCGCTGAGTGAGAAAGATGCATGATTTGTTTTTCCTGTTTTTGCAATCGAGCGTTGTAAATAGCTGGTATTTCGTGTTTAGAAGAGATTGACAGTCTTGAAGAACTCGATGAGGCTCTGAACATCATCCAGCGTTTAATTGACAGCGCTCACAATTTCAATCAAGTTGATTCATTTCGATAATTCAGTTTGAACTCGTCCTGTTTTTAATCTTGTATGATATCATGTACTAGGTGAAAAAGGTTTCGGATCAAAAATGTTTCGAATCAAGTTTGTGATCACCGTTAGCTCTATTAGATTTGAATTTAGTACACGCCGTTCTTTGACCAACGCGGTTTAACAATTATTCATAAACACTAATTCAAAAATTCGGTTTCAATCATTAGTTGAAACCCCCCTTTTACTGTTCTTTTTGAACTTTAACTTTAACAAAAATTATTCAGAGTTGCAACTCGCATTTCAATCATAAGTAGATAGCTCTTTTTTCACTCTTTTAAAACTTTTATTTCAAGGAAACTATGAAGTCTAGAAAATTTGGCTTGATAGATAACTACCGTTTGGCTTTCTTTTCGCAATATAATTTCAATCAAAGCTGTCAAATTTAGTTTGATTCACAAGTTGATACCTTTTTATTTTTTCTGAAGTTTTGGTTTGAATCATGAATTGATACCTGCCTTTAAATTCAACAAAAGCCACCATGATAAGAACTTTCGTTTCAACTTCAATAAGCGCATGCAAGATTTTTTAATAACAAGTTGATACCTACCCTTCGACTTTGGACTTCAATTGGACAACCTTGGACTTCAATATAAGCTATCATCAATCGGAACTTTGGACTTAAGTATAAGTTACTATGAGCTGGACCTTGAACTTTATTATGAGCTATTATTAACCAAAACTTTAGTTTGAACCATTAGGCGGTACCTTCCTTTGGCTGCCTCTTTAACTTTAACTTCAACAAAAGCTAGTTAAGTACAATAGAATGTGATACTTACTTCGTCTAGTGAGTCTACAACCCAGACGACTCCATGGCACTCGGCGTAGTATTTGTCCCACAAACTCTGCAGTTCGTCTTGTCCTCCCAAGTCCCAGAACAGAAGATTCACACCCTACACAAACATTACAGAATCATTCAATCAATTGAGTGGATTCCCATACAACATTGAGTCCCTATCCCCTTCGTAGAAAAAAAAGATAAAATATGCTTTGACAGCCCATAAATCTCAAACGCATACTTGAATGAATTGCACGAACTGCTATATACAAAACATTGCATATTTTGGTTGAAAAATTATAATTTACAGTATTTACAAAGAGTCTAATAACAGGAAAGGTCCAAGCACGATTGGTTCAGAGGCCACTATTGGTTGATTATCATTTTAAAGCACGCACGCCCTGCTTTCTTTTCCAAGCAATCAAATTTTAACTTCAAAGACAAAAACTTTGTTAATAACAAAAACTGTTGAAAATTTTCAGAACTTTTAGCAGAGCTAATTGAAAACTGCAAGCATTATATTGTATTATGCCTTGCGGCCCGAATTTGCATTACTGTTCCGAACTCTACCACGCCAGTAAAAATTAATTGCACATCAGTCTGAGTTGGTTTATCTGTGACACTTGAGAGCTAGATAATGGGAGCTGAAGATGTGCCCAAAGTTATCTGTTAAGTCTTAAGCGAAAAAGAATACAATTGTATTTGCTTTAAGCTTCCGAATATGCTGCGTGAGAAATATCGTGGTGCGCTGAACAATAATTTGCTGTCTCCAATTTTGTCATGCAATTAAGTGCTTTTCTTCTTACCAGTGTGGATATATTTCCGATATTGAGCCCGATGGTTGCAGTGATCTTGTGAAAGGGTTTGCCAGTGTAGCCAGATGTGAATTTAATTTTAGTGTGCTCCAAAAGAGTAGTCTTGCCCGCATTGTCCAGTCCCAAAATTAGCACGTTGTACTCGTCTCTCTTCAGCAATTCACGCACAAGCCCACTCACCAACGTATACATTATTACCCGAAAAAATCCAGACGGTGTTTAAATGTTGTAAATTGTGATTCTTATATTTCGTCTCCCGCTAATTCTGTGGCAAAATACTGTACAATGCGAGCATAATTCAACACGTCTAGGCATTCAAGGAAGGAATTAGTTGGTCACAGTTCATTGCCATAGATCTGAAAACAGCAAAAAAATGCAAGGAGCCTCTACAAAACTTAAAAAAAATCCTTTAGGTAGATTGTCAGCATACAGCTGAAACTATAGCGGGTGGAGGGGGTGTAGTGGGACTTTTCTTGGTTCTGCGCATTTTCCAACTGATTAAACGCCACCAGAATGACGTTCGGAACCAATCGGTGGCGCGCAGGATTTGCAGAGAAAGATTTTTTCTCAAAATGCGCAGTTTACAAAGACTTTTTTAAATGCGTCGTTTACCAAAACTTTTTTCTACAACTCATAAACCTTTTTAGGTTTCTTACATTTAGATCACATACAAAAACGAAACAATACAAAATCTCCGAAATAAACGTCATGAGAAGCAAAATCTTTCACAGCATCAAATCTTGCACTGCATTATCTTTCACAGCATGACTAAACAATTATTGTTCCGACTTTCGTAACGAAAGTAACGGAATATTTGTGCTCGGGGTGGATTTTTTCTTCAGACAAACTTCGACTTTTTACCAAGCCATTTTTGACGGAATTTTATTCATATCATTCGAAAGCTATTGTTGTCCTGAGCTTAAACTTGAAAAGACATTTCACCTTAGAACATTCTTCGTTAAGTTATGGGGTTTTAAAGATCGCCATTTTGGGACAATAAGCGCGCGCTATATTTCGCGCCATTAACGCGTGAGCGAGGTTTAATCCGTCTCAAAAATCTTACATATAAAACATTATAACAGAACAGAACACAAATATTTTTATTTTGCGACATTGCTGAAAAGTTTTCTGACATACAACATAATTACTTGCTAACATACATGCAATTTTACCAGCTTTATACTGTACGTAATCAAGTTGGCGGTTTTACCAATCTTGCATTTATGCTGGATATCCTTACAAAACTGGACAGACGTGAGCAAAGTTCCTGAAAGCTATATATACTGTCTCGGACAATGCGCAGCCATCAAGCATTCTTCTTGACTTCAAACGAGCCGCTGTCAATACTTTCACAAGTACATATCCAGAGTCTTCGATCAAGGCTGTTGCTTATACCTCTGCCAAGCATTTTTACACAAATGAGCGGACTGAGTTTAAAGACAGCTTACGAAAATAATTGGGAACTAAGTCTGGCTCTCTGTTTGATACCAGCCTTAAGTTCTGTTCCAACTGACTAAGTCGACCAATTGTTTGGGAGCGTTAATGAGGAAATCGAGCTTAAGGTTGATCGAACGGATCTCGAGCAATGCATGGGAGATAAACATGACGAACATGGCGTCTAGAGAAGCTACATAAAAGGGGAACAATAGGTCGAAACAGTAGACAGCCCTTGTTTCCCATGAGACTCTGGAACCATTCCCAAGAAGAGGCAGAACGTTTGCTCCGAACAACAAACGCCGTTGAAGGCTGGAATTTCGGAGTGACCGCGCTATTTCAAGTAAGTCACCCAAGTCTATACACCTTTCGGTTGCTCTTTTCGGCACCTGATTGGAATAATTTGTGGTTGGTGATAGTGATCAATTATGGTACCTGATTTTGACTCTGAGCAAAAAGCATATTCACAAATATTTTGTTGATTGAACAGTGCCAGAAAAAAGCAAATAGTGAAATTGACAACATTTTTCCCGTAGTCTGTTTCTTTCAGCTAATGATACATAAAAATCTGTTCTTTCATGTTCCACCACTCCGGTCTGTCATCCAACTATCATAGTCCAACAAAACAACAAATTGAATAACTAGTTTAAAAACTGCCGAACTACTTTATTTCATGATTGTAATTATTTCAACTGCAAGCTCAGGATCAATTACAAGTTTATATTAATCTTCAGGCTCATTAACACTGTCTATTTTTTTAAAATCCATATCTTTAAAACTACCATTTTTGAGACTTTGGACTATCCAACTGAAAATCACAATTCTTTGTAATGGCACGAAACGCAGCTTTATTGAATAGACCTTAAGCATTGTTCTAGAAAACTTTTCAAAATACCTCCATATCTCGATAACTTTGAAAAGGCAAACTTAAACACAGAGGCGAAGCGGAGGATAAAACAAAAGCGGAGGATAAAACGAAAGCGTAGCATTACAAAAGCTACAAAATCGACAGTGAGACGGAAATAAGTAAGTCGAAAAAAACTTTTTGAAGAAATAAGAAAAATTCAATCTCAGAAAAACAGATAAGAAATACTTCCACCAGAATTGAACACGCTTTATCTATTTTACCAGCGTTCACTAAGCCGAAAAACTTGGTAAGGCATCAATTGATCCGAAAACACAAAATGCCCAAGAATACTCATGACACGAATAATCAATTTTTATCCTTAAGCCCATGCAAAATTAGTTCACTAAAACAGACAAAATATGAGCCGAAATCAGTTTGGATGAATAAAACTTCTAAGTGAAAAAACCAAAAACGGTAAATATACCAGTCAAGCATTGTAAATTTAAAAAAACTACAAGAGTGATAATCAATGGCACTTGAGACTACTATGAACAATGCTTACAGCGCAAAAAAAACCGTGGTGTGGCAACTAAGCCCAAATAACATAAGCCGACAAACTATTTTCCGACTATTCAATTTTTCCCGGAAAAAAAATTTTGATTTCCGACACTGAAAAAAAAACACAAGATCAGGGTGCGAGTCGAACCACCGACCATAGGGCGCACAGGCAACCGCATTAACTCCAGGCCAAGAGAGAAGGGGCCTGGAAGTTACTAGGAATCGATAAAAAAGCAACATCAATTACAAATGTGTAAGTTCCAACTTTGTGTAGCGCTGAGGTTTTGGCACTCTCCTTTCACTCATACAATATTTGATTATAAAAAAATGGTCGGGGAAGGGCATTAGTAAAGCAACGACATGGCCAGAGCCAGATCAAAAATGTGGTGAGTAAATACAAAAAAAAACGGGGCGAGTTTTTGCTTAATTGGGGTTTTCGTGAAAAGGCGAATCAGATATCAAAGGCACATTACCCCAAATGGATAAGTAGCACAGTGAAAACCTGCTCCATCATTTTTTCAAGGGGATTGATTATTCCAAACCGCTTCCCGTTACTACTACTCAACCCAATAAAAAACAGTGGTGAAAGGCTAAATGATCACATGGGAGGTTAATGATTGATTTCGGTCGGGTGGGTTGGGGGGGGGGACGGTTAAGCACCTCTAGTTGAATAAATTAAAATAGATAACCCAGGTTTTCTGGAAAAAAAAAGTTTTTCTTAGGACAAGATTCTATAAACAGGCAGCGTAAAATTGTAATTTAATCAATATTTGAGCGAAAGAAAAAGCGCTGGAAATGAAAGCTGTTAATCACTGCATTAAATACTTAGTTTCAATCAGAAGGCATCACGGGCTCCATAAAAATGAATCAATCTTTCCTCAAGCAAATCTGGCGGCAAAATATACAATGAAAATTTCAGACAATAATTAATTTTCTTTGCTTCGAAATTTCATTAAAAAATATTTCTTTCAATATATTCATTGTCTTCGGGCACAGTTGCACTCAATAGATAACAAAAATCGTAATGGACAAGCACAAAATAACCGGGCTCTCCAATTGTGATTAACGCGCTGTTTATTTTGACGTTACTATCTCCAGTCCTCTTCTATCGAAAAAACGAATTTCGATATAAGTTAACCAATGTACGTGACAAATAGCTCACAAAATGCACTTATTTTGATTGCACTTCTTTCAACCACGTGTCCAGCTGTGGAATAAAGCTCTTCACAAACTCGGCATTCAGTTTCTTTACTGAACAAGACACTAGTAACTGTGACGTTCTTGGATTATGTGTGAAAAAACAGCCGGCCACTTTCTTCACCGTCGTCAACACTGGCACTTCGTCTGGACCCAGAAGCACAGTGGAGTGGATTGAAAATGCATCCGAAGATGACAAGGGAGACCTGGTCACAGAGATGTCCATTTATACAATTAAAATATGTCCATTTATACAATTAAAATTATAGAATATGGGAGGAAAAATGACCTTTCAGAATCTTGTATTTTTTGAAATATCGCAAGTTTAGAAGAAATTGTCTCCATTAAATGAAAAATAAACACTTAGGAAAAAGTCTCCAAGTCTCGTAATCCGATGCTTCAAAGAAACAAAATCTTTTGCATAATTGCTAAGTAACGCAAGCCAAATATCACGCATTAGCAGTACCAGTCAATTTAAAAAAATTACCAACATCCCTCAATTTATAGAGCGGACTCATTTTAACTAGCATGAGAAAAAATTCAGTAAAAACATCCGACCCCGCCCAGATTTTAACCCTCTTATTTTGCAGCGGCTCTCCTTCCCTACCTCTACGCAACAGATCCATGATACCTTGAAGCTAAAGTGCTATTTGGAATATCATATTCTGTATTAATATCCTTAACAGGGATTCCGGTTTTATGCGGTAATTTTTCCTATATAAGCACTTCTTTTTTCATCTTATATGCGCTGAAATATGCAGTTTTTTAATTATGCGGCAACTTGCAAGCATATGCGGCAGCAAGACATATTTTTTGAACGTTTTAATTAAAAAACTTAACGATTTAGATTGAAATACAGGAAATTAAGCATCGCAACCGTTGTACTTTTGAGCCTACGGTGGTCTTCCGATAAAATCCGTTGGTATGCGAAGAAACTTAAATCCACTTCTGCTATGTCGAGTACAAGAAAGCAAATACAAGAAAGAGCGCCAGGCCTGGCTAGAAGAAGTTGTTTGATCCGTAGTAATGTGTTTAAAATATTTAGTGTTTACGTGTTTAAGTTCACGTGTTCAATTTGCGTTCGTTCAATTAACTGAAAATTAGCCGCATATATGCGGTAAAACGCGGGATTAAAAATGGTTGCCGGACATCAAGCCGACGGGACTTCAAACTGAATCGTAAACTTAAGAACTTCAAGCCAAAAACTTTCTCATTAAGTCATGAAATATGATCAATATGAAAACTTTTATGAAGATCTTCTCAATTTCATGGTCTTTCTTCAGTAGTTATCGGCGTTTTCATAAAATTTAAGCCTCCAAATGATGTTTAGGAAAGTTGAAAAATAAAACACGGTGGAAGATAATTTTCTGGTTTATAATTTATGCATTTTCAAAAACCCGCGGATATTATTAACGGAAGCCATCTTAAGTGCTTCATTCTCATGAATAACGCTTGTTATGGACTAAACTTTTCGAAAATCATCGTTTTACAGATTAAAAAATAATGTTTTGAAGTGGTTGTAAAGTTTAAATTTCGGCCTCAAGTCCCTTCGGTTTGAAGTCCTAGACCAACATCAAATACGCGGAAATATATGCCGCATAAAACCGGAGTCCCTGCCTTAGCATTGGCTGTACTTAATAGCTGGTTGTGTTGCGACTTTCGAAGAAAATTGAATATTTATGCTTGTGTTTTTTTATTCAGTCAATTTTCGGCGATCAAAACTATAATTTTTAACAAAATTTTTTTTACCCCATTGAAGATATAGTTTCTCTGAAATGAAATTCAAAAAGATACATTACCACTGATCAATTTATGCAAAGTTCTGGGAGTTTGAAAATTGCCGATTTGGCCATGCTCTTGGCTAATTTATGCGCGTTTTGATGATTTTATTAATAATGTTGAAAGCGTAACGCGAATTATTTAAGCGGGGCAAAGTATCCCGCACAACAAAATTGTTCCAAATTGAATTGAGGCAAGCTTATCGATCGTATTAAATTCTTATGACTCAAATTTTCACACTTGATCTTTGTTATTGTCCAAAATTTATAGTTTTTCAGTATTTTCTTTTCCCAAAAATCTATTCGATGTAGATTAAAGGCAGTCGCAACATTCACGAACTTGCCCAGATGTACAAGCAGTATTGTTGATCTTATGCACATACTGCAATAAAAGAACACTTTCAAAATGAACACTTATATTTGCAACTTAGGTTGGAAAAAAAAGAGTTCATACTATCACACAAGCTTTGTTTGTGTAATTAATGGTTTTTCTACACAGGCGGAGCTGCATTTCTCTATCTCTTATTATTTATCCACAAGTGAAAGGACCAACAAATGAACGATTCAGATCATCGCGGAGAACCACTGTTATGCCCCTGCTTAAAACTACATGCAGGTTGTTTGGTTACTTTTCCGGGCTGGGCAATGTTGCCTCACCCTCAAGCAACGAGTACGGATCAAAGAAAAAAACTATATTTCGCCTTGACAGAAAAAAAGCTTTGAAAACATCTAATAATGGATTCGAGCCCATATCTCCGGATGACGAGGCATCTGCCTTTCATTTAGCAAAAAGAAATCGATAATCGATATTTTAACTTTTAAAATTAAGGACAATCTATGATCAACTCTTTATTTGCTGATTAAAAGGACATCTACCTGGAGGTGGGAATTGGACGCATCAATGGGTCATTTGGAGCCAATCTCTCGACAGAAACTATGGATGCAATTTTGCCCATGTCAGAGATGAACAGCAGAGGTCGATTAGCAAACATGACCATAAGAACTTCAACAGTGGAAGCGCCAACTACTACAGCACAGCTGTGCTCTCTCAACTCCATTCCTGCAGCAACCATCTGAAGAAGAAACAAAATATCAGCTCGAAATCGACAGTGATTTTCAAATGTTACACACGCTAAATGGAGCTTGCATCAGCTGCTATGCAAAAAAAAATCTCGAGTGGTCACTGAGCTGAAGAAAATTGGGTTGACACCAACTAAACCGAAAAAAAAATAGATCAGTTCCGACCTCCAAAAACGTACCAAACATTTATATCAATGCAAGCTAGCAGACACTGTCAAAATAATCACATTTGATAAAACTTCCAAAATTTTGTCTCGAATGCTGTTTATTTGAGGCTTAAATTAGTATGTGGAAACTTTAATGTTGTGACAAATAAGCCGACAACACTTAGATACCCCAAACCCTCTCCCTCGTTGAGCCAAAAACAAAAAAAATGGAGCTAAAATGTTTTGAAACATTTACTCCCTTTACACACAAAACGATAAAAATCTACTTTTCTTTCGAAAGACTCAAAATTAGGATAATAGGCTAGTAAAATATAAGCCGAAACTATTTATGCCGAATAAAGCTGTTAGGAAAAACAGAAGAAAGATAATATAGTTTTAAAAAAATACAGATTACCATAATGAATCAAAACGCTTTCAACCACCAGGAGAATTGCTAGCAGAAAAAAAGTCGACGATGTGGCAACCAAGTTGAAAAACATAAGCCGACAAACGATGGAAGCAGACAAAAAAATGACTTTTTTGATCACTTCAACTTCAAAAAAAATTATCGAATTCCAGCTCTTTGAAATTCATGAATAATTTATCAATGACACACACAATTTTAATACAGAGACGAAGCTGCACTTCGCAAACACGAGTAAAAAAGCGGCAAAAACTAGATCTAAAAACGCGTAAAAAGGAAGATATCGACTTGTCGAAATCGAACCCCCGAAATGGGTATTCAGAGTCTAATATCGATGCATCTGCGGCATACTCACTTCACTATTGTTCAAATCTAGTCAACAATAGAGCAGATGCTATGAATTCTTAACATGACAATGCGTTCGTTTTTGTAACAAAATTAAACGGGCGAAGCTGCGCTTCGCATACACTAGCGAGGACACGACAAAAAAGCTCGCTAGTGCAAACATGCCTAAGACGACGCCGCCTTCCAGTGGTGGATCCGACATCTTGGGCCCCACCAAGATGCAAATGGCGTCAAGCCCCCCCCTCCCATTGGGTCGGGAGAAGCTCAGAAGTCTCCGGGTTTTCGGTTACGGAGCGTCTGAAGCCGGCCAGGCTGCTCCGTCTGCTCATCCTTATACTACTACTCCGCTCCGGCATTAATCCAAACCCTGGTCCAGGGCCTTACTTTTGCTCCCCTTGCTCTTTCCGCATCAAACGCACCCAGCCCAGTGTCTGGTGCCACATCTGTGGTTACATTCACCTTAAATGTAGTGGTCTTACCCACCTTAACCAACACCACCCTGACTACTATTGCCCTACCTGTACCTCTACCTACATTTTACCTCCCCCAGGCACCAGGTCCTCTAACTTGACCACCCCCAACTCCCAAACTTGTTCAACTTCCCAAACCGCCCCCCAACCCCACCTCCCTAACCCCCCTCCCCCTCCCACCCTTCCCACCTCCTCGAATAATAATTCCTCCTCCCAAAATCGCGCAAATCGTAATCGTGTAAATAGTGTAAATAACTCAAGTTCAAACAACCATTTTAATCATACTGCTGTTAATAATGTAAATAGTTCACCACACCCCGCCAAAGGCCTTTTAAAAATCCTTCAATTAAATTGCAACGGTATCTCCGGAAAAGCACCCGAAATTGCTGCTTTCTTATCTCAAAATCAAATTCATATTGCTGTCTTCCAAGAAACTAAATTAAGAAAGAAATCTCGAAACCCCTCACTTGGCTCACACTACACTTTAATTAGAAAAGATTGAGAAAAAGAAGGGGGCGGTCTTCTCATAGCCATACATGAGTCGATACAATACGAAGAAATAAATATTAACAACGATGGAACACTAGAGGCTATGGGCATATCAGTGGTAGCCAGTTCATCCAAGCTTCGTATTTATAATTTTTACATCCCCCCTCGCTCGAGCTGTCCCCCTGGTTACTCTGCGTCCCTTGCCGAACTACTTGAACCTGGGGACGCCTTAGTACTCGGGGATGCCAACGCACATTCACAACTATGGAACTCCAACATCGAGGAAGATCAACGCGGCTCTGTACTTAGCAATGAAATAACCGAATCCACCTTTGCACCATTAAATGATGACACACAAACCAGAGTCCCTTTTAACTCAGAAAACCAACTCTCGTCACCAGATATTTCCCTCGCATCCCAATCGCTCTTACTCTCCACATCATGGACCCCAATTAAATCTCTAGGATCAGATCACCTACCCATTCTTCTAGAACTACCCTTGGATGATTTTATAAATTTTTCACCTAAAAGGACTTTTATAAATTTTTTAAAAGCAGATTGGATCAAATTCACAGAGGAAATTGAGGAGGGTTTCTTTTCAGCGGTTCCACCTTCCGGAGTTGCCGCCGGAGAGAAATTCTTGAGGGACCTGGTGCTCAGGGCAGCACGCCACCACATCCCCGCTGGCCATATTCGCCACTTCACTCCCTCTCTCTCCCCCGAGTCCACTGCCCTTGCCGCCGAAAGAGATTTAAGCCGACAACAAAATCTCCCCCCAGAAGTCATATCCCAACTGAACTGTAGACTCATGAAACAGACAGCAAAGGACAAAGAAAATAAATGGCGAGAATTCCTCCGGACTTGCGACTACCGCACTGGTGCCAGAAAGTTCTGGAAAGTGGTACGCTCCTTAAATGGATCTAAGCCCGTGGCAGGAAGACACCCCATTACTTTTGGTTCTAAACCCATACACTCACCTCGTGATATTACCAGCTCTTTTAACAAACAATTCACCAATGCCAGACCCCACGCCTCTGACAAACTCCTTCGTATAACGAGAAGAAAAATTGCCAAACTACCGCTGTCAGAAAGCCCAATTTTTACCCCTGAAAATACTAAACAAGCCATTGCAGACAGCAAACCATCGCGAGCGCTAGGTCCCGACGGCCTTTGTAATATACATCTTAAACATCTCGGCCCACTTGCTACTCAATACTTAACATACCTTTTTAATATCTCTTTGTCCGAAAACATTATCCCCCAAATTTGGAAAAATTCAAAAATTGCACCGCTTCCAAAGCCCAATAAGGATCTTAAACAATCAACATCTTACAGACCTATATCCTTACTCTGCCCAGCAGTTAAAATTCTGGAGAGGCTCGTTCACCCCATCTTTACCAAACATCTCCCCAACGCCAAACACCAACACGGCTTCCGCCCTTTAAACTCCACCACCACAGCTCTCTCCACTCTCGAATTTTACATTTCAGACGGTTTTAACCAAAATCGCCCCCCTAAACGTACGGTACTGGCCACACTTGACTTATCTAAGGCTTTCGACATGGTGTGTCATCGCTCACTTGTGGAACTCGTTCATGACACTCCCCTCCCAAGAAGTCTAGTCCGCTGGCTAAGTAATTACCTTAATGGTCGACAGGCTGCCACCTCATTCCGTGAACACACATCCCCCCATCGAATAATCCACTGTGGCGTACCCCAAGGTTCTGTTTTATCACCCACACTCTTCAATATTTATGTCCATGATGCACCGCCACCTCCCGATAATGTAAACCTTGTTTCGTATGCAGACGATTTCCACCCCTTCGCAAGCAGTTCCAATATTGATATCGCCTCAAACTCCATCAGTAGCTACCTAAAAAGGCTCTACGATTTTTTCACCTCACGCAAACTAAGCTTCGCGTCCTCTAAAGGATCAGTTACACTTTTCTCCTCTTATAACAAAGAATTTAATAAAACACCTAGTGTTCTTTTAAATAACGAGGCGCTACCCCTAAACAAAAATCCAACAATCTTAGGGGTGACATTTGATCCAACACTTTGTTTTGCCACTCACTGCAAACAATCCGCTGAAAAGGCCAGACGCAGGATCGGAATCCTGAAGGCATTAGCAGGATCAACCTGGGGTCACTCTAAAGAAACCCTCCTCCTAACTTTTAAAGCTTTAATTCGCCCCATACTTGATTATGCAGCCCCCGCATGGTCCCACGCATCAAGTAACACCTCCATAAATTGCCTACAGGTTGCCCAAAACCAATCCCTTCGCGTTGTTACTGGATCAAATCTAATGAGTTCCACTGCCCACCTGCACAGTGAATCTGAAATCCTAACGGTCAATGACCACCATACCCTTCTGTCATCTCAATTTTTCATCTCTACCTATCGTTCCCACCATCCCATTAATTTTATACATTCACATCCCCCTCCTCCCCGTCTACTTCGCCCCTCAATTATAAGCTGCTTCAAAGAAGACACCCAGAAAATTTTAACCGACTTTTCAGTCTACGCAAACCACCCTCTAGTTCTGGAAGACCGAGACGAAGTCTCCACTTTTATTTTTAACTACTACAAACCAATTTTAAAAGACAACCATACCTCCCTTGTAACCAAGTTCCTAGCCGAAACCCCTCCGTCTAAAGTTATTTGTATCCCTCCCCTAAAGATTGACCCCTCTGAAAAATCTCTCCCACGTCCCACGCGCTGTAAGCTCTCCCAACTCCGGTCTGGCTACAGCCGGCTCCTTAACACTTACCTATCCCGCCTCGACAGCTCCATCTCCCACCTTTGCCCAACCTGTTCCCTTGCCCCCCACACAACATGTCACCTTTTCAACTGCTCCCAAAACCCCTCCCCACTCACCCCAGCAGACCTGTGGCTTCGGCCGGTAGAGTTTGCTAAGTTCCTTGACCTGGAGACAGAAGAGCCCAACCCGACCCGCGTGGGCTAACAACAACAACAACAACAACATGCCTAAGTTCTAGCCTCTGGTTACGATCCTCTGATCATACCCCGGACAAAACAATTGAAAAAACGTGACTATTTTTTCACGTTTTCTATTATGGTGGTGGGAACTTTCGGTAATTCTGGCACAGCAATCCTTGTTACGAGAAGTTTCTTTGTTGTGGGTTACAAACCAAAAAATTTTTCCTTTACCATGGCCAAACTATCCTTAAAAACAGAGGCTAGGTAACGGAGTGTCTCGATAAAAGATAATTCTAGGCAAACATGCCAAGCAAAACATTTGAATTTTCAATTAGCAAAGAAAAAATTACAAAGCGGAAACAAAGCCGATAATCTTTGAGCTCACTCCAGTTGAGCCGAAAAAAAAGATTTTATAAAAAAAAACTTTAAAAGTTTTCAAGTTCGCCTAATACTGCAAAGAAGAACAGTTGCAACTACCATGAAACCTGTTTACAGCACAAGACAAATCCGTGATTTGGCACCTAAGCTGACATAACTTGAGAACACAAACGAAATCAGACAATTCAATTTTTACCGAATTTTGTTTATTTCAAATATAATGAAAAAAAAACAAGGTCTTGCTGATATACTGCAAAAAAACAAGTTGTTAAGGTTCAATAATCAAGCAACTTCAATTTCTTGTGAGAAAAGTTGTTTACGGGGAAAAATCTAATTCCTGATTAATAGACACTTGCTCTCGCAAGTGTAATAAAAAACGCATATACCAGCGCCTTGCACTTGAAAAATGCCAACAAAACTTGAATTGAGAGCAAAGTCGATTTAAAACGTATCCAACAGAACGATATATCTCGTTGGCAAATATATTAAGAAAAGAAAATACAAACTGGGAAGATGAATTTTCACATTCTTACTGAAAAGAGCGATAAAAGTTCAATTAACAATTTATTTGTACATTTTATGCTGCATGATCTAAGTACATTTTAAAAAATGAGATTGAAGCATTGAAAGTCAAATAAAGATCACATTGTACGTAACAATGGCAATGCTTAGTAAGATATAAACAATCAAAAGAATATAAAAGAAAAATTTAGATAGAATTGAAGGGTAGTTTGTGATGGCTTTGTTAAAGTTGCTGTCAATTTTCAGCAGTCTAAAGAAACCACGACAACCATAGTTTCCAATGACACCTGAGCAATTAAGGCAAGCATGTTGAGCAACATAAGAATGGAAGTATTTGTAGCTGAAGTAAAGAAGTACGCCAAACAAACAACAGTTGACTGCTATACTCTTAATAAACGTAGTTACGAGTGAATAGAAAGTTTTGATTTTCAGATCACCTGTATTGCGAAAATAGGAAAAGATGAAAAAGGAATAGCCCGAGGATAAAATCCAGGCAATTAGAATAAAAAATAGCAAAACGGACAACCATTTCCTCGGTTTCCGTTTATAGTTAATGAAAGTCTGTATGAGATAATGACAGAATGGACAGACTAAGGTGTAGGATTTTCCAATGAGAGAAGTATATACAGTGACACAGTTTCTAGGATCTCTATCGGGATCTCGCAGAATCTCATTTTCCATCTAAAACTTAACAGTAACAAAACTAAGACCATGCCAATATGCTATTCAGCTGCTATAATTAGTAGCAAAAAGTTCGGACAGACACAATTAATTAAAATGAGCAATCAGTGCTTTTCGACGCTTTTTTGCATGCAAAATCTGAAGCCGAACAACCTTGAATTTTTTGTCAGACCAAATTCAAAATGAGAGATTGTCGGTTATCCGATTATTATGCTAGCCTAATTTTTAAATACTGCGATGAACATCCAGATTTTACTATAGAACAGTTAGCAAAGTTAGTTAAAAAACGAAACACAGAAAAAAAACAGATTAGGCCGCACCAAAAAAAAACAAACGGCAGTGAAGATGATCAAATCATTTAAAATTTGGAAACTAATCGCAGAAAAACGATAGCCCTGAGCAGTAATTTTCCTGTTTCAAGGTTTACTATTCGACGCTTCGGATGCAATTGCCCACCGTGGTTATAAATTTCGAGCAAAACTCTGCTTTATGAACTTTCGACGTTATGTTTATTTCAGTTTTAATTTCCGTTGATGTCTAGACAGTTGCTTTTTTAAATTAAGTCTGTCTGTCCGAACTTTTTGCAACTCTCTATATATGCGGACATATACTTTTTTCAACAGATAATGCAAGAACCTTTGATTCCTTCACGATGAACTTTCCTTTACACTTACCTTATTTATAAATCTCCAAGGTACCTTTACACAAAAATTCAGCAATTTTTTAAATACACCAAGGGAAAATGATCAGAGCTACCCTCTATGGATTGATTTATCAATATTGGGTTTGAAAGACTTACTAACGATGTCATCCGGGACTGAAAATGCCAGATTTCTTCATCTGCACTAAGTTTTGTATCAATACAAACTCGTGGCAGTCAACACAAACTAAGTAGGGTGGCTGAATTTTTTCATTATTGAGATGTTTCTTGAACTTTCTTTTTCTTTATAACAGATGGGGCATTGTAATTGAGGTATGCGATGTTTTTTTGAAAAAATTTACGTAAAATGATTTGGGAACTATAAAGGAGAGACGAAAATACATAAAAATGTTTCTGGAATGGTTTTCCTATCATTCTGATACAAATTGTAGCTTATTACAAAACCTGACCGAAATTGGGCCTAGAAGTAATTCAAGTTTTTCTTCGCCATTTCATGTTTGGTATTTGGAGAGCAGGGTTGGGAATTTCAAATTGCGGAATGTCTAATAACAAAACTTCAAAAACCATAAAAAACTTCTTCGCAACTATGTGCATCGTCAGGATTTTTACAATAAACTACTCTAAATGACGATAAAACATCAATTTACAAATGTTATTTACAATAAATCACATACAATTTGGTTCTAAACCATCATGATAAAAAATTAGCCAATCACAGTTGACCTCTAAATTACTATTAAGATTAAAATACTTTTAACCTCTAAAATTAATTAAACATTTTAAAATTAATTTGTCTGGAAGTTTCTGAGTCATAATTTCGATTTAGACATGTACGTTTTGAATAAAAAACCAAAAATATTTTGGGACTAACAACTTTCCTTGGTTCAGCAAGATAACAACTTTCCTTGGTTCAGCAAGTTGTTATTAAGGGATAGGCCAGGAATTGCTGTAACAAGGCTCTCGTATTGCTTTTTTTCCCCTGTGTTAAGGGTGTTGATGCTGTGGAACAGGGAGCTAGCTGCTACAATATGAAACATTTCGGTAACTCAAATAAAAATCGGCCATTTTTTACGTATCGATAAAAAAAAACACTATAAAAATTCTCATTACATTGATGAAAATCATTAAAAATTTTTATACTGGCCCTTTAATGGGAAAACAGTTGGAATTTCAAGCTCTTCGCTTTTTGGTTTATCACGAATTTACAAGTAAAATTGAAGAAATTTTTGCTAAAAAGTAAATTTCAAACGTTTTCGCAACTATGTGCATCGTCAGGATTTTTACAATAAACTACTCTAAATGACGATAAAACATCAATTTACAAATGTTATTTACAATAAATCACATACAATTTGGTTCTAAACCATCATGATAAAAAATTAGCCAATCACAGTTGACCTCTAAATTACTATTAAGATTAAAATACTTTTAACCTCTAAAATTAATTAAACATTTTAAAATTAATTTGTCTGGAAGTTTCTGAGTCATAATTTCGATTTAGACATGTACGTTTTGAATAAAAAACCAAAAAAACCACTTCGTCTTCAAAAGTGGTTGTGTGGCACGACGTTGTGAACAACACCATTAGCAGCCACAGAACAAACAACTATCGCCCAGCTGGTGTCGAGGAACTGACAAACTATTTGAAGACGAAGAAGCAGCAGATATTGGCGATCGTTTATTGCAGAAGGGAAGGAACGCCCGACTTGTTTAGTCAGCTTCTCGGCACAGGGGTGCTCATTATTCCAGCTACAAAACGACTACTCTCCAAGAGCAAGCAAAACAACCCGGAGCAGCTCAAGGAATATTTGAAGCTGCACCAGAGTGCT
This sequence comes from Symsagittifera roscoffensis, assembly GCF_963678635.1. Taxonomy (NCBI): domain Eukaryota; kingdom Metazoa; phylum Xenacoelomorpha; order Acoela; family Convolutidae; genus Symsagittifera; species Symsagittifera roscoffensis. The sequence continues at coordinate 18,262,985 of NC_087063.1, forward strand.
GATTTGGAGCTGAAATCTCTGCGATTGGTAGTGGCACACAAAGAAAGGCTGTCAGAGCTGATTGGCAATATCAGGGGCAAACAACAGAGACCATCACAGACAAGGAGGAAGGCGAAAGCAAGACGTGAGCAGAAGCTGAGGGCAGAGGAAGTGTCTGCGCTTCAAAGACATGGGTGAGAAGAGTGTGATTTGTTTTGCTTTGTGCCTTGTGAGTTTCATTACTCGTGGCCTGCAAAACAATGACCACAGTACTTTTGCCTGCTGTTTGGCTCAGACAAATTTTGAAAAGGAAACTAACTTGGAAAATTGTGTTAGACTATTTAAAATTCTTTAAAAAAGTTCAAGTATCTGTACATAGACTGAAGTTTCTGAGAAAATGTCTGAAAAACGATCTAATACCGGACTTTTTGAAGTTTAGGGTCCCCGAGAACGGGGTTTTTTCGGACCAAGCTGTGCATAATTTTCAATTGAAACTACTAAGGACTGAAACTTCTAGGGCAAATGAGGATAGGAAAAGGTACGAGGAGATGCTAAGGAAAGCAAGATCACTGGTGCAAAAAGAAATTGACAAACAGTGGTGGGCATCCATTTTCCGATTCGTGAGGCGGCAAGTTGAGGCAAGCTTAAAGACAACATCAGAAAACCATAGAAAAAAGTTAGAAAAACTGTCCGAGAGACAAGATAAACCTCTTGGGGGGAGAAATGAGCGATCAGTTAGGGTACTTGATAATATTGAACTGCCTGAATGGGTATATGAAGTGCTATCAATGGGCCCCAAGCATCCAATTAGAGACAAATTTAACGAAACACATTTTTTGGCGGATATCGACATTTTCCTCTCACAATTGAAAAATCAAAAAACATCTGGTGAAACGTTATGTGAAATAGAAGCCGCGGCAAAGGCATATGCAAAAAACGTACGGCAAACCCCAAGAGACAAAGCCGTTGAAAAAACGAGGAAATATCTCAAAGATAATGGGTTGCTGGCTGTGCCTTTTGAGAAGGGGGTTGGTTTTTGCATAATGAGGAAACAAACATATGAATCAAAGCTGGAATCCTTGTTGCAATCTGCTCAGTTTGTGAAAAAAGATGCAACCACTGATGAGGTGATACTGAAAATTGAGAAAGAACTTAACAAAGAGTTACTAGCCATGAACAAAAGAGACGAGATAAGTGATCAGTTATATTCTAAGATACGATCAACAGGGGGGCAACCCGCCCGTTTGTACGGTTTAGCTAAGGTACACAAGGATGAGACACCCCTACGACCTGTACTATCACTTCCCGGCAGCTCGTATGAGAATCTTAACAAAATGCTTGCGAAGTTTTTTGACAACATCGATGGAGCAAATATAGAAACCAATACTAAAGAGGCTAGAGAAAAAATAGAAAACATTGCTCTAGATCCGGATGAAACCATAATATCTCTTGATGTGAAAAGTTTGTACACCAACGTTCCCCTGAAGGAGGCAATTGAAATTGCTTTACAGAAGCTGTACAGCCAGGAGTCTCCTCCTGAAATTCAAAGAGCAACCATGAAAAGGCTTTTGAATATGGCGGTCAGCAAAGTATATTTCAAGTGTAATGATTCATGGTATGTACAAGTTGATGGTTTAGCAATGGGAGCGTCCCTCGCTGTAATTCTGGCAAACTTATGGCTGAAAGAATACGAATTTGCTCTACCACAACAAATACCGGTGGGAACGGGGGTACAGCAAATTAATGACAAAAACGGCTTGTGCCCATGTTGCAGCAGGAAAGTCACATATAGATCAAAGGGGGTTGAATGCGAGAGTTGCCGAAACTGGTATCATCTAAAATGCGGAAAAATATCCGATGACGTATACGCATCAATAACCGAGATAGTCTGGTACTGTGAAAGCTGCTGCCGAGCTAAGAACAAGGAGAAGGATACTCCCCAGGTGAAATTGTTCCTCAGGTATGTGGATGACATTGTTAGAACAGTCAGAGGGGAGCCGAGTTGTCTTCTCGATGCCGCCAATTCTATTCATCCAAATTTGCAGTTCACTCTAGAGAAAACTAATTCGGAGGGGAATTTGCCGTTCCTGGATTTGAACATAAATATATCGCAGGATAGGCGTGTAACTTGCAGTTGGTATCAAAAACCAACAGATACAGGGACTATACTGAACTATAGAAGCTGCGCCCCAACTCAGTATAAGCGTAGTGTTATCCAAGGCACTGTACACAGGGTTTTTAGGAGTACATCTAGCTGGGAGCAATTTGATAAGGCTATGGAAACTAATAGGGCGCAATGGCTGACAAATCAGTACCCTGAAAATTGGTCCGCAAAGGTGGCTTCAGACGCCTTGTGCAAGATCATCGAGGGTAAAGGCAAGCCCCTGGATAGTGACAGGGGTTTGTCAGTTCAATCACCAAAGGATGAAAAGCCCCCAATGCTGATGGTGCAATATAGAGGTAACCAGAGCCAATATTTTGCTAACAGGTTACGAAAATTAACGAACGTTCAAGTGGTTTTCACCACAAGAAAACTACAATCATGTTTACCATCACTGAAGTCAGCATTTTCTAATGACCTCAAGTCAAGAGTGGTTTATAAACTGTCATGTAGTGGATGCACTTCCACCTATGTCGGACAAACTGTTCGACATTTGACCACTAGAATTGAGGAACATAGGAAAGCAGACTCACCGGTAGGCCTCCACCTTCAGCAATGCCAACTTGAGGGAAATAGCGCAGATCTTAGTTGGGAAATTATAGATAGGTCAAAGAACCAAACAAAATTGCTAACACTAGAGGCAATACATATCAGGAAAGAGAAACCGGGCTTGAACACGCGCGATGAGTTTAGGAGCAGGGAGTTAACACTGAAAATTTAGTCCCAAAATATTTTTGGTTTTTTATTCAAAACGTACATGTCTAAATCGAAATTATGACTCAGAAACTTCCAGACAAATTAATTTTAAAATGTTTAATTAATTTTAGAGGTTAAAAGTATTTTAATCTTAATAGTAATTTAGAGGTCAACTGTGATTGGCTAATTTTTTATCATGATGGTTTAGAACCAAATTGTATGTGATTTATTGTAAATAACATTTGTAAATTGATGTTTTATCGTCATTTAGAGTAGTTTATTGTAAAAATCCTGACGATGCACATAGTTGCGAAAACGTTTGAAATTTACTTTTTAGCAAAAATTTCTTCTATAAAAAACTTCGTATCTCAAAAATTTCAGACTTAAGCAGTCATATCTTGTAAAAACCACATCAAGTTAAAACGTTTTCATTGCGAACTGCAACATCATCAGTAACTAAAAGACAAAAAACATATATACATATGTACACATGATATTAGCGTACAAGATTACCAAAGTGAGAAAAAACTAAAAAGCAACCAAACCAACTACTATTGATAGAATTAAGACAGAGAAATCTGTGACAATAAAACTATAACTTAAGTTTAATAGTTAGCTCTCTTTGTCGGTACTCCTCGCGCTGGTTGAGGCACGGCTTGGTTCTCTGTATGTACAATGCTTCCAAAGTCAGAAGTTTGTAGTTGTCCGTACATTTATCTAAAATTTTATAGTATAACTGCTGGTTTTCGTCTCCACATGACCTTGTGGGCATTCCAACTGGTGAATCCTTTCTTCTATGCTCAGCAAAGCGGGTTCTGAAGTGTCGGATGGTCTGTCCGACGTAGCTGGATGAACACCCAGAACACGTCAATTGATAAATAAAACCACTTTGGAGCTCGGAAGGGATAGAGTTTTTCAAGGAAGGAAGTGCAGATTTAAGTTTTCGAGTTGTGAAAATAACAGAACTACCAGTAACATTTTTGAGTCATCTAGCAAACGTATCAGATATATTGCCACGATACTGCATCACCAAGTTGTTGGACATTGTCGGCTTTTCCGGTTTTTTAAGGTCCTCTGACGTTGGGGTACCTTCAGTCGTCAAAATTTTGGTGATAGTATTGCGTATAATAGGATGATAAAAGACTGGAGGATATTGATTTTGCTCGAAAAAAACACAAGCACGTTCGATAGCAGTATGAAAAAACATCCAGTCAGAAGTAGCATTAAAAATGCGATGTACAGTACCCTGAATGATGTTCTTTTTGAATCTTATCGGAGCTGTTGCCCGGAAATTGAGCAAAATACCTGTGTCAGTAAGTTTTAAATACCACTCAGTGTTAAGTTTCTTGTCTCGCAAAGTTACCAACATATCAAGAAACGGGATTTTCCGGTCATTCAACCTTTCGATGGTAAATTCAAGGTTAACATGTAAACTATTGATAAACGATAAAATACTCTGAATATTGGCAACTTTAGAGCTTCGTATAACATCATCGACATACATACCAAAAACCTTGCAGGTTTTGATATTTCTGTTATACTCCGTACAAGCAGAACAAAACCACTCAGAATTGGTTACTTCTGACTCCGCGACCCCCATGCAAGCTTCATGGCACCAGGTACAGCAGCCATCACACAAAAGAGAGCTGCCCTCCCAAGTGATTAACTCAAGAAACACCTCACAAATGTTGCTCTCCACAGTGCTAGGTGGTCTAGTGACTTCTAGGCGCATCTTTTCTTCAAACTTTTTCAGCCACAAGTTCGCCAGAATAACTGCAAGACTAGAGCCCATGGCAACGCCGTCTTTCTGAAGAAACCACTGCCCACAAGCCATGAAATGAACGTCTGTGACCGCCAATTTGATAAGCTGAATGAACACGTTTTTCTCGAACTCAGGAACGCATTCAGAATTATACAAACATTCCACAGCATGAATGATGGCTTCCTGAACTGGAACGTTAGTATACAAGCTCTTCACGTCAAGGGGAAAAATGGTTTCATCTTCATCAATAGTGGAGCTGGCTAGCAGTTCCTTCATTGCCGGAGTACAAGTCTCGATATTCGCTCCAGGCACTTTGTCGAAGAAACGCGATAAAACTTTGTTCAGTTTGTGATAGCAGCTACCTCGTAAAGATAAAACAGGGCGTAATGGCACATTGTCTTTGTGCACCTTAGCGAGACCATACAATCTAGCTGGCTGAGAGCCAGTGGCACGCGTGGACTGATAAAACGCCTGCGAGATACTCCCATGATCAGAAAGAGTTTGCAGGGACTTGTTAAAACGTTCTTCAATTTTCAACAACAGGGGTTTACCTTTCACTGCTCTGAAACTGCTCCTTTCAACGTCTGAAATGGATCACCAGACAACACCTCCAGAAGTTTTGTCTCGTACTGGTTTGATGTCATCAAGGCGAAACCAGAACCTTTGTCAAAATGAACAGCTTTTATATCGTTTCTTTTCAGGTAGTGATTCACTTTAGAGAGAGCACGATCAGGTCGTTGTTGTTTTGCTTTTTTGACATACCACCGTGCAAGCGCATTAACATCATTCCGACAATCATTAGAAACATCGTTTTTTTAAGTGTTCTCAACAAAGAATCAATATCAGCAAGAAAAGGAAGCTCACGGAACTTGCCAAGAATGGGATGCTTAGGGCCTAGGGATAACAAGTCAGTAACCCAAGAAGGTGGACTAACACTATCGTCAAGAACCTTAACAGTATCTTTAACCGTCCTCAGTGGCTTACTTTGACGCTCAGATAAAAGTTGAATCTTCTTTTCGTGCGTGTGCTTCGTTTTACGAGTGACGTCTCTCATAAACTGACGAGTATAAAAAACAACACTATGTAAGAATAATACGCCACAAGTATCAGCAAGAAGACGCCTAATTTCATCTGTTTTTTTCGTAGAATTAGGTTTCGCCTCGTGTGCTTTGGATAACTCAGAGCGAAGTAACTTTCTACGGAAATTATGTACAGTCTTGTCATCAAAAATTCCATTTTCAGGTAACGGGAAGCTTAAAAACTTGGGAATGAGGTCATTCGACAAGCAGCTTTTAAAAAAGTGATCCTGAGTTCAGAATGCAGCCGTTTCTTGAGAGCTCTGTGATACTGTAGATACAATCTCCAAGTACCATTCTTAAACAAAAACTTCTTCAAAAGTAAGAAAGGAAGTAACATTGATAACGCGGAATCTTGTAAAAAACACATCAAGTTAAAACGTTTTCATTGCAAACTGCAACATCATCAGTAACTAAAAAACAAAAAACATATATACATATGTACACAGTCATATTTGGAGAATAGTTGAGCAGTCATATTTGGAGAAGAGATTCGCAATCCCATAGACTCCTCTGACAACCTCCAATTACAAGGCTAGACATTTCAAGTTTTGAAAAGAGTGTTTAATTTTTCTGAAAACTTTTTGAGAAAATCACAAAAAACGTCATATCTGAAAAACTAACAAGTTTTGAGCTGTCACAATAGGAGGCACAATTCGGAACCCCTGAAAAAACCCTGACAGCCCCCACTACTAAGGTGGGAACTCCTGAAAATTACCAAAATTTCAGCAGTCACATTCAGTGGCAAAATTTGCAACTCCTGAGAGTACCTTCACAGCTTTCAACAACAAGATTGAGATCTTCAAAGATTTTAAATTTTTCAAAATCTAAGTTCATAAGAAAAATGTCTTGTCTCGGAAACTACAAAGTTTTGAGACGTGAGAAATGGAGGCAAGATTCGCATCCCCTGAAAATATCCTGACAGGCCCTTACTACGGGGTTTAGAGTCTCAAAGCTTCAAGAAATTTCAGAAAATTTTGTTTTCTAGAAAATTTTGAAAGTCTTGAAAATTATCTCGTATCTTAAAAGGATTTGGCTATTCATTGTAACATTCGCCTGGAAATACATATCGACGGAAAATACAGCTAGGTTCTAAAACGACTTGCTAGCGTCTAAACAAAGCTCTACATGCTTTTCACCGTCTCTGCCAAAGCCAGTTCTTTTGGTGGTCTTTCTAACATCGAGTCGACAAAAACGTTACTGCTTCTGGCTTCGGTCAAAACAGTCAAATTAACTTGATTATATGCAGGAATAGTGAGCTCATGGCTGGGTTTCAGTATCCCCAGACCACGAGGTCACTCCTAAAAACAGGGCTACTACTATTAGTTATATTACTATTGTTTTTGGTCAGTAGATAAAAATCATCATCTCCATCGAAGATGGATCAACCCTTTCCCTCAACTCCTAGCCTCTCATTATCGGAAAATGAATCTGGATGTTAATTAAATTCACCTCAGCACATGACCAGGAAGCTAAAAATTATGTAAAACAGTTTGAGTCTTGGGCCCGAGACCCCTCCGGAATCTGGAATCCGGGGAAATAGCACTCCTATTTCTTTCCGGAAGGCTGGACACGTCGTCCCAACACCCTTCCTCGTTCGTGTGAATTGCTCGGTAACGATTGTAGCGGCACAATTTTTACAACTCGGAGTGGTTTACGACAATTTCTGACCACAATTTCAATCTTCGGCCGTTTTCTCGTACTTGTTTTCACTGTAACAATTGTTGTCCTGTTTTTTTTCTATTTTTTCTACAAAATGGCCGTTTCAGCAATTCTCAGAAATGTGACGTCACAATTTGAAACTTTAAAAATTTAAAATACCAGCATTTTTTGACCTACACTCTTTGTGTAATCGTTCAAAGAACGTTGCTAATCCGTTAAAACCAATAATCTTCCAGGTCAGATGTTCTTTTCTGGTCGATAAAAATTCGAATATGAAAATGCATTCTCGTACAGTCTGGTCGAATATCACATACTCCCCGGACAGCCCGGTCAATGTCCTCATTGAGTCTCGTAGTCTTCATCAAAATGGTACAGTGTCATCGTAAGAATTTACAAAATGCACGAAATCACTTTTATCCATCTCATATCAACTCACTGCAGAATATAAATGGCATCATACCACACTATTGTAGCCTTCCAAATTTTTTCACTAAACTGCACTTTCGAGGAAATGACTTAAGATAAAACATCTTTTCAGACTTCCCATGTCTATGTCCCGATTTAAAACTTTTTCTCCTAGTTTTAAAATGTAGGAACGCAGGACAGTCCTGCCAACCCACAAACTAAAATTATCCTACTATGCTTCTTCCCTTCGGAAATTTAGTTTTCATTGGTCCTGAAAAATAAGACTAAGGAACTCGGTGGTTGGAAGGAACAATGAAATAATCTCCTTCTTCAAGAGATTACCCAAACCTTTCATATCACCACAAAGTGTTCAGTTGTCCTAGTTGATTAAAAACAATCATGCAGGCTGGAATATTTTAATATATTCTCCACTCAAGTCTCTCTAAATAAATATTAAGTGTCTCTAAAGCTACTAACTAAAATCAAAATGCAAATTTATAAATGCAACAAATTCCTAAATCTTCAAAACTAAACTAAGTGTTTTCTTTTCAGTTTCAATTGCAAACTTAGTTGCTTTGTTTCTCATTTTTGTTTTCTGTTACACACAAGGCAATTTTGAGTTTTAACATCTTCTCCTTCGTCGCTTCTTTGTTCGTTGTTTAGAAGTTCTAAAAACTCTCAATTCTTCTAATTTTTTTCCTTTTGCATCTTGTTTTTTGGCCATTTGTCAATGTTCCATCTCCTCCTCGTGCAACATCGACTCCGCCATTTCAGTCTCTGTATCTTGCAACACGTCGGTAGCTATTCTGACGCTGTTGGAAGCAGTCGTCCAACACTTCTGCTCTTCTACTCTTTGCTTACAACAAGGTAGAGGATCAACGTTAGATTCTCTGTTTCGGCAGAAGATGTTGTGGAGGTACAACGTCACGTTTCTCTCCAAGTCTTCCTTCAACGTCTCTTCTTTTCCCCTTCCGTCACATTCTTTTGTTCTAGAAGTTCTCTTCACGGCGGTGGTCACTTCACTCCGATGAGTTACAAAAGCTGGCTTAAAAGCTCCTGCTCCAATGTCCAGTTGATGCGCACTGTACACTCTGCTGTGCTTCTACATATGCTTTTTGGCATACTCGTACAACCATGCAGTTGTGTTGGCTCTAAACCATGGCTTAGTCGTCCTCTGGCCCATATCTTTTTCACTTCCATCGGAATATTCAAGATTTTGCACATTGTCTCAAAAAGATCTAAATCTTTTAGACAGTCCAATTCCTGTAACTCTTCTCTCGTCGGTGTCCCCTGTCTTTTGTTCTCCTTCACATGAGCTTCCAGCCATCGTATCGCCATCATAACTCCCACTATCACTATCGTTATGGACTGTGATGAGTCTGGTAAACCCATGGAGAGCAGCTCTTCACAGTCCCAGACCAACACCAGATTACTACGCCTGGGGTACCACCATGTTTGTAGCAAGCAATGGTAGGGGAACTCACCATGTGCTGACATGATGCCCCTCCAATTACGTTTTCCCGAAGCTTCCAGTAGTGGTTCCACTTCCATCATCACTCGGTGGACTTCATCATTCTCATCTACTGCATTGTAATCCGTGAATGTTGATCCTTTCTGCTTTTGTCTTTCAAAGTCACTGAAGTTCCCACTGGCGTATCCTGTGAAATTTTTTACCAGAATCGATTCTATCTCCTCTTTGGTTCTCTCCGGAACTGCTGAGAACTTTTTGCACAGTAACTCCTAAGATTTTTCTGACATTCTCGCTAGTCTTACGCATTTCGGTACTGAGAAGGCTTGATCCACGATTGTTCTCGTACTCTTCACATCCACCGCTACGAAATGCACTGGGTATCTGCTCTTGCACATTGGATCTAAATTCGATCCCACCAAATATCGCGCTCCCGACGGTCTGCGATAAGTTTCACTGTGTAGGATGTTCATTTCCACCTCGATCGCTTCCCTCCACTTTCCTATTTGCTTTTGCTCAGTCTGCAAAACTCCTGGAAACACTTCTACACTGATGGCCGTGACCATCTCATGCTTTTGTTCTAGATTCAAAAGTGACTCTAAAGAACCAAACATGCTGTAGAATCCTAGTGCAGTCACTAGATTCACCTCGGTTCCTCCATGGCAATCTGCAATCAGTTCCGTTTCTGTTTTCGCCTTCATCACAATGTTCCCAAACAATATCGTCAATTGCTTGTGTTGCTTCACCAGGGTTTTTACGCAATCCAGACCTCCACGGATTTGACCTTCCAGTCCACAGACTTCTGCCAGACAGCTAACAGGTTTGACCCAGTCCTCTGGTCCCCAGCCAGGCAACTCAACCTTGTCTTCTCCGTTGCTCTTAGAGGCTGTTGTCATCAAACTATAGATGACGTTCAGGTAACGCAAGTTACAGTCTGAGTTCAATTCTCTCTGCACATCTTGTGCCGCTCGTAATATCGAATCCGCGTTGGGACTCGAACACCATGATGGTTTCATTAGTTCCCACACCACAATCAAACTCGTTCTCAGCAGTTCGTCTGAGAATCCCAATCCAAACTTCACTCGGTTGTCCGATTTTGGCACTGAAGGTGCAGTCACCTCTTCCTCCAAGACTAGTCCCAGCCTAGTCTGCTGATTAGCAGCGCTTCTTATCGTTGCAATCCTTGACGTCCAGAATCTTAGCAACACTGCTTGCTCGTAATCAAAGAAGCAATCGCGTATGTCTTCATTTAGGAAAGGGTTGTACGCTATCCCTATGATACCGGATACGTAACTGTATGATTTCTTCTTGATTGGTCCACAGTAGTCACTGGATTTTGGCAGTGCTCCCATAGATTCTTTCGAGAACCTCAGCTCCTTGTTTGAGAACCTCCTTATTTCGTCTATTTTCTTCATCGGTTCTAATTCCACGGGTTCTGGAATCCGGGGAAATAGCACTCCTACTTCTTTCCGGAAGGCTGGACACGTCGTCCCAACACCCTTCCTCGTTTGTGTGAATTGCTCGGTAACGATTGTAGCGGCACAATTTTTACAACTCGGAGTGGTTTACGACAATTTCTGACCACAATTTCAATCTTCGGCCGTTTTCTCGTACTTGTTTTCACTGTAACAATTGTTGTCCTGTTTTTTTTCTCTATTTTTTCTACAAAATGGCCGTTTCAGCAATTCTCAGAAATGTGACGTCACAATTTGAAACTTTAAAAATTTAAAATACCAGCATTTTTTGACCTACACTCTTTGTGTAATCGTTCAAAGAACGTTGCTAATCCGTTAAAACCAATAATCTTCCAGGTCAGATGTTCTTTTCTGGTCGATAAAAATTCGAATATGAAAATGCATTCTCGTACAGTCTGGTCGAATATCACATACTCCCCGGACAGCCCGGTCAATGTCCTCATTGAGTCTCGTAGTCTTCATCAAATTGTACAGTGTCATCGAACAGAATTTACAAAATGCACGAAATCACTTTTATCCATCTCATATCAACTCACTGCAGAATATAAATGGCATCATACCACACTATTGTAGCCTTCCAAATTTTTTCACTAAACTGCACTTTCGAGGATATGACTTAAGATAAAACATCTTTTCAGACTTCCCATGTCTATGTCCCGATTTAAAACTTTTTCTCCTAGGTTAAAAATGTAGGAACGCAGGACAGTCCTGCCAACCCACAAACTAAAATTATCCTACTATGCTTCTTCCCTTCGGAAATTTAGTTTTCATTGGTCCTGAAAACTAAAACTAAGGAACTCGGTGGTTGGAAGGAACAATGAAATAATCTCCTTCTTCAAGAGATTACCCAAACCTTTCATGTCACCACAAAGAGTTCAGTTGTCCTAGTTGATTAAAAACAATCATGCAGGCTGGAATATTTTAGCATATTCTCCACTCAAGTCTCTCTAAATAAATATTAAGTGTCTCTAAAGCCACTAACTAAAATCAAAATGCAAATTTATAAATGCAACAAATTCCTAAATCTTCAAAACTCAACTAAATGTTTTCTTTTCAGTTTCAATAGCAAACTTAGTTGCTTTGTTTCTCATTTTTGTTTTCTGTCACACACAAGACAATTCTGAGTTTTAACATCTTCTCCTTCGTCGCTTCTTTGTTCGTTGTTTAGAAGTTCTAAAACTTCTCAATTCTTCTAATTTTTTTCTTTTTGCATCTTGTTTTTCGGCCATTTGTCAATGTTCCATCTCCTCCTCGTGCAACATCGACTCCGCCATTTCAGTCTCTGTATCTTGCAACACGTCGGTAGCTATTCTGACGCTGTTGGAAGCAGTCCTCCAACACTTCTGCTCTTCTACTCTTTGCTTACAACAAGGTAGAGGATCAACGTTAGTTTCTCTGTTTCGGCAGAAGCTGTTGTGGAGGCACAACGTCAGGTTTCTCTCCAAGTCTTCCTTCAACGTCTCTTCTTTTCCCCTTCCGTCACATTCATTTGTTCTAGAAGTTCTCTTCACGGCGGTGGTCACTTCACATCGATGAGTTACAAAAGCTCGCTTAAAAGCTCCTGCTCCAAAGTCCAGTTGATGCGCACTGTACACTCAGCTTTGCTTCGACATAAGCTTTTTGGCATACTCGTACAACCATGCAGTCATGTTGGCTCTAAACCATGGCGTTAGTCGTCTTCTGGCCCATATCTTTTTCACTTCCATCGGAATATTCAAGATTTTGCACATTGTTTCAAAAAGATCTAAATCTTTTAGACAGTCCAATTCCTGTAACTCTCCTCTCGTCGGTGTCTCCTGTCTTTTGTTCTCCTTCACATGAGCTTCCAGCCATCGTATCGCCATCATAACTCCCACTATCACTATCGTTATGGACTGTGATGAGTCTGGTAAACCCATGGAGAGCAGCTCTTCACAGCCCCAGACCAACACCAGATTACTACGCCTGGGGTACCACCATGTTTGTAGCAAGCAATGTAGGGGAACTCATCCTGTGCTGACATGATGCGCCTCCAATTACGTTTTCTCGAAGCTTCCAGTAGTGGTTCCACTTCCATCATCACTCGGTGGACTTCATCATTCTCATCTACTGCATTGTAATCCGTGAATGTTGATCCTTTCTGCTTTTGTCTTTCAAAGTCACTGAAGTTCCCACTGACGTATCCTGTGAAATTATTTCCCAGAAACGATTCTAACTCCTCTTTGGTTCTCTCCGGAACTGCTGAGAACTTTTTGCACAGTAACTCCTAGATTTTTCTGACATTCTCGCTAGTCTTACGCATTTCGGTACTGAGAAGGCTTGATCCACGATCGTTCTCGTACTCTTCACATCCACCGCTACAAAATGCACTGCGTATCTGCTCTTGCACATTGGATCTAAATTCGATCCCACCAAGTATCGCGCTCCCGACGGTCTGCGATAAGTTTCACTGTGTAGGATGTTCATTTCCACCTCGATCGCTTCCCTCCACTTTCCTATTTGCTTTTGCTCAGTCTGCAAAACTCCTGGAAACACTTCTACACTACTGGCCGTGACCATCTCATGCTTTTGTTCTAGATTCAAAAGTGACTCTAAAGAACCAAACATGCTGTAGAATCTTAGTGCAGTCACTAGATTCACCTCGGTTCCTCCATGGCAATCTGCAATCAGTTCCGTTTCTGTTTTCGCCTTCATCACAATGTTCCCAAACAATATCGTCAATTGCTTGTGTTGCTTCACCAGGGTCTTTACGCAATCCAGACCTCCACGGATGTGACCTTCCAGTCCACAGACTTCTGCCAGACAGCTAACAGGTTTGACCCAGTCCTCTGGTCCCCAGCCAGGCAACTCTACCTTGTCTTCTCCGTTGCTCTTAGAGGCTGTTGTCATCAAACTCTAGATGACGTTCAGGTCACGCAAGTTACAGTCTGAGTTCAATTCCCTCTGCACATCTTGTGCCGCTCGTAATATCGAATTGGCATTGGGACTTGGACACCATGATGGTTTCATTAGTTTTTACACCACCATCAAACTCGTTCTCAGCAGTTCGTCTGAGAATCCCAATCCAAACTCCACTCAGTTGTCCGATTTTGGCACTGAAGGCGCAGTCACCTCTTCCTCCAAGACTAGTCCCAGCCTAGTCTGCTGATTAGCAGCGCTTCTTATCGTTGCAATCCTTGACGTCCAGAATCTTAGCAACACTGCTTGCTCGTAATCAAAGAAGCAACCGCGTATGTCTTCATTTAGGAAAGGGTTGTACGCTATCCCTATGATTCCGGATACGTAACTGTATGATTTCTTCTTGATTGGTCCACAGTATTCACTGGATTTTGGCAGTGCTCCCATAGATTCTTTCGAGAACCTCAGCTCCCTGTTTGAGAACCTCCTTATTTCGTCTATTTTCTTCATCGGTTCTAATTCCACGGGTTCTTTTATGTTTACTCGCATTGGTTTGCTCGTATATATGTTCAAAAGTGCTAGCAAGAGCAAGGCTTTCGTTTGTTCATCGCCTTCCTTTAGCAAGAAGGAGCAGCACAAATTTATGATAGAACAAATTTCAGTGCCAGCATTGAGCACTTGTGTCAAGAACATAAGTGCTCAATGCTGGCACTGAATTTTGTTCTATCATAAATCGAACGAAACAGAGAGCGTCTCTCCGCTTCGCGCACGCTACTGCTGCTCCTTCTTGGGTCATCAGATCTCTCACACCCGTCATTAAGAACACCTTTTCCACTTTCGATCTTTTTCTTTCTTCCGAATCATATTCCCGCGAGTCAGTCTAATCATGCACCAAGCGAACCTCAGTTGTAACTCTGTTCTCACATAGGCTATTGCTATCAGAGCGTGTATCTTCGGTGTGGTTTTCATTTCTTCTTCGAAGTATCGTAACACTACCGCTCACCATGGAAGGCTCACCAACTGCTCGATCGTTTCCACGTGCACTTTAGACGATACCAGAGTCCCGTATGCCTTCTGCTTCAGGGTGGTGCCTTGCATCATTGTCTCCAAATAACCTTCCATGGCACTTTTGTCTTCCAGAGCCATCGAGTGTCCTCTGGCCGAATTTTTGTACTCTAACATCTCCATGTATCCACCGGCGGGTTCATCAATCGATACAGTTTCCGACACTGTCAGTCGCTTATATTCCACTGAAACCGGCTGTCCTACGACGCTTCCCTTTCCGTGGTTCATGGGAGACGGTTTGAAGTCTTTAAGAGTACTCCCCCCCCCCCCCCAACATTGGCTGAGTATCTCGATTTCTAATGTCGCTCCAGTCAGAGTGCGGTCACTCCTCTTGGTTTTGTTACCGGTTGATTTTATTCCTGTCATGAGAATGGGTGGCACCATCGCTACATCAGTCAATATCCTGTCTGTGCCAGGTAATCGATCATCACCCTGTCCCAAGTCGATAGCTTCTTCGATTCGTTGATTTGACAGCTCTCATCGCGATTTCGGAATCCACCTTTGCCTTTCCCGCTTTCCTCGATGTCACCTTGCTGCCCAGTTTCATCTTCATCTCATTAATCTTGTCAATCACCAGTTTTGATTGCCTCGTTCCTTTCCGGGTTCTTGACAGATATATCACTTCTCCGTTGTCTTCTTGCGGCGTCATCTTGATAGGAGAGTTTGCCTCACTTTCGTCGGTGGCCGAGTCAATCAATAACTCGCTCAATCTCCCTTCACACTCGTCGAGTTTGTCAAGGACTTCCCGCATTAGTGGTCGGTTGAGACCTAGTTTCAAAATAGATTGGGTTCCGTAGCTCTGAACTACTGTCCAGACCTCTTCCATGAAGGCCAATCTATCCATTGTGTATCCCGTCCTATTTTCATTTTCTCTATGATGCACCTCCCACTCTTCATCGGGCAACGTTCCCAAGAAAGGTACTCTGGCAGCGCCTTCTATTCTTCTTCTCCTTGGTGATTCCATCAAGAGTTTCTGTTCGGTATTTTAAGAGTTGCTCCGAGAGCCACTCTCCGGCAAGTTACGGTTTGTTCCCATAAAGGCCGACAGGGGTTCCAACGTTGAAGTACCCTCGTCTGCTGACTCGGTCGTCGCTACCAACGCGTCCGCGCTGTTTTCAAAATCACTAAGGAAATTGAAGTCTAGGCTGGATACTCCTCCTGTCGAAGCCTTATCGTTTTCTTTCTCAGTTTGATCGGGATCCTGTTGCATAGGTTCTTCCGATCGACGGCTTCCTCCCTGCCCTTCGTCTCGTTCTAGGTAGGGCCCTTGCTCTTCACTCCCGGTCCCATCAGGAAATTTCGGTACAATTAGCCTGCCAGCTGAATGATCTTCCTCCTCTCCATGAACTACTTTGATCTCCTCATGGCCGAAGGTTGCTAGCATGGTTCTAGTCCGTAGCGTTCCTCCCACCGTTAACCCTGATTTCACACTCGTTAAGATCAGGGAGGCTTCTGGTAATTCAGTCTTCCCTCTCATCACCATAGGCTTTAGACCCAGTTTCGACCATTCCTCGTCAAACCTCCTAGGCTTTGGAGTCGCTGCACTGCTCATTCGTCTTCTCGTTGCTTCATCCGTGTAAGCAAACTGCGTATAATGCAGCACTGTGGCATTTATGCCCACAAAACACGGGTCCATCGTTTCTGAGAATTTCGCCATCCTCCTTTCATTAGTCTCAAAAGCTCTCAACCTAGGAATTTGCACTGCGGAGACTGCTCCGAGCAACATCCTTCTCATCAAAGGGAATTCAGGGATTTCCTCCGACAGTTTCTTATAATCGACCCAACCTTTCGTCTCTTCTCTCACCTTATGATATGTTGCAGTCAGTCGAGGAATTCTTGTGACCTTGCTGTTTGTTTTGTCGTAGGGTCTTAAATTCCAGAGTTTAGGGAAAACTTCAATGTGTCCTCTATCCACTTCTTCCATACGATCACGGAAAGCTCGTCAAAGTTGACGACCGTCATCTCTGGCTCCGATAACTTTGCAAACAATATTTCTTCGAGCATGAGTTCTCGCAACACATGCTGCTCACACCAGATCAGCACACTTCCGTCCAATGCTGATATGAGGTTCAGGTGCAGCACCGACCTCCTGTATGCTTCCACCTTAACATCACGGAATGCAAACGTGATTGCGGGTCCATATATGACCGTCACGAACTCCGTTGCTCCTCTGATCAATGCTAAGGGATCGGTCCTCATAGCTAAGCTCAGATCAGTTAGTAGGGGCATGCCCCAGCATGATGTCGCACGTCTTCTTCCCTCTCAATCGTTTCATCCTCTCCTGTTCCAAAGCGATTCTGCTGCAGGAGGTACTGGATACGAGTATGTCGCAAGTCTCATATCTTATTCCAGGAATCCGTGGATCGTTTCACTTCAAACTTCCTCACGTTCTCCTTCATCTGCTCCGGGTAGCGCGTCAAATTCATCAATCCTCCCAAGTTTCCATGCGTTATCGCAATCAACGTTAGAAGTCCATCTAATCGCAAATTCTGTATTCCATCCGTGAGCAGTATCGCTGGTCCTTTCACAAAGTTCTCTGCTCCAAACGTCACGAGTAGGTCTACTAATTCAACGATTGATACTTCTACGACTACTTGGAGGAATTTTTTTATCAGATATCGAGAAAATGAAGGGTCTATTTTCGCCAAGAAGGACGCGGTCCATCCGGCTCCTAGTCCTTCCAACATGCTGTCAGTCCGGTCAAAGCCTTCTTCTCCTTTCACAATCTGTGTCCAGAAAGCTTCCAGGGTCACTTGGCGCACTCTATTCACGAACTCGGCTGATTTCTCTTCAACAGTTTCGGCCATTTTTTACCTCTTTCACTAAGTAGGCATGGATCTTCCTGATCATCACTGGACCTCGCTCGAAAGCATCCGCGCCCAATGCTGCTATCCGAAGGGTCAAGTACAGCCACTTGTTAGCCTCTGATTTCGTTCTCAAAAACATCGCTTCCAAGTGAGCTCTGGTCTCCTTGGAGTTCGCTCTCCGTCCTCTTTTATCTCCATTCCTCGGAACAATAAATCGTTTGACATCGCCACGATCACTCTATGGTCATCGTCAGTTCCTGGCTTCAACTTGAGCTGTCGGCTGAAGTTGGACAGTTCCAACCCCAGTACCTCGCCAACACTAGCATGTGTAGTGAATGGTCTTTAAATCCTCGCATCGCATTTGAGATGTCGGACCCCACCGCAGATAATTCAGCCCTGAGTGGCCTCAGATTCTCCAGCTCTATTCCGCGATTTGGGGCAGATATGATCACGTAATATTTCCCTTCCGAGAGCAAAGTCACCATCGCATATACAAATTTTAGTCCATCCGGGAGCTGTGCATATCCCAGAGACAGTGCAAACACGACTCTCGGTGTTATCTTGAGGAAGGCACCTTCTTTCAGAGTGCCCACTACTTCACCCATTGACTCGAGAATATCCTTTATAGCTGGCCACACAGTGTCGTCGGCTGTCGTGGGCTCTCTGAGTCTGCTCAGGAAACCCCTACTGTGTAGATCGTTGTTAATGCCAGCAAACACGATTGTGATTGGGTTCATTTCTGTCTGTCGTTGTACCCCGATTGCCATCGACACAGATTGAAATAGATCCAGGTCGACCGCTGCCAACATTATAACATCTGGCCAAAACAGAGACTTGGAGGTATACACAAAGTCTGAGCTCGCGACTATCATAATCTTTGCCTTCCTCATTTCTGCTTTGTCATATGCAGCGATGATGGTCTCATCTTTCTTGATCGCCTTCAATTTACCGTATCTCTGAACATCACCTTCTTGATTCATTTGTTTCGGGTACGCTCTCTCTTTTAAATGACCTGAGGTTGCTTTTATCTGCCTGAACATTTTTACGTGTTGTCCTATTGGTGCCCTAGTCTTCAAGAATCTTCCAGGTCTTTCTTCTCGATTTCCTTCATCGTGATTCAGCTTCACATCTTGCAATGGTCTCGCATTCACTGGACCCCTTGTAGGTCCCTCTAAACCGGAAAATCTCAAGGCAGTTGTAGAGCTGAAGTTTATGCCAGCGGCTATCAGCCAGTCCACGCCTGTTATTGAGTACAGTCCGTTGACAGACAATCTCGCTCCATTCAACATCATCTTGGCATCTGCTGCAAAGCTCACCGTCTGAAGGTTCAATTTCATCAGATCCTATTTGTACATATGCCAGGGAGAAGGTATCGGCCATGACTACATCAAAGAGCTCCTGTCCGGACGTCGCTTCTCTCGACTGGTGCTCGTCGTCTCTGATCTTGAATCCAATCTAGAGGTGCTGGTCGTCTCCGCGGTCGGATTGACAGGTCCTAATTTTCGTCTTAGATGGACGGTTCTTCTCACCGGCGCTTCCCCCAATCGGTCTTGTACATCTGTCCTTTACCCTGGCTTGCTGGAACTTTGCGGCCTGAAGGTCGTCAGGCCTGGGACCGCTTCCAAACGTGTTTTTAAGTTAAGTTAGGGGGCACAAAGGTTGAAATTGTTGGCTCATTCGATGTTTCTTCCTTCTTCAGCACTCATGTGTCAAAAAGCTCCACTTTCATTTCATCCAGCTGCTCTTGGAAGACTCGGTTCAACCAGACTTGTCCTTCAATGCTATCAAAGTGGATCCCATCAGTGGTTAGTCTGGCCTGATCCATAGCTCTCAGCTCATGTTCAATGTCCATAAGGATCAATCGTCCAGCATTTCGACTTGGAGGATTTTTCAGGATGTTGTTCCACCTGATGACTCCTTCATTATGTCTTCTTTATGTTGCTGTCAACGTCTTCGTGCTCATGGGTACGGTGCAGACGGTCAGTACCGCGCAACTGAATTTCTGCCAGAGAGTAGTAAAAAAGCACACCATCATTGAATCCCATCGTGCCTATTCCTCGTCTGAGCCTCTTGATACATTATTCGTCCCTATTAGGATCATTATGTTAGGGATCCTACCTGGGTTCATCAGCTCCACCATCCAAAACAGCTGGGCTATGTTGCACCTACAAAGGCCATTACTGTAGTGATCCAGGAGGTCCTCAATTTCTGGAGCAATTTCACCAAGCTGTCACCCAGTATCAGATGTGATGTCCCAAGTGGCGGTTGCTGCAGGTTTACTGCTGGGCTCCAAGTCGATCGATTGAAGCAGGCTCTCAAGTCCGTGTCCGAAACTCCTGGGAAGCTATACTTCAACTGGTTGTTCTTCTGCACGTCAACCACTCGGGACACTTTCTGCATTGGTATTTCTCGTATCTTTTTGTCTGGGACCTTAGAGCTCTTTGTTGGTAATGTTGTATCACTAATTACCGTTCTTGTCATCATCTCTTGGGAGAGTTGTACTCTGCCCGTGTCATCGATTGCTCCATAGGATGCAGTCACCCCGGAACCTGGCGCATTCCTTTTAGTGACAAATCGTCCAGCAGTTTCTATCAACTTTCTCACTGTTTGCTCCACGACTGGGTCACCTAGGGTGTCACTCGGGTCCGGGAATGTCACTGGACCAGTTGTAGCCGGGGGTCGCGTCTCCGTCATTTGACTCAGCTCTCGAGGCGTCAAAAGTTCCATCGGGGACAGCCCACGAGGAATGTTTCTTGCAGATATCACTTTCTCCTCGGCTGTCGTTAACGCCAGCCGCTCCGATCGCTGTTTCTACTCTCGCCTCAAGCACTCTGTTTCTTCACCCTGCTTCTTGTTGCAATCTTCAAACAGTTTCTTCCACATGTCTCTATCTTCTTCTGTACTGAGCATGGTCTTGGTCATCTCGTCCAGCTCCCTTCTGGTCTTCTCCAGCTCTTCTATCGTCTCGTTAAGATCTTGCAAAGTTTCGTTCGTCTGAACCCCTTCCTCTACTCTCACCCTCTTTGGTGGCACAGCTGCTCTAAGTTGTGAACTAGACGAGGCATCCTCGCTGTTCATTTCCTGATGCATCCTCCTCAATCCAGGCCTAGGCTTGGTGGGCAAAGGCATCTCACCTGGTTGGTAGGTCCTCGAACTTCCCAATCCAGGCTCATTCACCAAGTCACTTCCTGAGAGAGCCCCGTTTCTCCACCTCATTACCCTCATGTTCGGGCACTCCTCTTTCTTCATATGCTGCCATCAATAAGACTTCCGTGGGGCAGTCCCCACAGTTATCATGCCCCAAGATATTTATTAAGGCGGCCAGCAACATGAGCCTCGATCCATCAGCCGACGTACGCCTCTGCCAGGTCCATGTACTCGTCCAAGCCAAAGTTTTCCATATTCTTTCAGGTTCGATTCTATTATCAGTTTGATGAATTGAAATCAAGTCAATGATTAAATGATCAATCAGGATCTAGAGAAGAGGCCGCGAATATCACATTTGTCAGCTTTACACTAATGTTTTATTAAAATATTTTTAAAACAGTCAGATAAAAAATATCTCGATCGTAAAATTTATTACAATCAATCCTTTTCTAAAAATTCGGAATTCGACCTAAGAATGGACAGTCCAAACTTCGAATCTGTTCCTAAGATTGTCATTCGGTTATTCATGGTCACCAATTTTTTCTTAACCAGGCTCTTAATAACATAACATATAACATAACACACATATCACACACGACACACATATAGTATGACGCCTTCCTGCATGCAACCTAAACTCAGCCTATACTTAAAAAGTATTTCTTTTGTAAGTATACTTGTATATTAGTATCAGAGAAGATTACGTGTATCAGTCGTCGTCTGTTCGGGTCGTACACCGGAAGCGAGAGCTCCTTCACTTCCCTTTCCACAAGGAAGTCTCTCAATCTTGTCAAAGACAAAACTAGGTTTTCCGGGTCCACGTGCCGCTTCTCCGTCGCCCTCGTCACCAAGAAGCCTAGATACTTTCCCGGTATCTGCGACGCCGCCGGAGGCAAGGCTGCTACGCCCCCTTTTCCTGGTCTTTGCTTCCAAAGGAACTCTATGTTTTTATATTCCCTCTTATAGTCTTAAAACTCATGTCTGATGTAATCGCTATCGCACATGTTCTATCTGTGAGTATGAAATCGCTATCTGTCAATATTTAGCTACTTGAGTATTCATTTGGTAAGTTAAAATATTACTCAACTACTCTCCCTATGTCCGGTTTCTTAGGGTCCTCGTCTGTTTCTGCTTCTAGATCACCTGTCTCTCTTGCTATTCTTAGTTTTTTTATTAACAAAATTTCAGTGTGGGTAAGTCCTACCCCCAATCTACGGACAAAAATATCCACCGACGCCCCCGTCGATCGCATACCGGATATCAAATCGAGGTTGGAAGCCGTAATGAATAATCGTCCTTCCTGGGCAGCCCAGGAAGGATCATCCCTTTCGGTTTTTACGTATTTCATGCTTCCACGATCTACATCTTGAATTGTGACACTGGTCTCCTTTGGGTCCGACGTCATTTCGTTCAGCCATTCCAAGACACGCAGATTCGTTAAGTCTTGTTCATATGATTGCTATTGCTCGTTGTCGAATTCTACCTCGGGCTTGGACCGGTCATCGACCCACTCCTCGTCGTGATCATCGACTATGTCAATGTCCAGTGACACAGTTATTTCCTCTAGACCCACTACTTCTTCCACTATCTTCTTTAGATCTATCCTGTCCACTACGAAGTCGTATCCGTAAGGATTATATTTCTTCGTGAGTCTTGTCCTGTCACTCTGTCGAGTCTGTATCGTAAATGGAAGATCCGGCTCCAAATTCTTGGGGACCTCCATTTGTTCAGGGTCTTGCCAGCCCTCCTCTGCGTAGGGTAAGGTTTCTTCATCTGCTTCGATCACCTCGTTGGGATCCAAGTCCAGTGGTGGACTTGTTCCTTCCTCTACGACTTCATTTCCATCGTTCTTTTCACTGGTGCCCTTCTCGTTGACCTCGCAAGCAGGGTCCATCATCAGATAATCCCCCTCTTCCATGTCTGCAGGTATACACCAGTCCTCTGTCGATGGATTGTTTGGCTTAATGTTCTCGTATTAAAAGCGTCCTTTCTGATGCACTTCCGTAATCATGAAGGGTCCCCTCTAATTTTTAGGAGCTTTTTCGTTCCTTTTGGTGGTATAACGTTCTGAAATACCCACACGTAGTCTCCTACCGAGTAAGCTTTTGCACCAGCTGCTTTTTTATCGAATCTTTTCCTCTGCCCTGCCTGTGCTTGCTAATCACATCCCTTACGTAGACTTATGGTTATGTTTTCTTCCCCTCATGCTCTGGGTAAAAGAAAGTCAAGGGCAAAGACTTCTCGTGTCCTGTTAACATCATGGGTGGACTAACTCCGGTGGTGGAGTCTTGCGCTGTTGTAAGCTCCCATCACCTGTGGAAGATATATGTCCCAATCAGTCATGTACCTGGAACAATATACCCTCAGCATCGACACTAACGTTCAATTTTGCCTTCCACTAAGCCATTCGTCTGGGGCTGGTATGTTG
The DNA here is from genome assembly GCF_963678635.1 of Symsagittifera roscoffensis. Classification (NCBI taxonomy): domain Eukaryota; kingdom Metazoa; phylum Xenacoelomorpha; order Acoela; family Convolutidae; genus Symsagittifera; species Symsagittifera roscoffensis. The sequence continues at coordinate 18,285,993 of NC_087063.1, forward strand.
TGGAGTGAGTTTGAGCCACCTGTGATCATCTCATGAGCTCTTTCGTAAGTTCTCCACTAAAGCCGTTCCGTTATCCGATTGAAACGTCATCGGACAACCATGTCTGGCTATCCACGTGTTGATTAGGTGATCACAAGTCTCTTCTGCTGAGGCAGTTATGCAGGACACGGCCTCTGCATACTTCGTGAAGTGATCTATCATGACCAAGACTTGATTGTAACCACTGTCTGTCATGCATATCTTTTGATGATCGATCTGCACCACCTCGTTAAATTCAGATGACTCGATCGACTGCAAGGGAAATCGCAACTTCCTTGGATCCTTGATCTGTTGGCATGACAGACATGCTGTTACCCAATTTTCGCATGCCCTTTTCATTCCAGGCCACTCAAAGCGTTTCAGAATCCTCTGGTAAACTTTGTCGATTCCCTGCTGGCCCATCTGATCATGTGACCTCATTAAAAGTTCTGTTTGATAGAGTTGCGGCAACACTATCGCTTTCTATTTGTACAGGACTTTGTCTTCTTCTCTTCTCTTGCAAGCCACGATCCCGTTCTTGTTCACATATAACCTTCCTTCTTTCTGCATAAAGTACTGTCTCAGAATGCGATAACTGTCTTTCTCCAGATCGCCTTTGTCCGGAGCTCCACTTTCGATCCACCTTTTCAGGTTGATCGTCATGCGGTCATTTAACTGTGCTCTTACTAGCCCCGACAGTCTGTATCTCGCCTTCAAGTACGTCTTCATGACCCTCATCTGCCTCTTCATTTCATCTGGCTGATGCGAATCATCCGCCATCTTAACGCACCAAATCTTCGCCAATGGTTGTGTTTCTTCTCTGAACGGTAGAAGATCACTCCTGACTACCTCTTTTTTTTAGCAACAAGCTTATCGAACGTTTCGATACTGCTATTGTTTCCAGATCATCTGCTGCGTTGTCAAAGACTCTTTCACCTGGTATGAGGTAGCGATCACTGTCAGGGTCTTGATTTACCTCCCTATCCAGATCTCTTGCTCGATTATCCACCAGTAGTTCGCTAGCTCTGACATATCTGATCCTGAGCTCGAGTACCTGTCTGAGTAGGTGTCCATTCTTGAATTCCGGGAGTTTTCATCCATTGAAGAGTCTGCGATGGAGCACGTTCCCTCCTCCGGATCAGCTCTGTGCGTTCTTCTCATCCATCTGAACTCCCCGGACAAAATTTTATTCTCCAGGTCCTATTTCTCATCAGGAACTTTTTCATCTACATCAGACTCCCGGACAAACTTTCTTGTCCCGGTTGTTGATCCTGAACTCGCCTGCTCTTCTCACTGTTCCTCTCCCCAGACAAACTTTCTTGCCCTGGGTTCTGTTCAACCTTCTCACTTTCCTTATCCTGGTCTTTAAAGGTAACGGTTTTCTTTTGCATATCGTACCCCAGTTTTTTCCGTTTGTATGATGTGCTTGTCAAGACTTTTTGGGGTATCGAGGACACTAGTTGCTGAACTATAGTCCTACAATCTCTTTCATTTTCTTTGTGTTGTCGTCTTGACGGCATGATCTTCACTTTCTGGCTGACTGTCAGTGATGCCATGGCTGCTGCCCACTCGGGGTCATCCCTGGTCACTTATCTTTCCAACAATCCACCCAGCATCCGCATCACTTGTGGTGTGACCTGCACCGTTTTATCCAATAATGGGAGTCTATTTATGTTCATGCGAGAGAGTTCCTGCTGGAACAGGTTTGAGCGCAGCAACGGATCCAAGGGCACCGGGTCCTTCTTGGAAAGAATCTTTGTCTCGGCTGCTTTCTCTACAGGTAACTCAGGATGTCCTGGAATTGGATTTCCAGACTTGTCTAATCATCTCAGCAAGAGAAGCGCTTCATAGGTTTTTTTGTCCAGAAATGAGAACCCCTCCTTGATTTCTGCCTGATTGGATTGCTTTTGTTCCAATCTTTTATAGAACTCGGTCTTCTTGCTGAGGCTGTCAGCATTCTGGTGTTTAACACGCATCCTGTGCTCGATTATCAAGTGGTAGCCATCTAATCTTACTATCCATCTACCAATATAACTCTGATCCATCGAGTATGTCTTCAACCAGGATAACGCTCTGCTGTCCACGCGTAAATTAAAGGGAGCGCTCCCCAAGTATGCGCGGTACTTTTCCACGAATGTGACTACTGCAAACATTTCTGCTTTCGGTGCACCAGATTTCATCTCAGTGTCACTTAACACCTTGCTGCCATATGCAATGGGACGGAGAACTGTTCTTCCATTGCATTCCTGCTCCTGATGCAGTATTCCTGAGATGGCTACTACTGATGCGTCTGTGTCAAGAACATACATAACCTTCTCTGTAGGCATTCCTAGCACTGGCGCTTCGCACAGTTCCCGCTTTATGTTCTCGAAGGCAGCTTGTGCTTCTTCGTTCAATTCGAACTTCTTTCCTTTGTTGCGCATCAGCTTCTGCATGGGATACACCTTGTCTGCATATCCCTTTATGAACTCACGGTAATAATTGGCGACTCCTAGGAAGCTCATGAGTTGTGTGACCGTCCTGGGAGCCTTCCATGTCAACACAGCCTCTACTGCTTCTAGGTCCGGCCTTACGCCGTGCCTATCCACCATTCTTCCTAGATACTTTATTGAATCTCTGAGTATCTCACATTTCGATGGTTTACATTTCAAGCCTGCTCTTGTCATGTAAAGACCTCATCTAGCCCTCATCTAGCCAAAGACCTCATCTAGCCAATCAATGTGGTCTTCCAGGGTGGATGTTGCTATGACCATGTCATCCTAGTAGCGCATCACCAGGTTCCCGTACTTCTTCGCCACTCTGGTCAAAGCCTGAGCCATCAGTCTTTGAAAAGTGGCCCTCGCGTTGCATAAGCCAAAGGGCATCCTCTTCCACTGTAACAACCCCAATTCACATGTGAATCCGGTCTTCTTTCTGTCCTTCTTCCACAAAGGGACCTGCCAGAAGGCCCAAACCAAGTCCAGAGTGGCGAAGAACTTGGCGTCACCAAGTTTCGAGAGGCTTTCATCTATTCGCGGTATCGGGTACGCGTCTTTTATTGTCACCGCGTTCAAGTAACGAAAATCGCAGAAGAACCTAAGCTGCTACCTTTCTTTTTTGCCATGACTACCCCGCAAGCCCACGGCAATTTCGAGGGTTCTATCATGTCGTGTTCGACCAATATTTCTATCTCCGCTCGGCACGCTTCCGATTTATGTGGTGTCATTCGTCTTGCGCCTTCCCTGTGGGGAACGGCGCCTTCCTCCAGTTCGATTTCGTGTTCGACGAAATTACAACAACCGATATCCGCCTTAGGTTGTGAAAATACATCCGCGTTCCGATTTAAAACCGCTCGCAATGATTCAAAATCTACCTCGCCTATTTTCCCTTGTGTTCTATTTCTGGCAAAAACGGTTTGTCAGATTCTAGTTCATAGGACGAGGGGCGTTCCGGAAAACTCGAGCAGCTCGACAAACCGTCGTCCGTTTTGGATTTCATTTAAACAGTTTATGAATAGAGTTAAATTCATTTATTCTTTTTAAAATTATGTCTTCATTGGCATGATAAGGGCAGTCCTTCGCACTATATCTCTTCAAGTTTTGTGTCTCTTCATAGTCAGTCCTCGTCGGCAAAGCGTAACCAAGTTTCTTTCCACGGTGGATTGAAATTGTGGTGTCCAGTGTGTTCAATAACACACTGACACACAGTCCGTTTCGAGTTACCGAGAAGCTCCGGCCTTAAATCACTGAACTTTGACTATTTGGGTTTGGTACCAAACAAACCTGTTTACTATCACTTAACGAGTTTAAATTTCTCATTCTAAAAATTGCTACTACAGCTTGTCCCGGCTGTAGTTTTAACTTTCTTTCTAAAAAGATTGGTACCTTGTTTTCATCTGTTATTATTCTATTAATTAGTTTCTTAACATACTTCCGGTCCGGGATTCTAAACTTTATTAGACCGTTGTTCACGTCAATCATCACGTCTAAATTCCTGATAAAATCTCTGCCCACGATGAACTGATCGGAGTCGTCCAAATTCTCTACCACCAGGAAGCTCATCCAAAGATCTCGTCCTCCCATGTGGAGGACTGTTATTGGTGTTCTTCCGGCTACGTAAATTGCTCCTCGATTGGCTGCCGCTAGTCGGAGATTCGTCGGAATTAGGTCTTCCCTCGTGAAGCCCCTATTTTCCCAAGTTTTTATCGGCGTCACGCTTACTACCGCTCATGTGTCCGGAAGCCTGTGACTCCAATTTTCTTCCCGTTGGTGTCGAGCAGATGTGCAGTCACATCTGCTTCGTATCCAATATGAACCATCCATCATGGAGTCATGACCTATCCTACGGACTTTAAGCTCTTCTTCACCCAAATAGATTTGCCCTATTTGGTCACTGTCTGTCGTCACGTAGGTCTTAGTGTAGATACTGATCCCGTCCACGTTCAGCATCGCTTGATATGGTCCAAAGACTTCCACGTAGCGCCCGTGAAGTTTCTTTGTCCGAGGGCCACCCGTTGTTAGTGGCGCTCGCACAGCTCTTGACTCAGTGCGTGGCTCCACCTGTCTCAGATAATCTGCATATGTATCCAAATGCATCAAAGTGAATTCTGATGGTTCACTCAGATTTCTGATTACCTGGTGTCCCGCTACCGATATTATTGATTGTATTTTACTTCCCTGCGGTACCATGCCGAAAGTCTGCCCGGAGATCACATTTAGTTTCATGCTCAAACTGCTTGGTGCTTTTGTTTCATCGACTTCTGATGCCTCGAAGGCGTTAAACCTTTCATGAATTTTTTCATTTCCAATTCGAGCTTCAACTTTTGTTCGATCTCCTTCGTTGCCAATTCCTGCTGGACTCTTTTTAGAGCATCCCTCGCGGCTGTCCTATTATCGATCTTGAAGTCATCCGCCGCAGTCACCGGTTCCGGTTCACATATCTCTTCTGTTACCGCCTGCATCTTCTTCGTTGCCTCGGCTCTCCTATTATCGATCTTGAAGTCATCCGCCGCAGTCACCGGTTCCGGTTCACATATCTCTTCTGTTACCGCCTGCATCTCTTGTGGTTTTTCTTTTCTGCGCGCCTCCGTTTCACTCAACAGGCGAGCCTTGATGGCTTTCACACCTGATAAAGCTTCCTAATGCCTTGGATGCTTGATGTCTGCCACAGCATCCCAGAATTGTGGACAATATGATTTAAAATGACCTTCCAGGTTACAAAAGCAACACCTTGGGCCAAATTTCGCAATTATTCTTCTCATGAAATCTTCATGATTGACCTCTAACGCATCCTCAACCTCGAGGCTAAAGCCCATTGCTTTCATGCTCTGTTTGTAAGTTGGGCATGCCGACACATGATGGTCCGTCGAACTGCATTTTGCACAAGAGCTCCTTTTGTCCATATCGTCCCTTGGTTTGTACCAGTTGTTTCCTTGGTTTCCTGGTCCATTGTTAAAATTGCCATATTTGTTCTTGTAATATCCAGATCTCGGTAGAGGCTTCAGCGCACGATATTCTTTTGACTTGAGTCTCAACTCCTCTGGTGTTGGCGCATTGGTTGAGAGTGATGTGTATTGTGTCGCTAACATTGTTCGAAGCTCATCATTCTTCACACCATCGATAAATTTTGAGGCTACTGTCATGTTCATCCTTCTGTTTGAATCATCTGATTGACTACGCCTTCTCAGCATCTCGAAAATTGTCTAGAAACTTATCTATCGTCTCATCTTCACGTTGCCTCCATTTCTCGAAGCGCACCATTGCCTGGTGTCCCTGAACCCCCGAGCAGAAACGATTTAACAAGATTCCAAAGACTTTCTCAGCAGTTTCCCGCTGGTATTGTTTTTTGGCCATCACACAGTTTAGGCCTGTCCCTTCCAAATTGCTGGTAAGCGCACAGCATTCTTGTCTTTCTGATGAGTCCTCTTCTTCAAAATGCAGTTTCATTACCTCTATCCAGGTATCAAAACAGCCATCAGATTCGTCTTTATAGCATCTTGGTTTCTTGAAAACCCTTCTGGACTTTTCACTACATTCATTGGTTCTTGATAACCGCGTAAGAAATGTTTCCAAAAACCTGTTCAGAGGTTCAAAGGCTGTGGCCATTGATGTAGCGTCCCTTGAATGTCCCGCCTGAGTATCATCGCCCCCTGATAAGAGCTCTGGATTTTCCCTCCTGTCCGAATCGCTGGGATCGTTTCTTCCTTGGCTCGCATGACTCCTGTTCTTGGAATCACATCTCCCAGTCGCATGTATATCTTGGGTCGATCGTTCGTTTGAGGTCTGTCTGTTGCCAGTTGAACTTCTTCTGATGTTTGGGCCCCGTGTTCTGTTATCCCCTGTGGCATAGCCTGATGAACTGCCCCTTTCTCTAGTCGCTCCATATTTCCTTCTCTTGTTCTGTTGCTCATTGAAATTCACCTTCGGCTCCCTACTGGGTTCTCCTGAGTTCGATTCCCCATTTTTGATCTAATCCTGCTGCCTAGTAGCCCGTCCAACCTATCCATCATAACCTGAGTCCGCCTCTCCATCATCGCATCTATCTTCGTGTCAAGAGTCTCGAGATTCTGCTCTTGTTGAAGTCTCAACTTCTCCATGTCGTCTCTCAAACGTAACTCTTTTTGCTCAGCTTCCCTCGTCAATCGCGACAAGTTCTTCGCCAAGTGTTCATCCGTTCTCTCTTTCAAGCGTTTTTCGCTTCTGCTAGCTTCTTGTCTGCTGCGGTTTTTCTCTTCCCGAAGATTTCTCTCTCGACATGGACTGCCCTTTTTAGTTCACTCATTCTTAAGGATATCTGTTTATTCTGTTTTCTTTTACTGCCCACTATTTTGGTCAAGGTTTCTTCAATTGATGCTCCGTTAACCACTAATGGCGTCACAAGTGGCGGTGTCACCCTGTCGATCCCAGGTAGCTTGGTGCTGGTCGAGATTCGGGCTTTGATTCTCTGCCTCGACGTCTTTTCACTAGCCACCTCTGGATCCGCCGGTGCGTTGCTTAGCCCTGTGTTCCTTCTCTCCCCAGTTCGCATTTCCGAGTTAGTCATGTTCACAAAGTCTCCTGACTGGCCTGATCCGTTTGTGGGCTTGCTTATTGTCCTCACCACACCAAATTGGTCCATGGTACCAGTCTCTCTATCGGTGTATGCGTCATTCCCCTGAGTCGAGCTATTGAGGCTGACTTAAGATCCAAAGTCTTCCTGCCCGTCATTGTCCTCTTCTTCTTCCTGGGTTTCTGCTTCATCGCCTGTTCCCGTTCCCATCTTAAATGGAAAGAAGTTTCCGAAAGTGTTCTTCACTTTTTTTGAAAACGATGACGACGTTGCCGGTTTTTACGTCATGCCAACCATCATAGTGTTGTCTGTGGGTGATCTTGTAGTCGCCACATTTTCAGTAGAGATGTCAGACAGTTCCGACATCTCTTCTCGGTCCAGGGTCCCGGTGGAAGTGGCAAAATCTTGGCCTTGTTCTACCGGAGAAGATTCACTCGCCAATCTTCTGTTTCCCCTCCCTTCCGGTCCATGTCCCTCCTGATTCTCATCCATGGCAGGGTCCGAATGGACCTCTACCTCTAACATTGCCTTTTGTCCTTCTGAGGACTTTTGACTCCTGGTTTCAACCATTATGCCTGAAACTTTCTTCCCTTTGTCGGTCCGGGTTTGTGTGATGCTTTTCATAAAAGGGTCGTTCATTGCTTTTCTCTGTTTCTCTGGTAAGAACTTCCTGGAGCTATCACCTAGTTTAGGTATCCTTGACTTGTCTAGACTCATTTTCAGTTTATCATTTATTACTGCCTATACACTCAATTCGATTGCTAGTGTCCTTATTGTTTGACTACTGATAAAAATAACACCACACAATAAATTCCAAAAGCTTAACTTGAATAGTGACCACGAATCCATTAATGCTATCACAGAACAGTGTATATACAATTTATTTACAATAATCGATTATTATTTGTAAGATATGAAGCTAGCACAGTCTGATTTAAAAGATAGTGCTCTCACTACCCAATCAAGGACAGATATTATTGATTTAAAATCGAAATGAAAAAAAAATTTCAATGAAAAACGTATGTGTTATAAACTTTAGTCAGACGCAAATTAATAGTCGAACTAAGTTTCTAAAAAAGAGCTTCCTTTGTTCGGTGCAGCACCAAACAGACAAAACTTGAGGGCAGTAATTTTCTCAAGTGGGCGTCTATTGTACCCACCGAGTCCTGTTTTACCTATCTGCCTTCGGATTGCCCGAGCTAGACCTACTAAAATCCTCAGGGCAATCACTTTCCCAAAAATGATTTGGATTTCAATCCACACAAATCAGTTACAAACTCTTTTCAATTTAGACTTAGTGTCACGAATATCCGAGTTTAGACCTGTTTTGTTTTGGTCTGGTCTTTTATAGAAGGCAAGTTACCAAAGCAGTCACTGGTTCCTAGCCTGTCTCTTAATAACTTAATACCTGTCAAAATTTTTTTTTTTGTCTTCTTAAGTGTTGACGAAATGATACCCCGCCAGATTGACAAAAACTGGACCCCTCCGGATTGGCAAAATTAGTACCCCTCCGGTTTGGCAAAATTGGGACCCTTTCGAATTGGCAAAAGTGGGACCCCTCCGGATTGGCAAAAATCAGACTCCTCTGGATTTGCAAAAACAAGACCCTTCCGGATTGGTAAAATTGGGACCGTTCCGGATTGGTAAAAACAAGACCCCTCCGGATTGGTAAAATTGGGCCCCCTCGGATTGGCAAAAATAAGACCCCTCCGGATTGGTAAAAAGAAGACCCCTCCGGATTGGCAAAATGGGGACCCTTCCGGATTGGGACCCTCGGGGTTCGTAAAAATAGCTATTCAGAGACTTCCTAAATTTTCACCCGATACCCTTCCGGATACGTTCTCCGATGCTATTTTGCTATTTGTACTAACTAGGAAGGGTGTATTTCCTTTCCCTAGACCCTTCCGGATTGAAGCTAAGCCTCTTATTTGACAGTTCACCTTTACTGTGAAGGGTCTTATCTCTAGCCTAGTTTCGACTCGACTATGGTTTTCTGATTCCCTTAGCCTTACTTTTTCGTCTAGAACAGCGTAAAATTGCCTTATTCAACCGTGGCTACCCTTTGGTAGGGGTGTAAGGGCTTTCCAAAAAAATTTATAAAACTTGAAGGGTCTACCTCCCCAAATCTATTCCACCCACCGAGTCCTGTTTTACCTATCAGCCTTCGAATTGCCCCAGCTAGACCTACTAAAATCCTCAGCGCAATCACTTTCCCAAAACTGATTTGGATTTCAATCCACGCAAATCAGTTACAAGTTCTTTTCAATTTAGTTTTAGTGTCACGAATATCCGAGTTTAGACCTGTTTTGTTTTGGTCTGGTCTTTTATAGAAGGCAAGTTACCAGTGCAGTCACTGGTTCCTAGCCTGTCTCTTAATAACCTAATACCTTTCAATATTTTCTTTTCTTTTGTCTTCTTAAGTGTTGACGAAATGATACCCCTCCAGATTGACAAAAACTGGACCCCTCAGGATTGGAAAAATTAGTACCCCTCCAGTTTGGCAAAATTGGGACCCTTTCGGATTGGCAAAAGTGGGACCCCTCCGGATTGGCAAAAATCAGACCCCTCCGGATTGGCAAAAACAAGACCCCTCCGGATTGGTAAAATTGGATTTCCTCGGATTGGCAAAAATAAGACCCCTCCGGATTGGTAAAAAGAAGACCCCTTCGGATTGGCAAAATTGGGACCCCTCCGGATTGGCAAAAATGGGACCCTTCCGGATTGGGACCCCTCGGGGTTCGTAAAAATAGCTATTCAGAGACTTCCTAAATTTTCACCCGATACCCTTCCGGATACGTTCTCCGATGCTATTTCGCTATTTGTACTAACTAGGAAGGGTGTATTTCCTCTCCCCAGACCCTACCGGATTGAAGCTAAGCCTCTTATTTGACAATTCACCTTAACTGTGAAGGGTCTTATCACTAGCCTAGTTTCGACTCGACTATGGTTTTCTGATTCCCTTAGCCTTACCTTTTTGTCTAGAACAGCGTAAAATTGCCTTATTCAACCGTGGCTACCCTTTGGTAGGGGTGTAAGGGCTTTCCAAAAAATTTTATAAAACTTGAAGGGTCTACCTCCCCGAATTAGTGAATTTGCTAAAAACAATCTTAAAAAAAATTCACGCATATTTTCTTAAATAATTGATAGTTCTATGAGTAAGTTCACCTAATTTATGATCTAATGGTACCATGATTGACTGGGTTTGTCCAGTAGTTCCGAAGTTATTAACAAAAACGTCTTTTTTCTGAAATCAAAAATTTTTCTCTCTTATAGGTTCCGCCTAACTTTTTTTGCAATTCTGTTCTTTTCGACCTAAAAATTATTGATCCGAGCTCAAAAGGCCTATACTCTTCTAGTTCAATGGGAAAAACCCGATCTAAAACGTTCCAGCTGAAAAAAACTTGCCAAAAACAATGCTATTTGGACCCCTCGGGATTGATCAATCCACTAAATCAAATACGTTAAGTTCGATTTCACTGTAACCCCGAAGGTTATCGGCAAACGGGTTTTAAAACCTATCGATTCACTAGTGAACGTTGTCCGAACAACAATTTTTACTGTCCTTAATCAAAAATTTTAAAAAATTTTCTTATTTTGTAGCGTTTTGTTTTTTCAAGAATTAGGAAAATTCGGTTTTTGGTACCCAATTAGTTCCAACCACTTCTGAATTAAACTCAACCGGCTCTACCTATTATACTAGTACAGTTACGATGTAACTCACTAACTTAGTGCTTTTTCCGTTTCAAAAAATATCGATATCTCAAAATGGTATTGGAGTTTTAATCTAGGCTCTATAAACAAAAATATTTGTAATACTATACCCCTCCGGTTTTGCTCAATATCCGAATTAAGTTGCTCAACTCCGAAATTTGCAGTTCGGTGAAGGGTCACTACAGTGCAGTCACTGTCGAGCCCCCCACAGATTAATATCTTACTTTTTGTACCAAAAGGGATACAAAATTTTTAACGATACCCAACAGTCGATTGTTGTTGTCCTTGAGCCCCTTCTTGTCGCTCCTTGAACTGCTTGCCGGATCAGTCTTCTTCTCTAATCCCGAGACCCTTCCGGATTGAGCGCAAATTAGCGTTAACGTGCTTAAATACTCAAATAACCCTAAAGTACAAGCACCACAAACGGGCCACACAATTGATTGTAACGATACTAACTAATATAAATGCATAGATAACAACAATATATCTAACAACAACAAACGGGAGGGTCGGATCACATCTCGTGATTTCTATTGATTTTACACTTTTTTACTGTTTTTGGTTTTTTCGGTTATTTTTTATGTTTTTTGTTTTTCTTAGGTACTATACTACTTTTTGTTTGGTTTCTTGTATAATTTTAAGAGTTTTTGGTCACGTGCCACTCAGGAAATGACGGGACCGCGAATCCCCCCACCCTTCCCCGTTCGTATGAATTGCTCGGTAACGATTGTAGCGGCACAATTTTTACAACTCGGAGTGGTTTACGACATTTTCTGACCGCAATTTCAATCTTCGGCCGTTTTCTCGTACTTGTTTTCACTTTAAATATTGTTGTTCTGTTTTTCTTCAGTTTTTTCTCCAAAATGGCTGTTTCACGTTTCAGCATTTCTCAGAAAGTCCAAAAATTTGAAGTACCAGAATATTCTGACCTTCACGGTTTGTTTGATTGTTCAAATAACGTTGCTAATCCGTTAAAACCATTAATCTTCCAGGTCAGATGTTCTTTTCTGGTCAATAAAAATTCCAACACGAAATTGCATTCTCGTACATTCTGGTCGAATGTCACATTGCTTGCGTCTAAATACAGCTCTGGCTAGCGACTAAACACTGGCTAGCTTCTAAATACATTTTACATAAAAACATCTATGTGACATTCGCCCGGAAGTACATATCGACGGAAAATAAAGCTAGGTGGTAAAACGACTGACTAGCGTCGAAACACAGCTCTACATGCTTTTCACCTCTCTGCCAAAGCCAGTTCTTTTGGTGGCCTTTCTAAATTCGGGGCGACAAAAAAAAACGTTACTGTTTCCGGCTTCAATCAGAACGCTCTGATTAACTTAATTATATGCAAAACAGTGGGCTCATGGCTGGGTCTCAGTATCCCCAGACCACGAGGTCACTCCTAAAAACAGGGCTACTACTTATTCATTATATTGCTATTGTTTTTGTTCATTAGATAAAAATCATCATCTCCATCGAAGGTGGATCAACCGTTTCCATCAACTCCTAGCTTCTCATGATCTGAAAACGAATATAGATGTTAAATAAGATCAACTCAAGAAATTCCAGGAAGCTAAAAGTTGTGAAAATAACCAGTTACAGTTCTGTCCCGAGACCTTTCCGGATTGTGCAATCTGCAGAAAAAACATTCTTATTTTTTTCCGGAAGGCTGGACACGTCGTCCCAACACCCTTCCTTGTTCTCGTGAACTGCTCTGTAACAATTGTAGCGGCACAATCGTTACAACTCGGAGTGGTTTTTGACAATTTCTAATCACAATCTCAATCTTCTGTCGTTTTTCCGTTGTTGTTGTCTCTGAGACTACTGTTGTTCACTCTGAGAAACTTGTTGTTCTGATTTCGCAGATTCAGTTGGTGCGAAATAATAAAAGGTTACGTGTCGTTCACGTCCAAAATGAATTTTTAAAAATTAGCATGTTAGTCAAAACTAACCCCTCCCGACTCATCTAATCGTTCAATTAGCGTCACTAATCCATCAAAACCGTCAATTTTCTCGGTCAGATGTTCCGAAAAAAATTCGAATACGAAATTGCGTTTTGTCCATTCCGGTCGAAAGTCTTACATATATGGAGGCCAAAATTGCATCACCCGGTAAACACTGAAAGCATCCCACTATTGAGTTGCTTATTTCAAACTTATTGAAATCTATACTGAATTCAAACAGGAAAATCAAAAAAAAAATTAACCATTGCAATATCCGATATAGTTTAGTGAAAAAATACTTTTGTCAAACATGTTAAAAAATACGTTGAAAAAGCTTAGGCATAACGAGATAGTCAAGCCCGCGTTTAAACATATAATAGATTGTAACATCCTCGTGTATGCATGCATTGACAACTTGTAAGTAATGTGGAATCACGATGATGGTAACATTATCAAAACCAACGATTTTTCGATAGAAAATTTCCAATTTTCTTTAGTCTTGAACTATGTAAATTTTACTCCAAGATGGTAATACGTCATCAATCTGGATTAGTACAATAGTAGTTAAATTTAGGCGCAAATTTAGAGCCCATTTTTGTTAAAAGTTACTTACAAATTCAGCAGGAGTTTTACAGCGACCGTTAGCAAATGATCAGAACTACCCTCTCTGAAAGTCTCAATTCTCCATTTGAAGCACTCACAATTTTTAGGAGTCTGAAATGCCAGAATTGATCATCCGCAATAAGCTTTTGATTATGCGTGAAAAAAGTAGAAACAGCTTAGGAAAGAGTTAATGAAATTGTCAAAATGGTTGTTTCAAATTTCTCGTGGACAATTTTTTCACTTCGCATGAACAATTTTTTCACACCGTTTATTTGAGATCACCACAATGCAAAACTAACGCAGACGGTAAAAACTGGTTTTTTGAGACCCGTCAAAAGTGATAAGAGATAAAAGCGAAAAAATGAGATTTTCAGAGAGGGTAGTTCAAATCATTTAGTGTCGGTCGATGTGAAAATTTTGTTGGTAATCAGTGTAAATATTGTACAAAATGTTCCTTAAAGTAAGTTTTTCACAAAATATCAGCATGAAATTGCCTTTAGGTTTGTCCACTAGTGTATATTGTGGTCTAAGACTCGATCGATGTCCATCACAAGACAAAAAATTCCGGTCTGAACATAAAATAATTTAATGTCTTGAGTAATGTTTGTAAAAACCGTTCGCTCAAGTCACTTATGACGTAAAGAAAATAGGCACTAAAACTACTGACTCTAGTGTTAGGGAAACCGTCTCTTAAGCGTTTTTCGCTCAATCAGTCCCAGCCAGTTCGCAGTTCACCTATGACATGGAACGTTTGAATCGTTACAGCTTAAAAGCCTTTACCAAAATAACCCAGCCCCCTCACTCTAGATACAAAAAAAATTCCCCCATGGCAAGGTCTCTAAATATCTAAAAAATGCTCACGCCACTAAAAACTTGGTCGGTACCTCAAATAATTAATAATAGTTTTTGTTAGTTTTCAGATGATCAACCAGAGTTACGCCTTACCTATTCATAATCAGATATAAGGCCTTCAAGTAAGAAACATTAGGAAACTAAATGGAGCTAAACACAAAAAATCTGGATCTAACTCTATTAAAGTATTCAAGATAACACAGAAACACTCAAGAAGTGTTATAGTAAAAATGCTCAAGCAGTATCTTGCTCTTCAGTTAAGCTTCTCGTAACCATTCTTAAAACTCTCTGTCCGAAACAAGAAAGTTCTACTCAGCAATTTAGGCAAATTGCGAACAACTATTTGACTCTAGATCACTTTGCAGTGTTTTTTCTGCAACTTTTAAGTCGACTGTTCTCACTTTTGTTTCTTATATTTCAGTTGCTGAGAGAAAATTGAACAAAACAGGACCGATGTGAAAGTCTCAAAAATTCAATCTGAACCACAAAAAAACCAAACTTCATTCAATTGAACGCCTGGCTCACAATCCCTGCACTCCGAATCGATGTCCTCAGTGAGCCTCCAGAATACCTAGAAAAACAGTGCCCGTGGTCATTCACAGGGTTGCCGCTCATGAAAAACTGATCTACTTCCCCAAAATCAGAGAAGTATAAAAATGGTCATGCTGAAGAGCTATTCAATTCATCATTCACCTGTACATAGATCTGACTTTAAAAGGTTTTTCAAATTTTTTTCTATCAGCGCAATCAAATTTGCAATGCAATTTTTGATATATACTAGATTTATTAGAATAACTAACAATAAATGTCTTTAAAATGACCTAATTCATAAAAATTTTAATCTGAGGTCACAATCAAGCTCCAGTCCAAGATTCTGCTTCTAACCTCAAGTATTTTTTGGAAGTAGCTCAGATCCACTTAACTTACGCTTGATGTTCTAGGCGCGAAAACCTACTGTTCTGTGATTTTTTTCTGATAGTTTTGTTTCGTCTTTGAAGCTGATCACAATAGCTTCCCAGTTTTCAGCTGGCTGTAAGCCTGCATCCAATCATTTTGTTCTTGTAATCAAAAAGCGTGGTTTGGTAGCTTCAAAACCTTCACCTACCTATTCCGACAAAATGACGTATGAAGACTCGGGCTCATGTTCTGTGCCAAGTCTTCATTCAAACTTGACTCTTTGTGATGTCTCTTGATACTTTGTCTGCTCTTTTAGATCCAGTTTTACCCCATTCCGACAAGTAAACACAAGTCTTTTGAAGGCTACCGGACCAAATCCAGTCATGAACGGTCAATTTTATTTTGAATGCTTCCTTCTGTGTTTCTTTGCCACATTACATAACCAAGAAGTCATCATGGCTCTCAACCTTCGGAAAAAAAGTTTCGCGATTCCATTCCGTAAGTATGGCGAATGATCTGCAAGACGGTTTCGAATAATTCTAGTTTCCGGTTGAAATCAATATGTGTATAAACTCTGTTGTGGGTGATTTCGTCTCTCGATATTTCATGGAGTTCAACTCAATACATCGTGATGCTAGCATAGAGCTCACAGTAACTTAATTGACATTCTACTGGTTATCTGGTAATCCAAGGGACTTGATTTTTTTATATCCCGGACATAGCAAAGGTTGTTTTTCTCGGGGTCCAGAATGTCTGAGCGTTGTACTGAGAAGGATAATCTCCCTGCAATCAATTGATGCTTGTGTTGTTCCTGTCGCCAAATGCCATAAGTAATGGCTCAAATTCCATCATTTTGGCTTGAATCGAATCCGTTTCATCCACCGTTGGAGCATTTTTCCAATTGTGCTCTGCATCTCGAAATCACTTGAGTTTTCCTTTTCATAGCCAAGAGTTCACTTCCCCAGATTTTACTGAAGTCTTCCACCTTTGCTCCAGCCAATTCTCACCACAGTTTCTTCAACAAATTGAGCGACTGACAGGAAATACGTGCCAAACGTAAACATGTTGGAACCGAGACTGCTCTGTAGATCAGGATGCTCTGGCTCGACACTTCCACCAGCATCATATGCACAGGATAGTTACTCTCAAATTAATTTGTCATGAGTTCGCATTGTTCGGTCGTCCGCATGCCTCCTTTATTTAAAACACCATATCAGCCTCTAGATCAACTTTCTGTCCCTTGATATGTTTTAGATTCAGTTGTGATTCATGGCCAGGTTTCTAGACTACTCCCTGTGAGCAGTTTATATCTGAACTCCAGTAATTCAGGTGACTCTAGTCTACCCATTTTCGAGAGAAACCCAAGAGAAGTGGCTACGTTAACGATCGTGCTGGCCTAGCATTCCGCCAGGATTTGTACATATTTTTTGTCTTTTTCTGCAATGTCATCGAACCGCGTGACTAAGTCTTCCTCTCTGAAAGGTTGAATCCGCGCACAGGAACTTCCATTACAAATGTTACCCCTCCACTCAGCTCAAGATCCAAACCATTGCCTGGTTTTAACTTCTTTCGCCCGTCTTTTAACTCCTCGACTTTTTCCTTGGAGGTAGCTTGACGAGGCAAGATAAGTTTGTGGACCACATTCAGATCCCCCCGATCTTCAATCCAACTTGGCAACAGCTTCGTTTTTTGTCCTGATTAACTTGTATACTACACCTAGCTTCGTGACCAGGATGTCGAATTCCACTATCTTTTTGCCCAGAAATTCAACAATTTGACAATTTTAAAAGTAATATTTGCGCTGCCTATCTTTGCAATTAAAACGCGTTGTAGGAGGCACCCATGATGCCTGCCATAATATGATGTTCTCCCCTTTTCGATGGTTTCGAGTATTTTTCAGCTCTAACTAGTGTTCGATGAACGTCGTGGCTGCTGTCAAATTTCTTATTGGAAAATCTTCTTGTTTCATTGTTCTTTGCATGATTCGCTCAGTTTATCTAGGCTGGTCATCTTTCTCAATCCCCATCTGGTATACGCGCTTGACTGCTGTTTCAAGTTGCAAACTCCTTCAGGTACACAATTTTAGAACCCTCTGTTTAAATTCAGTCTCGTCCAACACTCTGGAATGACCTCTCACTTACCTTTTAAGAAGGCGTTCATTGCTTTTCGAAGAGTTGCTCTAAATTAGACCTTTGTTTGTTTTATTGGTGCTGATGTTATGCGGATCTTCTTGGCAAATATAGAAGACTAATTGGGGTCAAACGTTTTCATCCATACCTCTTCTCACTACCTACCTTGCTTTAGCTAGGCCCCTAGTGCGTTTGTTTTATGAGATCTGGTCTCGCTTTTAATCGTTTTCAAGAGTTTTATTTGAAAAAATGCACCGCTTGCTTCGAATTTTTTTCCGGAATTCAAAATAACAAAAAGTTCTTAGCGGTTACATTGTTATGGACACATTTTCGCACAAACATTTTCACGTTTTTTCAAAGATTTACTTTTGATGTTTAGGACCGCTATCACTTATTGGTACAGAATAATGTCCTTCGCAGAAGATACAAAATCAAGCTGATTGTCTATCTACACCAAGACCGCAGTTTTGAAGCAAGGTGCCGTGAGTTTTTTCATACGTATTAATTCCATGAGTTTTCTGTTCTTCACTTTTACCTTTTTTCAAGAAAAACATTCAATCACGTCAAGGCAGATTTTTTTAGTTAATAGATGTGCAATTGATATCCGCTTTTGATAGCGATTTGAAAGCAGCTCTTCGTTGCTTTTAAGTGTTGGCCGCTCATTATGATTAAGGCAAGATTTTTCAGTATTCCAATTTCCTCGATGCTGTAGTCTCTACGAACTCAACCTCATTTCGAGTTTTCAAATTTCAGTGACTTCTTCGAAAATACCTGATTTTCTTAGCTTCATCCAGGATCTGTGTTTTTGAGTCTAGAATATGGTTTTTGAGTAATTGATTTAATCTTGGCAATAGTTTATTCTAAACTAGCGGCAATTTTTTGTTGATACATTTTCTGTATTTTTGATCACTGATACTGGGTCGGGTCCATGTAAGACCGGTTTCAGAGCTGACCAGAGGCTGCAGCTTTTAGGTGGATTGGGATTTTGCTCTTTGTTTTGCAGTTCTAGAGCCTCCGTGGCTTTTTTGGCTGTTACTTTCGATGCACGTTTTTTTTTCCATTCGTTTGATGATTCATTTTGCATTCTATTTCTGCACCTTCAGTTTCAGGAAATCTCTATCATGAAAAAAAAATTCTCAATTTGAAAAATGTTTTTTTTTCTTATTTAAAACATTCAACGATTTCACTAACGTTCATTCTTAATTCATCTTACAACCAGCGGGTACAACCGCCAATCTTTTCACTCCGAACATTTTTTTTGGAAGATTCTAAGTCTATTTGCATTGAAAATTTTGATCAAAAACGTCGATTCTGCTTGCTCAGCAACCAGATATCCTTGTTAATGATTGGTTCGATCATCGTCTATGAAACGAACTTAGTCTCAAATGAGTGCTTTTACTTTTCGCGCGCACTCAACAATGGGCACTTTACACCCAATGAGTTTGATCAGGCGGTATTAGATCTCAATACTTCACAACAACTGTTCACGTTTAGACCGCACCTTTGAAGTGATCAAAAAAAATTAAGAAAGAAAAACAATAAAAATTGATGAGAGATATCTGAAAATTTGAAGCAATTTTTTTCGATCAAAGATATCATATATATTCGAAAATTTTTATCGAATTGCTTGTTGCTTGCATTGTTTGACCCCCAATTGCTAGATTCCTCTAAGTTTATCGATCCTCTTTTTATTTTTTAAAAATTATTGTTATCAGTTGAACTCATTGCCAATGCAGCTTTACCTGTGATGCAATTGATCCAAAATTAGATTATTAATTAACCCATGGAGCAGAAGTAGAACAGTCATGGTTGAACTGGACTGACCATGAATAAAAAAATAACAACTGGCAAATATGTGCACTGGGCGGGTGATGTTCCTCGACAACAACAAAAACTATGGCCTAAAAGCAATATCAACAGTATCAGCATTGACAGTTCCAGTAGCAACAAAAGGCACCTTAAAATCTCGGACATCGAGAGCGAAGAGAACCGGGTTGACAAAATCGCTCAAAGAAGGGCAAGAGCTACTTGTGGATCTTATAGATAAATAAAGTCGGTCTTTGTAAAAAAAAATGTCTCTAAATTTTTCGTTTTAGAAAGAGGAAAGTTCAATCGAAATAAAGTTTTAAAGACAGAAACCGAGTGAATAGAAAAAATTTAAAATTGAATAAGTTCTGGATTCTTAGAGGTTCTTCAGACATTTATTGAACGATTATGGGTGTGTAAGGAGGTGGGCAAGCTTGTATATTTCTCTGAATGTCAACCCAGTATGATTTACCCCAAAGCGGGAAAGGAAGAGCAGTTATGGGCGTACGACCTTGCAAGCCATAGTGGAGCTGAAAATGCAGGCGACAGAGCACAACCGACTGCTTAGATCACTTTTCGATCAGAAGAAAATCAAAAAAGAGTCGAAGGCCGAAACTGCTGAGGCGGTTCATTCGGGTTCCGATTTCGCTAATTGGCAAACCTCACCAAGGTAACAAAGAACAAAACAGTTTCACATGGCAGATTGAGGTAAAACTAACCCCAAGTTTGCGTCCGTTTAAATCCCACGTTTTTAGTTTTTTTAGAAGAAGTTTACGACAGCACCCTTTGAAAGTTTGACGATAATTATAGGTACATAACTAATAAATGTGTTCGTTTTCTTTCACATACTGCTAGTAAACCCATTTCGGAAACTACTAAATGCAAAACGCCTTGTTGTTGAAAAATTTCATATGCCTGGCTGTAAATAATTCAGTCGGTTTTGGTAGCTCTCCTTATAAAATATACTGAATAGGTTGAATGATCCATTTTTCGGCAGCAAACAAAAAACAAAAAATGATTTTTGCTGGATAATAACAACTTATACAATGCAAAAGTGGCAATTTTTCATTAATCTTAGAAGGGGAGAATGTGATAGCAAAAAAAATTCGAAGATAATTTCTTATCTCATATGATTAGTCAATACAGAAGTAAATTGGTTGAAGTTTCTTATTTGTATTTTTTCTCAAAGAAATTTAGCTGTTGTTATAAAAATACTCAACCAAAAGAATCAATCCATTTCTTGATTCCGTTTTTTGAAAAATACTTCAACTTTTTTTATTTCGTTATTTAGCGCTTCTGTAAAAAAACAAAGAGTTTAATATGGAAATACACAGTAGCCTTTGTTCAATTTTCCAATTCGGGTTAAGTTTGTCGCTGGGATTTTTTTTTCGGAAATCTTACTGAACACGCTATGTAAAGTGCCGAGTGGTTTTTCAGCAGCTTGTAACGTATCAGTTAGACCAACTAGTGCGCCTCAGTTCAATTTAGAACCAAAACAAAGCCTAGTGTATCAGGCAAAGCCCTGAATGTTACAGCTGTTTTCAATATTTTAAAACAGTTTTTGCAAAACACTAATCGGAAAAACTGATAAAATTTTCAAAACTTATTTAAAAAAATTTTTTTGTTGTTTTTTAACCTTCCCTCAATACGCTATTCTAAGTATAAGTTGAGGTTTTTGTTCTGACTTTCGATGCGAAAGTAACGGAATATTTGTGCTCGGGGTGGGTTTTTTTTATCAGGCGTCCGTTTAAATCTCACGTTTTTCGTTTTTTTAGAAGTAGTTTACGACAGCACCCTTTGAAAGTTTGACGATAATTATAGATACAAAACAAATAAAGGTGTTCGCTTTCTTTCACATACTGCTAGTAAACCCATTTCGGAAACTACTAAATGCAAAACGCCTTTTATCTTTAAAGTTATGGGGGTTTAAAGATTGCCATTTTGGCCAATTTGGGACAATTAACGATATATTTTGCGCTATTAACGCGTAAGCGGAGAGTTAATCCGTCTTAAAATCGTTCCAATTGGTTAAAAGAAGCTTATTTGCCATAATTAATTGGTTACAAGGAGCTAAATTTATCTTTTTGTACTTTAAATGGCGTGTGGGGGGATGATTTTCATAAAAAATTTCAAATTTAAAAAGGATGATTTTTTAATGTTATTACTGCTCCATAAAACCTTAAAAGGCAGTCGGAACATTCAGGGCTTCGCCCTGATACGAGAAGTCTTGTTAGCATATAGCATCGTTTCAAAAATTCCAAATAGTTTGCACCAAGTCCTTTTGAAACGAGTTATCAGCGGTTTGAATAGCCGCTTTTGCGTTAATAACACGAAAAATTTCGCGCGCTCCGTGCATCAAATTAGTCAAATTGGCACAATTCAGACCCCATGATTTTTCAAAAAATGATAACAGGTAAAACGTCTTTTTAAGTTTAATTTCCAGGTTTCTGGATGATATTTCACTGGTTTTGGATGGTATTTTAAAAAATTCTGCTCAAAAAAAATATTCAAAATGACCAAATTGGTTAGGAAAAGTAACCATCCCGAGCACAAATATTTTGACACTTTACTCAAAAGTTGGGACAACAAGACTATTTTCACATCACGGGAAATCTCCGAGTACTCCAAAACTCCTCTGACCTCAGTCAAAAATTTCTGTTTTCGCAATTCTATCCCTCCCCCATACACACATGCGATGCAAAAAAAAACCAATTGACATATTTTTGTCTGGTAACGTATCAATGAGAGCAAATTCCTGCCTCAGTTTATATTGGAATGACTTACTTTCCCGCTAATGTATTAGGATGAAATCTGAATTAGGTTAATTTTTGTTCAGATTTTCGAAGAATATGAAGAAATATTTGTGCTCGTGGTGATTTTTTTCTCCAGAACAATTTCGGCATTTTACTAAGCATTTTTGAACCGAACTTTTTTTAACGTCCAAAATATATACTTATTTCATTTGACCTATTCAGTGAGAAAAACGTAGTATTTATTTCACGAGGTTTGCGCACGCGCCCAGGGGCTCATCAAGGCGAGACCCTGAAAATCCTAAAATGCGAAATTCAAGACAATAACTTTCATGCAAAAACTATTTCAGGTAAATCTTAATTATCAAATTAATCGTAAGCAGTTTTTAATATTCTATCTGTAATTATTATTTTTGATTTATCTTTAACTGCTTTAAATTGTGAGGCAGCAGTTTGTTTGAGGATAAACAGCGCAGACTAAAGGATATATCACGGGTTATTTGTCACTTCGATTGAAGGGCAATAATGTCATTAAAGAAAAAAAGCAGTCAAAAAACGCTAGTTAAAAATTGGACATTTGTCTGATGAGAAAAACCCCACTGAGCACTAATAGAGCTTCTTTTTTTTCGAAAAATGGTACAAAAAAATCAAATTCAAAACTAAATGACTTTTGAGCTTTTTTGTTTTGCCCTTTTGAGTATAGATGGGAGGGAATCTCTAACAATATCCCAGCTATCTGAGTTGACTGCTTGTGTCCAAATGCCAGGTGTTTGTCCATTTCCTCTATACACTCTCCTACTATCTTACCATCGTACAATTATTAAACACACACACAAACCATGTGCATATCAGGTGTATGCGTACACAAAACAAATCGCTAAAAAGCAAACAATGATGTTGGTTCTTACACACACAAAAATGTATCTTTTATTCATTCTTCCAATTCATCTCCCATGCGGTCTTTTTTCAGCGTAACACCAGTTTTTTGTTTTTCAAAATGAAATTGAGCCAAACAACACAGAAATTGTAAGACTGTAATTGTTACCAATAAAAAGAGTTGCGAGCAAAATTTATCGAGACATAGCTATGCCGACAAACTTTCATTCCCATAATTAAATTAGCTATAAACCAACTAAGCTGTTGCAGGCTAACAAAAAAATCATAGCTGATTCATCGGGTAAGTGGTTTTTTTCACAATCTATTACTAAACTTTAGACTCGAGAATACAAACTATTATTGAATAACTTTTTTGATAAAAGCTTAATCCGGTTGACAAAGATATATATATATAGCTTTTCTTTATACAAATTGCAATTTGTTTTGGTGCCAATCTATACTAATTATAATGGGGAACGCACACCGAAGAAAAGATACTTTACTTGCCGAAACTTTCCAAAAATGGCATTTTTGACCTTTTTTTAAACTGCCAGCTGCGCAGAAGTTGATCAAAGTACCCGATATTACAATAAAGACGCCCTTATAGTGACCTGAGAGAACTCAAAAAATCACCATTCTCGAAAAAATCCAAAAACCGCTTCTGCCAAGTTATCATCTTCCTTCAAATTTTTTTTTATTAAACTCGTTTAATTTGATTCGCGTAATCATTTAATTTTATAAACTCATTAAAGTTTTCGTTTTTTGTTTTTTGAAAAAAATTCAGCTACTTCCTTGTGTTAGCGAATTGCAGCTTCGCCTCTGTGAAAAAATAGATAATTAAAGTTTTTATAAAAACAATTTGTTCACATTTCATTACCCTTGCAATAAGCAAAAAAAATGTTAAACTATTGCAAAATTTTTGCTTATTGCAAGAGTAATGATTGTGAACAAAATGTATTTATAAATTTTTTACTTGACGAATTTCAGAGGGGAAGCTGCAATTCGGGTATAGGCTTATTAACCTGTAAGTATTTTTTTGACAGGGCTCATCTCCTGCACCCATTCATCTCCTCGTGCTTTCTGCTCAAAATACTGCAAGATACATATTTGAGCATGTTAACTTTTAAATATCCGTATTATTCGAATTTAATTTTTTCATCTTTCTTGTAATTTCACCATGTAAATTTAAAAATTTTTGTAAATCCATTTCTCTAATTTCGAAAGTCACAAATTTTTAATTCTATTGGCTTAGTGACCCTTATGCTTAAATATTTTCTGGTTTTGTTACCGGTTGGTAAGTTTTCTTTCAATGCAAAATCACATTTTTTAAATCTGATTGAATCACCCGGGATGACCAAAAATACTAGTCATACAATTTCCATATATGGAAAAATGCTAGTCATACACTTTCCATACAATTCCATACGTACAAAAAATTGCATGAAAGGTCTATGATTAGTATTTTTTCATATATGGAAATTGTATGACTAGCAATTTTCCATAAACCAAAAATATTGATTTTTTACATTTTAATTTCTCAAAATTTTTTGGTTGTGTTCGTAACCGAACACAAATGACACAAACCTTGATTACTCAGACGTAGTAACCAACGGTTTGGCCGTCTCGAATTAAAAATGCATTGGAAACAGCCTGATATGTGTCTCAGACAAATAATATAACGAAAGTAATTAACTTTTAAATTTTGGCAATAATTTTCAAAGATAATTATTTCTAAAATTTGAATTTTTAAATTACCAGACCTTGATCAAGGCATACAAAAACATGTCATACAAAAGAAAGAGGAGTTTTAAGCGTTTTTGAAAAAGTTATGAAGAGAAAAAGAAAAAAATTCAATATTAGTATATCCAGGACTACGTTATACACACAAAAAATTAAAATTTGCATGCAAAATTTTCTTTTTCAAAAAAGGTTTTTTTGAATACAAAAATCAATTTGCGGTTGAAAAAAAAAAACAAAAAAATTTTGGGGGCAATTTTCAAAAATACTTTGAAAAATTTTTGTCGTCGCCATCAAAAAATTGCTAGTCATACAATTTCCATATATGGAAATTGTATGACTAGTGTTTTTTTTTCAGAAAACAAAAATAAAAAAAAGTCAAAGTTTTCAGTCGTAGCAGCCCAAAAAACGCTTAAATGTTTTGCCAGCAGTTGAATTGATTGTTCAAAGCTTTTTTTTCACAAAAAAAAATTTAAAACAAAATTCTAGTCATACAAATTCCATATATTTTTTAATGAAGAGATACCAATTTCGATACCAAAACAAATATAAAATACCTTTGAAATTCGATTAAACTCATTTTGCAAAAATGTATGAAATTTGTATGACTAGCATTTTTCCATAGACTAAGTGTATGAAATTGTATGATTAGCATTTTCGGTCTATGGAGGTCAACCCGGGCATTTTTTTAATCTCTAATGGTCCTAATCTCTAATTTTCATTGCAGATAATTGAAACTGAAATATTTAGTATGATAAAATTTTGATTGAAAGTTTCCGAGAATTTTTCGTAGAACCAGATTTCAATTTTTTAAGTTCTAGCTCAAAATTAATTGTTCCATTTGTTTTGATCTAAGAATTTATCGAGGGGGACTTACCAAAGTTGTCTCAAATGATTATAAAACTTTACTTTGAACTAAATTTTTGCATCGCAGCCACAAAAAGTCCAAATTAGGCGTTTTTGTGGATTTTTGAAAAGCTTTGACTTTAAAGACTGCGTTTCTATGGGGCTCTCTCTCTCTCAAATTTATTAATCACTAGTTCAAAAGGCTCATTTAAAAGTTTTTGTCGACCGGCCAAAACTGGATGTGCTAAGTTAGTACCAAACGGTGGATCATTTGGACGACCAGAAGTTCGACCTGTTCTCTCCCCATAAGTTTGCTACCTGTTTGATCTTAAAAAATCGTTTGCTTTAAAAGTTCGAAGAAAGCGGTTGTAAGGACAAGCAGTTTTGTAAGAATATGATCGGAACATTCTGTGCTACTTGCACAGCAACCGGCTATCCTTGTTTTTATTTGGCTCTGAGCTTTTTCTTGTTTTTTAATCTGATCAAGTAATTAAGTGTTTTTATCTGATGAAGTGGTAATCTAATCTGATTAAACAAGAATGTTTAATGTGGCAAGAAAACTAGAGCTAAATGACCAAAGAAAATCTATCTTTAGTAGCAGCAGTACTAAAAATATATAGATTTTCTTTGGTGATTAGCTCTAGCTTTCTTGCCACATTGAACCGTCTTGTTTGAAACGGATGTTTTTGAATTATTCTTCCAGTAAATTTTGGACTTCAGAAATAAAGTTGCAAGTAATCTGATTTTTTTTCGTTAGCTTTTCAAACTTCCAATTGATTTAATCGTTTAGTCTAACAATTTATTTAAATAACTCCTATAAATGCTAATCTGAAAAAAAGGATAAAATAAACAAATTCAAGAGCAGAACAATTCTTTCCAATGGTACCACATGTCACAAGCAATAAATCGCCTTAATTGAATTGACCAATATGCTAAGAAATTTGCTTGCTTGTGACACAACATATATTTTTTTGTCTGCTAACATTTCCAACATTTTTAGCAAGGCCTTGGATTGCTTTTTTTCAGGGCAATATTCTTGTACTTTCTTTAATTGCAGAAAAAAATTATTTAACTCTGATCGATAATCAAAAACGATTCGTTTTTTTTATTTACTCCAGCACATTTTCTTATGTTTCCAGCATAGAAAGTCATTAGAATAGGTCCTTTATTGAGTAAGCTAAGCTCTACGTAAGTACCAGCATGTCACATGAATGTTTCTATTGACGCGGCCGATGGAAGTATGAAAATATTGAACCTAAAATTCTCTTTTGTGGAATATCGTGGTTCAACATTTCATTCTAATTCAATTGAAGTTAGCAAAAATTTTGAAACTTAACCTATTCATTCCGGCTCTTTTTAAATTACTTTCAAAAGATTTGATGCTTTTTGGAAAAACCAAATGTCAAATCAGACTGTTTTAAATTTGAAAACTAATTTTGAAAAAAAAAACGTCATTGACATTTTATTTGTTCAAAGATTATCAGATCTTTTATATGTTATTATAGCTTATATTATGATTCAATTTATTGCAATTGTTTTTCGATTCACTTTTTCAGCAAATAATGTTCAAGATTTCTCTTTTATATACTCTTGTGATTTTTTAATGCTTGTCTATTTTCTGAAAATTGTTTTTCTCATTTTTCAAACGCAATCTATTGCGGGACTTATGGAAATGAATGATGCCCCAAAAGCACACTAGATGTAATACTGGGCTTCTACTGCTGCAAAAAATGTAGATTCAGTCAAATTAAACTAGTCTCATATTACCATTTTGTGCCAACTGGCAACAGACAAAGTGCTGAGTTAGCTGTTACACAGTAATCTAAACGTACTGGAGTTTGCACAATACACACTTGGTTTTAGTTTTGTATTTTTAATCATCACCTATGCTGTTGTCAGCTTTCTGTTCAGCTCAGTTGTACAACTTGTTCAATTGTTGTCATTGACACCGAGAAAATAACTCAATGTTAATTTCTTCACCTAAAGTACTTTCTTGAAATAATAGCTCCTAATAAAAGTTTAAAAAATTATCTCGCGTTCTCGTTTCGCTTCTGCTCATCTTCAGTGAGAGAAATACTTTTGCTTGAATCTCTCCAAATAATTGTTTGTTTTCCACTCGGTAAGTTGGAAGTTTTCTTTTTCTCAATCATTGCATTCGATTTTTTCGTTCTCGCTGCAATTTGGACTTGATCAGTAAAAAACTGACAACCAAGGTGAATCGGCTTTTGATAATTAGTTTTTTGAAATAAATTTTCATGTAGAGACCCGTACCCAGTAAATTTTCGAAAACAGATCTGAAATAATCTTTTTCAGATCTAAATTTCAGATCTGAAATAGGTTGTGAAATGTTTAAATAACGCTTGGATACTTTAAGGATTGGTTATTTCAGATCTAATTTCAGGTCAGAAATTTAGTTTTTCTTGATTATTTCAGATCTGAAAAATCAATGATTCGGACTCAATTTTAGGCATTTTTAATTTTTTTAGCTTCTGCTAGCTACTGGCAGGTACTCTGCAAAGTCTCAGTTGGAGACTGCCGAAGAATGTTTACCCAAGCATGAGATAAACATTGGAAAGCAAAAATGTTACAGGTCTTCTAACAGTTTTTGAAAA
Source organism: Symsagittifera roscoffensis (assembly GCF_963678635.1). Classification (NCBI taxonomy): domain Eukaryota; kingdom Metazoa; phylum Xenacoelomorpha; order Acoela; family Convolutidae; genus Symsagittifera; species Symsagittifera roscoffensis. The sequence continues at coordinate 18,313,802 of NC_087063.1, forward strand.
CTTTTTAACACAGTTGAACAAGAAATTTAGTTCGAAAAAAAATATTTGTGAAAATATTCGGAAATTTTCTGACCGCTAGGTAGCCTAAACATAATTGTGTATTGCAGAAAATTCAAAAATAAAAACTCCATGTTTTGCTCGAAATGCATAAATTATCATTCAACAAAGGATATCTCAGATCTAATTTCAGATCTGAAATTTAGTTTTTCAAGGTTATTTCAGATGTGAAATTTTCCCTTTCAGATCTAAATTTCAGATGTGAAATTTGTAAATTCTCATCAAGATCTGAAATAAAGAATTTCAGATCTGAGAATCAACTTATGTAATAAATAAAAAATTTCAGATCTTGCACAGAAAATCCCCTGGGTACGGGGAGGGTTTAGGGGTGGATAACGGCTAATATATTATGACACACATTTCAAAGCTACCTATAGTACAATTTTTTTACGCATAATTTTAAGCTAAGAAAGTCTTTTTGATTGTTCTCAGAGAATTCTTACAGGCTATTTCTGCCTCGTTTCGGTTCTGAGGTAAATTGGTTTCGGGTAGCTGGTTGATTGACAACATTTCATTTCATAGGTAAATTAACCGTAATTATCGGAAATTACAGGGGGGAGGGTTCTCATACTTGAAGGACCGAATGCTTGAAAAATTTCAACCAATCAACAATCACAAAATCGAAGTCAATATTAACAGAAAATGTGTTAAATCAGGGAAAAGTAAACAAAAATATTACAAATTGCGGGTAACAACAGCATTACTACTCAGATAATCATCAAGAATAATGAGTTCAAATTTTTTAAGAATTTTTCAGTCTTGAAAACATCTGCTCATTATCTAATCAGTCAATATCAACACTAATGGCCTGGATTTATTTTCTTACTTTGATTTACTTCGGGATTTTGAAATTTCAAGCATTCGGTTCTTCAAGCATGAGGGATGCCACCATTTCCAGGTCAACAAAGAATAACGAACTGCCATAAATTTCGGTATTTAAAAGCAGAATTCAAAGTCTTAAAATACGCAAAATAAAAACATTAATAAAGCAGCGTCTGAACACCTTGTGAACTTTGTTTCGATCTTTGATTTTTCGACATTTTCACACACCATTCTTCGTTCATCAGAAAATTCATTAGTTACGACCTTGGTTTTTCTCGCTATGAATTCTAGCGAGAACAAAATTATTTAATACAACCTAATTAGAAAAAAATATTATAGGTCAAGCAAATTGTTTTTCCGAGTGCTCCCAGAACACTATAATGATCCTATTTTGGCAATTTTTTAGAAAGCACCTTTGAAGGCTCCTCTAGAAAGTTTTAGGGTTGGTCGGTCAAAATTGGATGTCATAAAATAATATCAAAGGGGGACCCTCCCTCTGGTTAGTGAGGGTTCGAATCCCTGAAGGGGGAAGCGTCCCCCCTTAATCCGCCCCTGCTTGTTGACATAAATTTTTAAATCGTTTTCTTACACGTGAACAGTAATTTGTACACAAAAAATTAATTTAAGACTATATTTTATGTTCTTTAAGAAGGTCATGAGAAGGTAATTGTTTTAGCCACGAGTTACCTGACAAGAAGCACCTTTTAACCGAAGCGAACAATATGAGCAACAACAACAACAACAAGCGGATAAGCAACAATAAAGTAGCGCCGCAGAAATCTCACGAAGATCCCGCAGATGGCACTTGTCAGCACAACAACAGCAACACCTGTCGAGTAGACCACACCCATAATGACTCCACCCCACTGGTCCAGCAGCAGAAGGGGAAAAGGCCAGGAGTAGGAGGTAGCAGTAGTTCCCCCACCCCCGATCGGGTCCAGAGTGCCGACTCAGACCGTGCGCCCAGTGGTGACAGCCATTCCAGCCCAGTGACAAGTTAGTACATTTTGGTAATGCAAGAACTGTTTTTTGAGAAGTTGATTTTACCTTATTTTTTGTTAATCTAAACTGCTTGATTTCCGCTTGGTAATGGCACATTTAATGAAGTGGAATCTCAGGTCCATTCATCTTTAATATCTTTGACAGATCGTTAAGAATCTTGATTATCTTGACAAGTTCTTGTCAAATTTAAAAGTATAAAAATTCTACCAGACTTGTCAATAGGTAATAAGGAAAAATCCCATGTCTTGGGTAAAAGGGAAATATCCCATGTCTTTTCAAATACTTGCACAGAAGTCCGAAGGGCGGATTTTCAAAAAATTTCAAAAATTTTGTCGACCTTTTTTTTAAGTCGACCAAATTGATTTTCTGAGCTCTCCTAAATCACTATAAAGACCCTATTTTGACCAAATTTTCAGCGCCGCAGGCGAAATTTCGAAAAACAGGCCAAAAAAGGCGTTTTTAGGCAATTTTTGGAAAATTTTCACAAAAAAGTCGCGTTTTTCGGCGCGCTCTCCCCTCAAAATTAGTATATATTGGCCTCAAAGGCGCCTTTAAAAAAATTTTAGGGGCAGTCACCAAAAATGGATATCTCAAAATAGTACAAAGGGGGACCCTTTGGGGCGGCAGGGGGTCGATTTCCTGAAAGAAAGGCGTCCAACCCCTACCCCCCAAACCCCCCCCCCTACAACCTCCCCCCTCAAAGTCCACAGTTTGCCGGATTTATTTTTATCTAATATATATTTCATTATCAGGCAAAACTTATTTTCAGGTAGTTTTTACTCGGTTGATGCACTGGTTTAACCCAAATAATACTGAAAGGTTGGTTAAAGTAAAAAGGAAGATCATTTCTGATTCTCGTTTATGGTTAAGTTTTACCTGAGAACATTTCTGATTCTCAATCAGTTGCAGCGTTCTAGGGAGCAACATTTGGGAGACTTGTAGTTGAAAGAACTGCAGAGCTAACAAAATGATGGAAACAGCGAAGAACCCTAATTTTTAAAATACAAAACAGTGATTTATTAGAAATTTTAATAAAAACAGATTCTAGAAGCTCCCTGCAAGCGAAGCGAGCATGCTTTTCTCCTAGTTATCTGGGTGGGACTCTCGCATTGGAGTTTCATGGGAAGTAATCGATTATAATTGATTATATTGGCAAAAAAAGGTAACCCATAAAATCGATTTTATGACCCATCCAACCATGAAAATGGACTCATGGTTGGATGGAATTAAAATTGTTTATTTTCATGATTTTAAAATCCCTTGTAATCATATCTTCTAAGAAAATATACAATTTTTCGACCACAAAAAATCATGAAATATGATTTTTTTTCTGCAGCAATTTGCTTAAAGCTAATTAAATTCTTGAAACGATTGGATAAAAACTTTGCACAAATACATTTTGTAAAACATCTGCAGACACCAAAAATTTAAAAAAAACTAGCGTTCTGCAAGTTTAAAACCCAAACTAATATTCATCCCCCACTCCCATTTTAACACAGCCCCCCACTCCACTCCCAGTTTACCCCCTCCTACTTGCGTGTATGAACAGTTCAGGGAGAAGTAGTGGGCGGGGCGTTGTTCAACAGAATAGTTTAAAAAAATGTTAAACTGTCAAATTGAAAAAACATAGCGAAACTTAAATATTTCTCTCATGTAAAAAGTAAAACGATAACTTGAAAATTTTGTGAAATTAACAAAATTCAATACCTAAATTCAATAACCCTTCAAAAAATGTCTTTTTAATCGATAATAATGAAATATATTTTCATGGATAAATATGATTATAATCCATTTTTAATGGATTATAATCGATCTAAGTCGATTGCAATAGATTATGTTGATAAGAAATGTATGAGCGTTATATTTCATTTTTAATGGATTATAATCGACTATTTTTTTTTTGTGGTTACTGAATAGGAAATGACAAAATAATTGATTATTCTTCATGAAACTCGAGTGCGGGGCTACTTAAGTGTGCGTTATGTTAATTGTTCGGGGTATACTTACCGTGCATGTAATCTAAGTTAAAGTCGAATACGGAAAACCGCGATCAAAATAAAAAGCGATCAAAATAAAAAAAACAAGGTTAGTCGGTTGCTGTAAAAGTAGCCCAGAATTTTCCGACCATGGTCTTTGGAAAACTACGGTTTTAGAGAGGTTTTTTTTTAAAAATTACGGTTTTTTCTGACTGTTGTGATCAAAGGATCTGATGTAAAAACTATAATTTAGGCTTATTAGACAGTCATAGTAATTGAACCAAAAATTTATATAGAAAAATTTGAATTTTTTGAATTTTTGGGTTCCCCAAAATGAAGCTAAGAAACTCCAAAAACTAGTCGTACTTGCTTAAACTTACGTTTTAAGGTCTCAAATTAGGCCTATTTCAGCTGTTGTAAGCCTCCTTGCCCTTTTTATTCGCTCAAATTAAGACGAAAAATCAAAATTTTCAAACCGGTTTTTCTCGACACTAAGAGAAACTTTTGAAAACTTTTAAGAATTGTTCGAATTCTTACCGAAAGGGGTTTAATATGATATATCACCCAACCCAGTCCAATGATTGTTTGTGGTACCTGATTTTGCGTGGAAAAAAAAACTCAAACCCACCCGAATACAAAGTTCCTCGTTATTTTTCAAAAGGTCGGAACAAAAATCCAATTGGGCCAGCTAAGCAGCAAAAAATCTTTATTGCTATGCCCTTTTATTACCTCAACTTAATTGTTGGAGAAATCGATATCGAAAACTATCAAAAACTAATTTCAAAATTTATTGAATTGATTCAGACATTGTTTAGGAGTAGGTAACAGTTAGATAAACGCAAAAAATGACGCTCAAACAAAAACTAACAATTTTAAAAAATTTCAAAAACCACGAGTCTTACCTCCTTTTTTGGTTTGACTACTTTTAAACAGGTCTCAATTAGGTTCCTGTCAAAGTTAGAGATACGATTTTTTAAAAAATTATATATTTTTTTCTATGTCCTGAGTGCCAATTTTTGATATTTTGTGTCTTTTAATAAGACTATTTCGCTTTATTTTCGAAAAAAACTTTGAGCTTAGTAGCCTGCCATGTGTTTGTCTAAAACTACTTGTTTTTTTTGCGCACTACAAAATTTTTCTAAATTGAATCGAGACAGCTAATTGGTTTTATTAGGTCAAACCTTACACAACCCAAATTGCAACACTTAATTTGTGACATTATCAGCCTTAATTTCATAGTTTTGCCAAAATTTGATTTACCAAAAACTATCCGAGGCTAATTAAAGGGCAGTCAAAACATTCAGGGTTTTGCCTTGATGCAAGCAGTCTATTTATTTTTTCTTACTTCACTAGAGAAACATTTCTTTCTGATAGCTTTTGAAACTGATTCTAAGAAGTCATTTATAAAAACATGATATTTTGCGCACCCTGTTTTTTTCCTTGAGCTATTTTCTTGTTTTTAGATGTAAAACTATACAAACTATAGCAACTGATCACAAAGTTTAGAAACAGTTAGTTACACGCAAACAATGAGGCACTCACAAACACCCGCAATTTATAACTTTAGTTAAAATTCACGAGTTTTGCCATTTTTTGTTAGTTTTGACTACTTTTGAACATGTCTCGTCTCAGTTAGGTTCCTGTCAAAATTAGAGATACAACTTTTTTTAAATTGTTTTCAAAGTCCTGAGCGCCAATTCTTTAATTTTTTAGTGTCTTCTAAGAAGACTACTCTACTTTATTTTAGAACAACAGAATTCCGACAACTGAATATTTGTGCTCGGAGTGTTTTTTGTTTTCAGATCAATAGATAGAATTAGATTTTTTAAATAATTATTGTGGTGGACTTTTTTGCAATCGAAAAGATATCGATTTTTGATACCTTGAACTAATTGCATAACGGATTCTTAGCCGTGATATTCTTAAAGTTAATTCGCACGAAGTTTTACCCTTATGCAAGCAATTTGCTGTTTTTTAAACAAATCGGTTGTTTTTTTCTACTTCATTAAAGAACGTTTTATCTGCAAGCTTTTGGAAATGTCATTTTGAAAAAATATGATATTTTTTCGAGCTAATTTCTTGCCCTTAGATGTGTTCCCTTGTTTCGTCACTTATTTATTCATGGTAAACAGGCGCTTTATAGACTTGCGAAGCACGGCTCAGAGCCGTTTATCTAATTTAGCATTTAATATCTCAAGTACGGTTGTTAGGTCATAAATAGTCCGGGTTGGGGGTAGTATTACTACAACTATAGATTAGTATTTATCCCGTTTTCGAACACTCGAATAACTTTTTTCTAACTACACTTTTCAGTCTACCTTGGATTTATAGATGCCTTCACTTCAAAAACCAAAACATGTTTTTTCGAAAACATGAATTATAAAAGGCCATGTGGCCTATTTTATACATGTATTGCACTATTTTAAATATCTCGCTATCTAATGCGTTACTAGACACCAATTATATCGGCTACCGTTAAGTGTTTCCTTACAAAAAAGCTTATATGAAAAAGTTAAATATTTATACATTTATGAGCTTTTGACTAGAATATCGACAAGACATCCACGAAGACATTCGTGATCATAACATCCAAATACTCCAACAAAATAGTCTACAATTAAAATTTGAAATCACGGTTAAACTAAACAACATTACTCAACATCCCTACCCATTAAACCCGCCAAATATAACAGCTCAATCACTACCACCACCATTTATAACAACTGAAGTAATATACAAATACGACAGATATACCAAAAAGACAATTGGTTACATCACATTTTATAACCCATACTCAGGATTATCATACACATGTATATTCTAAAAATATTAATTTTTCTCCAACTCTTTTTTCTAGTAATCTCCAATCAGAACATAAACCCTTCCCCCCGCACAGGACCCCAAGATTTATTAGTAACACATTACGATTGTGAAGAAAACGAACAAAAAACACTACCCAAATCCGCTACTTTTTTTGATAACTTTTCGAACACAAAAATATTACCCACTTGTTCATGCTAGTTGGGAACAATAAATGTCCAGAGTATGAAATAACTAAATTTTGTATAAAACTGTGCGTTTTCAAGACCGCCTGGGGAGAATAGCAAAAAAACCGAATCGAAAAAATAGGAGCAAAAGTTTGTAGAGTCTTCCCAGAAGACTCACCACGCCCACACTTCCAAGGATATATTTCAAATTTATTTTTACCGTTGTCTTTTCACCAGTCTCAGCTGGTCTGTTTCCTTAAGAGCGTGAGTACCTGAAGGCATTTGTTTAAGTCCCCTCCTTCGCTCTAGACTGAAATTTTTAAATATTTGGGCTGGAATTCAATCGGCCTAATTTCGAGAAAGAGCATCAAAACAGTTAATCAATTTAGCTGACCTATTAAACTTGATTTGATGTTGAAAATGCCCAGATTTTTTGGCTTTATAACAAATTTTGACTTCAGTTTATTTTTTTAAAAATTTTTATGGCTCATTCACATTATAAAAACACAAGTCGTGAAAACTGATTTGATTTCCTCCTTTATATTTTTGATCAAAGTTTCGATAGCGTTTTGAAATAAATATTTATGCTTTCTTGTTTATGTTAGTTGGTACCATTATAGATTCAAATTGATTTGTCTCTGGTTGAAAATAATACCATTTTGGACGAGGGCATACTTTTACCCATTTCCTTTTCTCTATTATCTTCTCAAGGCTTCATTTCTGTCTCGCTTGACCAAAGAGCCCCAAAACAAATTGTTCTTTTTATCTGCCTACTGAGAGCCAACTGAATTATTCAATGTCAATTGAACATCAAATGGACTGGACCATTTAATGGGTTAGTATATATTTTCTGGAAAAACATCACCCGGAATTTTATCTTTTCATTCTGAAACATTTCTTTTTTTTTCAATTCAGATTTTAGTCTTTTTAAAATATTTGAAGCTCTAACTCAATTGTTAACCACGAAAATGATCGATTATGATACATGGAACCTCACTGCGAGTAGTCACTTTGCAGTCTTGTAAAAAAACGCTGAGCATACAATTTTCAAGATAGGAAATTTTATGATCTGATAAGAAAATTTTGCATAGACACCATGAATAGAATTGTGTGATAAACAATTTTGTTGAAGCGAATTTCATGCAAGAATTTTACTGGTATCGAATTGTATGACAAGGTAATATAATGGTGTCTATGCAAAAATTTCTTATCAGATCATAAAATTTCTAATCTTGAAAATTGTATGCTCAGCGTTTTTTTACAAGGCTGCAAAGTGACTACTCGCAGTGAGGTTCCATGTATCATAATCGATCATTTTCGTGGTTAACAATTGATTACAATTACACTTTGGGACCACGCAATCGAATGTAATTCAAAAAATTTCATTGCTTTTTGGGAAATTAAATCGATTGAATTTCATTTAAAATCCATTATAATGGATTATAATGGATACAATATCTATAAATTTTTTGCAAATTTTCTGAAAATTTTGCAGCTTTTTCTGCATTGCTCACAAGCTACTCGATTTTTAAACCTACTCACTCTTATTTAATTTTTCCTCAATCACAAAAGCATATCTCTTCTACTTTGAACCCAGTTCTTTTCGATTTTAACACCCAAGTTGAACACGCCCAAGCTTACACCAAACCCTCACCTCAATACGCAAAACTATCCCAACCAATCAACCCTCACCCCCCACCTATCCTCACCCCCCACCTATCCTCACACCCTTCTACCCCCACCCCCACCAAGCCCCCCCCCCCCCCACCTACCCTACCCCCACCAAGCCCCCCACATACCCTACCCCCACACACCCTTGCACTCATCTCATAAGTTTTTTTTGGGGGGGGCGGGGGGTGGTGTAAGTGTCTGCAGGGGGGTTAAAAGTGCATTCGTGGAAAGGTGGGGTCAAGCGTTTACGGTATTTTTCTCGTGTTTTTAAGGTAAATGTAAGTAAATGGTAAGTGACGGGGAGGGGAGATGTTGGCAAGTGAACTAATAATAATAATGGTGGTTTAACTTAGTGTGAAGTTTTTAAGGGAAGACAAAAATAAAAAAAGTAGAAAAAAACAATACTAGCTGCAGCCGATTTAGAAAAGAGTAGTTGAAGCCAAATGTAAAACACAATTTAGCGATTGTAGCGTTCAATTTTCAAACATTTATTTTCAAAATTTTGGAAAATCTAAACCGTTTCTCATAAACATCTATGGCTCTTTTCCACCCCCCCCCCCAAATTTCAAATTTAAATTTTTCGTTAGTTGTATTATGTGTGATTATGGCTAAACGCGTGGGTGTTATGATGAAAGGTATGAAGAACAGATCTATTCAGAATAATCAGTTTGTTCACCATGCAAAGCATGGTGGCGCCCCTCATGCTTGAAAGACCGAAGGCTTGAAATTAATTTTAGCTTACTTTCAGCCAATCAGAATTGAGTATTCAAAATCTCAAAATAATTTGCAAAAATCTCAAAGTGAGAAAATAAATCCAGGCCATTAGTGTTAATATTGACCGATTAGATTATAAGTAGATGAGTTTTCAAGACTGAGAAATTTTTTATGATTTTTACCTCAATAATCTTGATTATTATCTGAATAGTATTGCGGTTGTAACCCTCAATTTGTAATATTTTTGATTATTTTTAACTGATTTAAAAAATTTTCTGTTAATATTGATTTCGATTTTGTGAGAAAGGCATTTAGCCAATAAGAACGCTTGGCGATTTTGATAGGTTGAAATTTTTCAAGCATTCGGTCCTTCAAGCATGAGAACCTCCCCCAAAGAATCATCACAATGACAAAGTTAAAACAGTTTTTTCAAAACTGAAATTTAAATGTGGCCGGAAATTGTAAAAGAACCAAGTTGTTTATAATCGATTATTATGGATGAAGTGATATCTAATTTTTCGTTTTCTTATCAACTTTTAATCCATTATAATTGATTATTTTAGAATTTTGTGGAGACCATGAAATTATAGGATAATCGATTATTATCCATGGAACCTCATAGCGGGAACAAGTAATAGATCAAAAATTGAGGGAACATTTAAAAAAACTTTCAGTCGGAAAACTATTTCTAGTCTCAAACAAAAAAATTTCCTGAAAAAGGGTTATAAAGTTCAAGTTTTCATACGATTTTCTTTGCGTATAAAATTATATGAAAATGATTTATACGCAATTTTGGGTCAACCTGGGTCTCTATAACATCAACCCAACAAAAAATCAGGAGGAAACAGCAGATATGTGTGTTTCAGGGGACGAAATGCTAGCTGATAAGAATCTAAGAAAACTATGAAGGACTGAAGAAAACTTCTAGGGTTAAAAAAAATTTCAACCCCCCCTCCCCTCATTTGTGTCAATATGTCCCGTTTTGTGTAAGGCAGCTTATGGTCAGCCGGGATGAGAGCTCTAAAAACTGATACAATGCACATCTTCTTGAACAGGGCAACAGCAATTTTTTCGACTAATACGACTTTAAATTATTTACTTCGTAAACAATTTTTTTCTTTGAGCCACTACAGACTAAAACAATTTTAAATTTATTGAAAACTATATAAATAGCTTCTTACAGAAAAATTACGTTTTAATTAAATTGTTATTAGTGTTTTTCTACTAGTTAGTACTGGTTACTACGCCTGAATGACTACAGATACTTTTTGTATCATAGCGCTCCATTTGTCTTCTATTTGGATCACATTTGCAAATTGAACGAGCTCAAATTGTTTAATTTATGACTATCTCTTTTAATGACGCCCCATGTCTTTTTACAACTACAGGGACCTTTTGGTGGGCTATGAAATAGAATTTATTTCTGCTGGATTTGTTAATCAAACCATACAAATAGACCCCATCCAATGTTGTATGGGAGCATGACCTGTAGTTGTGTCATATAAATTTGCTGAGACATTTTCGCAGTCTTCTTGGTTAATAAAGATCCGCCATTTTTGTCAAAGCAACTTTCCAAAGATCAATAACCGATATTACTGCTTTTATTTTCTGAACCAATTTTGGGCATTTACAGGGCTTAAGAGTTAATGATTCTTTACAGGCGCGGATATAAAATCTTGGGGAAGTGAGGGCAAACTGTCAAAAGCCTTTAGTTTTAGGTCAATCAAATTCAATATCCGAGGTTCTAAAAAACACTAAAAAGACCTTATTTCGCCCACAATTTCTGAATCACAGGCAGGGTCGGATCTAGGATTTTCAGAAAAACGTCGAAAATTTTTTCGACCTTTTTTTTCTGAGCTTTCCCAAATCACTCTGAAGACCCCATTTTGAAAAAATTTTCTAAGCCGCCGGCAAATTTTTGAAAAAAAACCAAAAAAGACGTTTTTGGACATTTTATTGGAAAATTTTGATCCCCACTCAAAATTAGTATATATTGGCACCGAAGGCGCGTTTAGAAAAACTCTAGGATCAGTCAGCCAAAAATGGATATCTCAGAACAGTTCAAAGGGGACTCTTTGGGTTGGCAGGGGGTCAAATCATTGAGACGGGGGGCGTCCGACCAACCCTTCACTACCCTCCTCCCTTAATCCGCTACTGATCACAGGCAGTTTTGTGTAAAAATGATCAAATTTTGTTTGAAGGATTTGACAAAAATATAGATTTTTCTCTGCTCGCGCTCACATAAAAAAATAGTACACAGTAGCTTCGAAGGTACGAAGGCACCTTGTAAAGTTTCGCAATTGGTTGGCCAAAATGGGTGTCTTGAAACCATGCCAAAGGAAAATGCTTTGGTTAGTGAGGGTTTCGGCTCCCTGAGGAAGAGGTGTGCGTGCCACTACCCTAAATCCACCCCTGACTGTTTTTTGAAAGCTATGATTTTTCAACTTGTATTCAAAGATTCAGAGCAGCTTTTACTTATGCATTATTGTTTCAAAGAGAAAACTTGAGCTCTCACAAAAAACGATGCCCATCAAGAAGGCGGGTAAGTTCATATCACCTGAAAAACTCTTCGTCTATAACAGCTATAAATCAGACATTGGCTCACTTGTCAACTTTCGGAGCTCAAATGTCAGCATAAAGACCAGGGGCACACATAAATCAATGCTACATTAAAATCAAAATATCGTACAGATTGTTTCAATTTGAATTATGTTTTTTCTTAAGATCAATAATTAACGAAACTGCCCCATAGCTGAAAGACTTATTCCAAAAGTGTTGTGAAAAGGCTATTTCCCAGCGTGCTTAAAAACTGCAGCAGTAAATCTGGTTCAAACGGAGGTATCTAAACGTAAACCAAAAAACTACAGACCAATTTCAATTTTTTTCTGTTTTGGGTTAAAACTTTGAAAACTAAAACTTTGCTCAGTTGATGCCGTAGTATCAAAAGAATCAGAAAAAATCAACGCAAGTACTTTTCTTGATCGTATTAAGGCTTTCGGAATAGACAATCATATACAGTTTCAGGAAATATGTTACTCTTATGGATTACGTCTTCTAGTTTTTTACATCCTACTTTGACTACAGATTACAGCTTATGTATCTTAGTAAAATAAAATCATCACTGGAAACTTTCCTTTGGAGTGCCTTGGGGCTCAGTTTTAGGTCCACTTCGTTTCACTATTTTTTAAACTAATTTATCCTCACAACAGCAAAATTTCAGACTTTCTTAATGCATTTTTAATTGCAAATTTGTTTTCAGTGTCAAATGAATTATTAGCTCAAAAGCATCACACAACACTCAACGAAATTGCAATTTGGCTGCAAAAAAGATCCTCACTATCAATACCGAAAAAAGCAATAATTTTCAAAAAATTGAAACAGAAATTGATACTCAAACGCGAATAAATCAAGATGAGATCGAAAGCAGAAAATCATTTAGTTACTGATGTCAAAAGGATGTGAAATCATTCTGAAAATGATGTGAATTTTGAGAATCACATTTCTTCTCTCAGGTAAAAATTGAACTAGTTTTGCGGTTGATTCTATTATATGAAAAGTTTTTAAATGAAAAACAGTTGATACATGGCGTATAAAGCAGTTCTAAAACCTAACGTTTCATATGGAGTTTTCATATGTGGTACTGCGAAAAAAAAGTCCTGAAACATTTACATGATGACCTGAAAAAAATGCTCAGAACAATTTTCTTCGAGAGTAAGTTCGTCTCAAAAAGATTAACTCGAGAAACAAACAGAATGTACTTATCTACTGAACTCAATATTTTTGAAATTTCGAAAACGTTTGTTAAAGTAATTCAACAAAACTGCCCAGTAAATACTTTACGCAATGTACTTTTTGAAAAATGCCCAAGTAAAATATACACAAAGAAAAGGCTCAAAAATGTTGCGGCTGATGCAAGTTACAGAACATAGAACTCACCGCAAATATGAATAATAAATTTGCTTTGTTGGGTCTTTAATTATGGAATAAAGCAGGATAAGTTTACCCAGAAAAAGTTCAAAACAGCCTCAAAAAAATCCATCTTTTCTTAGTTAGAGTCATTTTGAACAATGAAGATCTTTCGAACATGATATACAGCTAGGAAATTTAAAATAAATTTTCAACAGGTTTGTTTTCATATTTTTTTAAAAAATTTATTTCTTAAAACAGCTCGCTCTTTTTTGAGTTTTTTTGCGTTGTGGTCGATACCGAGGAAAATTGTAGTTGAGAAATTAGGAGAACGTTTTAACTTTCAGTTCTAATGTTCAATGGTTTCTCATGCGGTTTTGTAACAATTATTACTGATATTCTAGCCTGGAAACAATTTATTATAATTATTATTACAAAAAAAGTAAATATTATTATCTCCAGCCGATATACAGTTGAGTGTCTGAATGACAGTAAATGCTCTTAAGAAATCTCTATTGGGTATCCACAAAAGTAAAATGGCTGCGATAATGAAGGCAGAGCTTAGACATTTATTAGGGTTTGAATAGATCAAGAATACGCATTCACTTCAGTAGAAATAGTACAGGTTTTTGATTTGTCAAAAAATAATACTAATAACTACCAGCGAATTTAGGAAGGGGGTTCGGGGCCAGGGATTCTGATAGCTCCTCTGCGCTTCGCAGGAACCGCAAAAAATCAAAGTTGTTTTGTTTATTTATCTTGTTGCGTAACTTTTTCTTGCAAAAAACTTAAAGGTTATTGCTCCATTTTGTAATCCAAAATTGAGAAAAAAAAGATGATTTGATTTTTTAATGATCAAAGTGGTTTAAGTTGACCTTTTTCTTAATTCTTAATTTTCAGTGGAATCTCAAAATTTTGAAAAAAAATGACCTTAAGCATTATGTTTTTTTTTACATTTCATCTAAGTTACTGCTTATCTGATTGAATAGCAGTTATAAACGACTGATTGAATCTGAATTTTTTTGCACCGTGATAAATTTTGTGTTTATCAGAGGCTTGGAACTTTTGAAACAGTACATGATCGACGCAAATCAGATCATTTACTAATTAAAATCATTAATGCATACCTAAAAGTCTTTTCGAGACATCCGAGAAAGGTTAAAGGTCAATAGGAATATTCAAAATAGTTGCTGAAGTAGGCACTATTGCTCAGTGTTTTTGCATTCAGCATTTTTTACTGTTTTTACAAATAAAAGTTCAGCTAGAAAATAGAAAAGAATTGCTAGTAAAAACAGGAAATCCTGAATGTTCCATGATCTGGTTCGAGCTTGCCAGAATAATATTTTTTTATTTTTTCACCGTCCAGGTATCACAAATTGAAGCCGGAGATACCGAAGTGATACATCTTTTTAAAATGTTATGAATCATTATTTGGTTTGCACCTAAAAATGTTAGCAAAGTTTTCTCAACGCTGAGAAATATCGTTACTAAATTTTCGATTTCTGGTCAAAGTAGAGTGGGGAGTGGACGAATCAAATTTACTTCAAGTAAATGAATTACATTTTTTTAACATCAAGCAAAATACATCCAGCAACGTCGTTAACTTTGGTTTTTCGAAAATTGCGTATTCATCGAAAATTGCGTTCTGATATTTATGATTTAAAATTTTGCTGAAAACCATGAAGTATACAGAAAATTAAAATTCATCCCAGTGTGCAATTATTGAAAATGATGCGTGCCCAACATGAATGAAAAAAGTATTCATTTCAGAACAAAACCCAAAAATTTTCGTTTAATCGGAGTTATCTCAAATTAGTTTAAGGTGAGACAATTCGAGTTTTTTCTGATTTTTTTTGTCAACGCTGAGAAACTAATTTTTTTTTTGAGGTTTTCTCAACGCTGAGAAATATTGTTACTAAATTTTCGATTTCTGGTCAAAGTAGAGTGGGGAGTGGACGAATCAAATTTAATTCAAGTAAATGAATTACATTTTTTAACATCAAGCAAAATACATCAAGCAACGTCGTTAACTTCGGTTTTTCGAAAATTGCGTATCCATCGAAAATTGCGTTCTGATATTTATGATTTAAAAAATTGCTGAAAATCATGAAGTATACAGAAAATTAAAATTCATCCCAGTGTGCAATTATTGAAAATGAAGTCTGCCCAACATGAATGAAAAAAGTATTCATTTCAGAACAAAACCCAAAAATTTTCGTTTAATCGGAGTTATCTCAAATTAGTTTAAGGTGAGACAATTCGAGTTTTTTTCTGATTTTTTTTGCGCCCACAAACGATATCAATTACTGCGTGATATATTTAAATGATGTCTTTTGAGGAATCAAAGGGATCTATTCAAAAAATTACTGGCAAGCAGAATGAATTGCCACCACAGAATTTCTCGCTCTCACTTATTTGGCGATAAAAATAAAAAGACTGCTTGCATCAGGGCGAAGCTTTGAATGTTCTGACTGCCTTATAAGTTTTGTAAAGCCGTTTTTGATTTAAAACATTTGATGAGTTTTTCATAAAAAACGAAACTTTTAATATTTTAAATTTGAGATTTTTATAAAAATTAAACCATATAAAATACAAAGTTATAGATTTTGCTCCTAGTAACATAGCAAATATGACTATTAGCTTGCTTTAACCAATTTGGAACAAATTCTAAGACGGATTAAATTGCCGTACAAATGGCAAATTTTAAGCCTCCATTACTTTACAAAAAATAATCGGAGGTGAAATCTTTTTTTAAATTTTGAGCTCAGCACAACAATACATTCAAGATGATGTATGACAACCCCGTCAAAAATGGAAATTAAAAAGTCGAAATTTGTCTGTAGAACAAAATCACCCTGAGCACAAGTAATTTGTCACTTTCTTCACAAGTCAGAACAATGAAATGCATAGCGCGCAATTGTGTGCCTTAAAATCAAATTTTTTAGGTTCAAAGTCTCAGCGTGTCGATACTTTCGCAAGAAAAAAAAAGATATACTCAGCAATCGCCACCCCGATAGTATCTGCTAAAGAATTGCCACCCATATAATTAAAAGCAGTAAATTAGCACTAGAGCGTTCTATGCAAATTTCAAATTTTGCTGGATTCTGATTGGTCAAAAATTCGACTAACTTAATCTTCTCAACAATTACTCCCCCTCCAAATGCTGAGCAATACAAAAAATGTGATGCAGCATCGTTTGTTGAACAGTCACATTGATTGCAAAAAAAAATAAAATTTCGGAGCCTTCCACTTGCCATGCAATTAAACTGCAAAATCAGTAGCGTGCCGAGAGGGGAAGGTGGGAAGCGTTCGTCTCCCCCCTTAAATCTGGTTGGTTGCCAAATGTTTCCAAAGGATTCAATATCATAAAATTATCGCCTTTGTCGCCAATATAATTAATTTTGAGGGGGACGCAATTTTTTGATCAAATATATTTTACAAGTGCGCAAAACGTCATTTTTTAAATTGTTTTCTTTAAAAAATTGTCTGCAGTGGAGACAAATTTTGACAAAAAGGGTCTTTATTATACTTTCGGTGAGCTCAGAAAATCAAATTGGTCGACCCTAAGAAAAAAGTCGGCAAAGTTCCAATTTTTTAAATTTTTTTCCCCCCTAGAAAAGTTTCTGCGCACCCAACTGAGCAAAATAATGCACAAATACTAACGTTGATGCCACGTTGAACAAATAATTGATTTATGTGAACCCCGGGGCGGATCTAGAAATTTCTAGGCCTTATTTAGTAATTTTGACCAAAAAATTGCATTTTTTCGCGAGCGCTCGCACCTAAAAATTAGTATAAAAAGGCACCGAAGACGCTGTTAAAAACTTTTGCGTTCGTCAGTCAAAAATGGATATCTCAAAATAGTACCAAGAGGACCTTTTGAGTCGGCAGCGGGTCGAATCCCTGATAAGGGGAGCATCCGCATCCCCCCTCCCTAAATCTGCCCCTGTGTGAGCCGGATTGTAGCTTTTCAAACCCATAAGCATTATATTTTGTTTTGAATACTCACGGTGGTCGACAAATATATCGAGTTCGACAAATAGCCAGTCAGTGAGAAAATGGCCTTAGAGTAAAAAAAAGGTCTAAAAGCAGGAACAAGAAAGACAATTAAAAAACTTTAATGGCCAATCGATGAAACAAGTTTTAAAATCGTGAATTTTATCAATAATTTCAATATATATATATATATATATATAACGCCGAAAAAGCTCATAAAGTTTTTGTTTTAGGTTCTCTGAGATTTATGAAATTTATTGCTTATTTATTAACTCATCTGGTAAAATTGCCAATAATATTACTTGTTTTATCAACTCGCTGATGTAATTCAAAACAAACGTTGTTTTGCCGCTCTTAGGCACTTTCTGCTCTCAGACCATTCTGCTTAGTCTGCATGCTTCTCCCTTGACTTACAGAACTCGATAGGACTTTATACTTTTCGCATCTTCCAACCATTAGTGTTGCGACCATTGAAAATGGGGAGGAACTTTGTTTTCGGTTGTGTTTTAGTTTTTTCCCTCGCAAAATCAGCTGCTATAAAAAATCATCGGACTAGGTTGAGTGATATATCATATTAAAGCCCTTTCAGTCGTGATTTGAACGACATTTAAAAGTTACAAAATAGTGTTCTAATTTTGAGCGAGTGAGCAGGCTTACATTTTTTTGTCTAAT
The DNA here is from genome assembly GCF_963678635.1 of Symsagittifera roscoffensis. Lineage (NCBI taxonomy): Eukaryota > Metazoa > Xenacoelomorpha > Acoela > Convolutidae > Symsagittifera > Symsagittifera roscoffensis. The sequence goes on from NC_087063.1 coordinate 18,331,605, forward strand.
TTTGAGCGAGTGAGCAGGCTTACATTAACTGATTGAGTTTTTCCTCAATTGAAGTTAGTTTTTGGAGTTTTTGATTTCATCTTACAAATCATAAACTTCACAAATTTTGGCAACAAGTTTTGAAAAATTTCGAAAAACATGAACTGCTTTTAACTAAAATCGAATAAATGTTGGTAATAATTTTTTTATTAACTATAAATTTGAAATTTTGAACTTCATTTTTCCTCATCAAACAGCCAATATTGAATCGTACATTTTTTAGTATTAGAGTGAATAGTATGATTAATAAGGTTGTCTAACGAATAAATTAATAAGATTCCGAGAACGGGATTATACACCCGCTTTAATTATTCACGCTGATATGTTTTAATTATTCACGCATTTTTTATTTCAGCTAAGGAAGCCGATGTTTTCATTGGGGTTTAGGAAAGTTTCGATGACGAAAATGCTCAGAATCAAAAAAAATAATTTTATCAATAATTTCAATATATATATATATATATATATAACGCCGAAAAAGCTCATAAAGTTTTTGTTTTAGGTTCTCTGAGATTTATGAAATTTATTGCTTATTTATTAACTCATCTGGTAAAATTGCCAATAATATTACTTGTTTTATCAACTCGCTGATGTAATTCAAAACAAACGTTGTTTTGCCGCTCTTAGGCACTTTCTGCTCTCAGACCATTCTGCTTAGTCTGCATGCTTCTCCCTTGACTTACAGAACTCGATAGGACTTTATACTTTTCGCATCTTCCAACCATTAGTGTTGCGACCATTGAAAATGGGGAGGAACTTTGTTTTCGGTTGTGTTTTAGTTTTTTCCCTCGCAAAATCAGCTGCTATAAAAAATCATCGGACTAGGTTGAGTGATATATCATATTAAAGCCCTTTCAGTCGTGATTTGAACGACATTTAAAAGTTACAAAATAGTGTTCTAATTTTGAGCGAGTGAGCAGGCTTACATTTTTTTGTCTAATTTTGAGCGAGTGAGCAGGCTTACATTAACTGATTGAGTTTTTCCTCAATTGAAGTTAGTTTTTGGAGTTTTTGATTTCATCTTACAAATCATAAACTTCACAAATTTTGGCAACAAGTTTTGAAAAATTTCGAAAAACATGAACTGCTTTTAACTAAAATCGAATAAATGTTGGTAATAATTTTTTTATTAACTATAAATTTGAAATTTTGAACTTCATTTTTCCTCATCAAACAGCCAATATTGAATCGTACATTTTTTAGTATTAGAGTGAATAGTATGATTAATAAGGTTGTCTAACGAATAAATTAATAAGATTCCGAGAACGGGATTATACACCCGCTTTAATTATTCACGCTGATATGTTTTAATTATTCACGCATTTTTTATTTCAGCTAAGGAAGCCGATGTTTTCATTGGGGTTTAGGAAAGTTTCGATGACGAAAATGCTCAGAATCAAAAAAAATACTCAAGTTCACTTATTTTTGATTAATGTTGGGAAATAAGAGTTGCGTCAACCGTCTCAATTTGTTTGCAAGAACTTACGTCACTTTTAGATTAAGTTCATTGACGCAATAAGTAACACAAAATTCTAATTAATTTACTCAAGTTCATATTAAAATAACTAACAAATCGTATTTGGGCGAAGACTTGAATACTCCAATTGCCCTGTAACCTATAAGAAAAAATTTTTGCTCTAACTTTTTTAGAAATTGAAGAAATTAACAAAAGAATAGCGATGAATTTTTTTAAGCTACCTGATGATTCCAAGTTTCGACGGAATATTTGTGTTCGATGAGGAAAGTGAAGTGCTTAAGGACTAGTAAAGTGGGAAAAGTGATGTATTTAGGGATTTGTAACGTTTAATTAATAAAAATAGCTTGCGTCAAGTCAATTTGGAAAGCTTTCCTGTGTTAAAAGCACGAAATCTATTATGAAATCAATACCTGTCAGATGGCAATAAATTTTTTTTTTTCAAAAATGGCTAGTTAAGTGATCAAATTTGGTCTGGGAAAAACATCGAGCACAAATATTCCATCGAAACTCGGAACGAATTTAAGAATGTGGTGTTACTAACTAAATCATGCAACTAACTGTTTAAAAAAACTACTCCAAATACAGCAAATTAAGTGTAGAAATTGATTTTCAAAACCCTTCTCTAAAAGAATGAACCCATTGCTTTTTTTCTGTTTTCTGGCGTAGGTTTAACTCCCAAAAATGATTATAAAAATCAATTCAAGTTTTTTGACGCAAATTTAACTTACTGATTTTAAATTTTTTGATACAAATTGTAAAAAAAAATAAAGGTGGATTTATTGATTCAGTACTCCAATTTCATATGATTTGATTGCAAATAAGGGCTGAAAAATACATTAATCATGATTACTTATCTTGATTGCTAAATTATGAGTAAAGAACAGCGCTGAGAGTTCAGGCCGAGTTCTTAAGCTAAAATTGTTTTTATGTCTGCAGATACGACATTACTCGACGAGGCCGTTATTTATGGTAAGTTGGGTACTAAATCTGTGTTCTTATTTTGAGTGTCTATAATCGCTTGTGTTTTGAGAGTTCAACTTTCACGTGTTTCTTTCATGTCACTTTTGTGTGTTTGTTAATTTTTCTAGGCATTATCCGCAGGCAGGGTGGATCTCGGATTTTCTCGTGGGGGGGGGGGGGGGGGTGGATTTACAAAAAATTTTCAAAAATTTTGTTGACCTTTTTTTTAGGTCGACCAAATTCATTTTCCGAGCGCTCCTTAATCACTGAAAAGACCTTCTTGCGGTCAAAGAAAAATGGGCCAAAAAAGGCGCTCCCCCTTCAAAAAAGTATTTTTGGCGTCAAAGGTGCCTTTGAAAAAATTTAAGGGTCTGCCAGCCAAAAATGGAGGTTCTAAAATAGCACCAAAGGGGGGACCTTGTGGATAGTCAGCGGGTCGAATCCCTGAGGAAAAAAGCGTCCGTCCCCCGCCCCCTCCCCCCTCTCCAAACCCCTGAACTCGCTACTGCCTACAGGGCGTATATAGGATTTTCTCGGGCGGGGACTTTCAAGAAGTTGCGGTTTTTTTGTAGGTGGAACAAATTGGTTTTCTGGGTTCTCTCTGAACACTACAAAAATCCTATTTTGACAAAATTTTCTGCGCTGTTTTTGGACACTGTTTTGAAAGTTTTGACGGAAAAATGCCGCATTTTTTGGCGGATGCTTCTACTCAAAATTAGTTTTTATTGGCGCCGGGGGCAATACAGAAAAACTTTAGAGATGGTTGGCCGAAAATGGATGTCATACAGTAATAATAAAGGGAGACCCTTAGGTTAGTGTGAGGGGGTCAAACTCCTGAGGGGAAGAGGGCGTTATCTGTCTTTGTTTTCTAACCTGAATTTATGATGACCAATTTCCAGATTTTAAGAAAATCATTCAGAAAGAAGCCGAGACAAATAAGCGGGTCAGAGTTTTATTTTGAGAAAAAGCCAGACTATCAAGATAAAAGGTGTTTTTGAATAAGGTATAACCATCTCTTCTAAGAATAACGTCCAAACTTTGCTGGAATTCCGCAGCTCTTATTTCATATGTGAAGGTATTAATCGGGCATCATAAGAGCGAGACAAAACAAAAAACTGGCATTAGATATGTCAGCAAAACTGGCACACTGCTCCAACCGCTTTAAGAGAAAGAACAGCTGCCAGTTATAAAAAAAAATTACCCATTCCAGCTAACTTTGCCAAGAATTGATTTTAAAAATTTTGTTTTTCCTGGCCTTAGCTTAAAGTAACTTAATATAAAAAAACTTTAGATAAATACATTTCAATAGTTGCTCAAAGTCTTACAAGTTTTCTCAAAAGCAAAAAAAATTTAGATCAAATCTAGACTGCAGGAAAATTTGAATCAAAAGTTTAGATTTTTTGCAAAACTTGCATTACAATTTTACACTATAAGTTGGCATTTTTTGGCTCTGTGTAGTCCTTTAAAAATACGCTGAAAGTATCGGGTCAATTACCCAGTTAACTTTGGCACCTTTCATCGATAAGTTTAAGCTGAAACTATCGGATCAATTAACAATTACTATACAAAATTAAGGATAGCTGGTTACTGTGAAAATAGCACAGATTATTCCGACCATAGTCTTGCATAAATACAACAAATTTTTTTTTTACAAATTAGTGTCGTTTTTTTGGCGTGGCTGTAATAAAGAGCAGAACGAAACACTAGAGATTAAGCATATTTGGCAGTCATACTAAAATAAGCAAATCGAATTACATTTTTTGTAGAAAAATGACTAAAAAAGCACACAAAAAAAATCATAAGAAAAATTATGAAACATTTTCTCAATTTTTTTTTGCAGTTTTTTGAACTTTCGATATTTTGATTCCACGTAACTAGCCTTACTCGAGTAATTTTAAGTTATACGTTTTTAATTAAGCTTTTGTGAGCTTTTAAATCATTGAAATCAGCGAATGTAAGCGTGCTCGCTGGCTTTTATTTGTTCGAATCAAGACGAAAAATCAAAATCTTCAAACCAGTTGTCCTCATCACTGGGAAATTTGTTTGAAGTTTTTTGAATCTCTGAGCCCAAAGTAAGCAAAACAAATTGAGCCGTTTTGATTTGAGTAAAATTCTAAGCGGATTTTGCTTTCATCCCTTCTTGCCTTAAGTCAATCCGTTTTGTCTGACAACTCAAACCAACTCGTTAGCACAGAAGATTAAAACCACAATTATTTCTGCCTCGCTTTGGTTCTGAGGTATATCGGTCTTGGGTAGCTGGCTGATTGACAACGTTTCATTTCATACATAAGATAACCGTAAGTTTCGGAGATTACAAGTCAACAAAGAATAACGAACTGCCATAAATTTTGGTATTTCAGAGCAAAATCCACTGTGATAAATTACGCCAAATGAAAACATTGATAAATGAAATTTCCGCCTCAAAAACCTGTGAACTTTGTTTCGATCTTTCAGTTTTCGACTTTTCTCACACACTGCTTTTCGTTCACCAGAAAATTCATTAGTTACTACCTTGGTTTTTCTATCTATGAATTCTAGTGAGAATAAAATGGCTTCAATTTCCGTAATTTTTTCGACACAAATAGCAAAAACGGTTTTAATATGCTATACCAATCATTCTTCCTGGTGTTTAATTGTGAAATGCGATACCTGGCTTTGCGCAGATAAAATTAAAAGAAAACAAAACATAAGTTACTCTGCCCAATAAATGCAACAAAGTAAAAAGATTCACGAAACTTTATTTACAATGTCGAAGACACACGTACGCGCTTTTCAGCGAATTTAATCTTTGTTTTCTTTATTTCTTTTCTCTCGCTGTGGTTTTTATTTTTTCATTTTTTCTTTCCTTGAGTTACCTTTTTTAAATAAACAACTTAACTTAACAACAAGATGCTCTATTTAATTTCTTTATTTCTTTTCTCTTGCTGTGATTTTTATTTTTTTTTATTTTTTCTTTCCTTGAGGAAACTTTTTAAAAAAAAACAACTTAACTTAACAATAAGATGCTGTCTTTATTTTTTTTACTTCTTATCTCTCGCTGTAGAAGAAAAGGAATAAAATAGCACGTTTAATTCAGGTTTCCTATTCAGCTTTGATCGCCGGGACTCAAAGACAATCGGAATGAGACAAGGGCCTTAAGAGAGATGAATGAAAATGATTAAAGAGTAGTTGAGGATTTCGAGCTCACTTTACCATGCAACTTCTTTCCATTTTCCCTAGCAAGAAAAGGGCTAAATTAGCGGTCGGAGGCGAAAAGTGGAAAGTGATTGCATCTTTACCCTCTCAAATATTCTGATTGTCGCAACAAACCGAGGGAGCAGAAGATTGCACTAAACCGAACCAATAATTAGCAAACGAGAGAGTTTTTTTAGATTTTTACATTTAAACGACATTTTTTACAGTTTTATTTCATTTGGATTTTTAGTCTTTATTGATTAAAATGGTTTTTCTTGTTTGGTTAACTTTGTCCAAATGACACGCAAGAATACATTTGTATAACACACCTTCGAGGTTAACCATTCTCCCAACCTTTTTTTTTCAACTCTTTATTATATTTTACTGCATCCCTTTTACTCCTGTTTATTTAGCCCATATTGTGGCAAGGAAAAAGCCGTGAATTCGATCGAATATATATTTCACCCGCAGCCCAAAACAAACAAGCCATAAAGCACCAACACACTTTCAAATTTTCATTCTGCTCTCCAAGCATTACTAGCAAAACACCTGAAACAAAATACAACATTAGCATACGTTTTTTATAAAATCACTTTTATGGTGAAAGCGGCGCTAACGTGCTCACAGCTCTATACCATTTTCTGTCATTCGCGTACCAATAATTAATCTTTAATGTTAATGTGCAACTTACTATAGCTAAAAACAAACAACAACAGCATTAAATTTTCATATTTTGCAAACATTCAGGCCATTAATTTAATGTTCGTACTGAATATTTTGCTGGAATTTTTAACTCTCAATTCAAAAATGATTTAGTGGCTCCATTTGGTCATAAAAAAGGCTGATGAAGCGATTTTTCCCTGAATTATCTCATTAAGTGTACGTGACAGAATCATAAAACTGCAAAAATTTGTCTATTTAAGACTCTTACTTAGATATCGTAATTGTTGTTACTTAGTCTACATATACCTTCTTCATATGTAAAACCTGTGCCCATTTTTCGAATTATTAAAAACTCATCGATCACAGACAAAAACTTGAATTCTAAGATCCCTTAATTTCTCACTACTGTTTATCCCTTCACCTTTTGCGACCGCCCTCCTCGACTCTGTTTCTGGTTCCTGTTTTTGATTGAGAGTGATTGGAGTAGCGCCATTTCCTTCTTTCTTAATCTTTCTAGCTAACTTAATTTTACGTTACTTACTGTCTTAGTGTTGAGCCATACTTAATAAAAGTCCGCCAGGAAGCGCCTCCCTTCAATCACAAATCTTTAGCTAAGACTCTACCACGCTATACACTACAAACAGCTGACCGTAGCTTTCCTGATTAAACTTACCATTTAAGTAAATCTTCAACTTTTTTACTTCATTAGTTAAGTGGAAGCTAATTACTTTTTAAATTGGTGAGTTATCTCATAACTGTTTGAGTGGTTATAAGTATGGCTACGGCTGGTGCAAGTACCAGTAGTAAAGGGGGGTTGCCACTTCCCTCCTCCCCTTCCTCCTCCGCCCCCTCCTCCTCTATCGGGCAGGGGGCTTCCTCGGGAGCCACAACTACTAAGGTGATCAAAGTGACAGGGGGTGGGAGTGGGAGCCATTACTATGGACCCTGGCTGATTGAACCCGCAGATTGTTCCGACTCCTTTTTAGACGGCGAGACAGCTGTGAAGAATCTCACAGACGAACAGATCGAGGAATTCCGCAAGGCATTCAAGTGAGTAGCTAATATATATTTAACCCGGGCGGATTCGACCCTCGCCAATCAAAGGATATTTTTTTATCCAATTTTTCGGCCGACTAAACCTCAAATTTTTCAAGAGGTGCATTTGGAGCTAATTTATACTAATTTTGAAGGGGATCCGAAAAAACCGCGATATTGTTTTTTTTTTTCAAAAAATTTCCCTGCGGCGGAGAACCTTTTGTCAAAATTGGGTCTGTATAGTGTTCTGGGAGTGGTCATAATCCGCCACCCCCTCGAGAAAATCTTAGATTCGGTCCTGTTCCTGTATATATTACAATTTCAAAGTTCTGTATATATATTGCAATCTCAAAGTTCGGTCCTGTATATATTACACAAATAAATTTTTTTTTTAAATGCTGGAGAAATTTTACCCACGACTGGAGAAGAGTTTTTTTGAGTGCAATCAAACACTTCCCGATTCAAACAATTCCCTATTCAGACTAATGGATGTCACCAAATAGTACAGAAAGAACATGGTGATCAAGTGAAGAATTCCTAAGAGTGAGAGGGTCTTGTTTGGGGAACGAAATTTTGTTGTTTCATGTTTTTTTTGCTAGCTTAAGTCTAGAGCATCTACAAATATTATCAACCCAAATTGCGAAGAAAATTTCAGTTTTAGACAATTTAGGTTGACGCGGTTGGTGCTTCTCTAAAAGGCTGCTTTGGGTTCGCTCCATAATCCAGCGTTCATTCCATACTTAATTTAAAACTACTGTTTTCTTGGAGTCCTTACAAAAGTTTGGGTACAATCCGGCAGCAAACTGACACAAATCTACTGATTTGTTTTAACTGGAACTAACCAAACGTAACTAAATATTGCACGCTTCGCTTAAGCAACAGATCTGTTTGAAGTTTCCTTGAGTATACTTCATACTTTTACTTTGGTTGAAGGCTTCAATTCACGCCGAGTTTTCTGTGGAATGGAAAAATTTGGGTGAGTCAACGTAAAATTTTCTCAACTCTAAAGCTTTTTGACTAATTTTTTAAGTTACTGATGTGAGAAAAAAAATAGTTAAATCAAAAACCAATAGCCACTGCGACGATACTGTTCCATTCAATACAGTGATTAAGATAAAGCTGCCTGCATATAATCTGCTGTTTATCAAATTTTTATCAAATTTATCTAGTATTTATCAAACTTTTTTTCCACCTTTTGCCTTTTGAATTTGTCTTCCAAAAGTTAAAATGTTGTAGATTCGAATATCACTTGTCCTTGCAACACAAAGAATGCGTGGCTAAAAGTTTGCCCTGAGCTCCAAACTTTTGGCTCCCCTACGATTACAGCAAAAAAAAGAAGAAAACAAAATGGAAAAAAATTTAAAAACCAGCGAGCAATTTTAAGTCTAGTAGAAATAAGTCTGTTTTTTTTCTGGATATTCAATGGTGAATAAAAATCTTATCTGTGGAAGATGGTGAACGATTGAAGTCTTTTTCAGAAAATTTTTAACCAGATTTTGTTTTACAGAAAAAATTTGGTTGCTTAAAAATTGTTGAAAATCTGGTTTCAATATTCTTCTTATGATTTTTTTTTCGCAAAGTAGCTTTCGTTTTGCTGAAACAAAAAACGATTCTTCAAAAACTGGGCGCAGAGTTTGTATCGCTAAGGTCAGACAGATTAGTTAAGCAAAATTATCTGCTGGAGGTCAACTAGTCCAAGCTGATTAAACTGAGACACAGTCCCCTAGTGAACACAAATTTAAAAAATGATCAATAATAATTCAGTGATGCTTAGTTTGTCATGTCATTTTATACACTTTACCAGCTTTTTATTCCTTGATGTTCTAACTCTGAGTCTTAACAAGTTATGAGCCCAGATTTCTATTTTTTCTTGTTTTAAATTTCTGTCAAAATTTTGCGTGGTCGACAAACTTTGTGGTGCTGATGCACACAAAGCGCCTGTTCAGGAGAATAACAGGCGTGATGATTCGCCAGAGGCTGAGCCTACTCTCTTCGAGAATCCAATCCTGATCAGCAGGCAGCCTATGACACCAGGATGCACGTGGAAGCAGTGTTGGTGCAGCAGAAGGAAGACAATCGAAACAGTGATACTCCACATGGGTCTTGTGCTTAAGAACCCAATTTTCATGTACATAAAGAACGACAGCGTGAGAACAGACGGCAATGGCGATGTGACGCAAGCCTGGAAGCTGCATCAATAGAAGTTTTGCAGTGTAGAAAAGCTAACGCTAGCTAGTCTAGGAGGTCAGCCTGTGAAGCTACGTCTGGAATCAGCGTAGGATTTCGATGATTGGTTTGTTCGCAGCCAAGAGTTGATGACTCGGTTGAACAAAATTGGAGAGGAAATGATGGACACACTTCAAAACTATTGTGATCAATGGGCTGGCTTACGGCAATGAGCATTTTGTTATGCAGGGGAACTTTCAGCAAACCAAGATGTTTTCAGAGCTTATAAACAGATTGACTGTCTGTGATGACTCGGACAAGGCTCGATGTGGAAAGGGGTCTGGACGTGGTCACATAGTCATGCAAATTGAGGAAATGAAGAAAATAGTGTCAAGTAATGGATGTTCAAAAAAGAGTATCATAAAGAATTATGTCTAGAGACTGCTTATCTAGAAATCGCAGTGGGTTGTCAAGTTCTCTATGCAGCTAATCGAACAAAGCAGCTTCAATGAGGAGCAACTTCAATGAGGAAGACCACCTCATTGTAGATACAGGGTGCTCTGATCATATGGCGCGCGAGAAGACTGCTTTTACTGGCTTTGAAACCTGGCACAGAAGGACAACTGTAGCGAACATCATCGGCGCGTTGCCAAGGATTGCGGACAGGGGATCACTGGATGTCGATATCACACACTGCCAAGATGCTGTGGGGAGCTATTTTTTCTACGACGTGCTATCTGTGACAAGCTGCAATGTGAGCTTGATAAGTATGTACTCAGCGGTGACTAGAGGGTCGCGCTTCAGCTTTACCACAGATACCTCAATTGTACTGGCGTTGATGTTGGACAGCTACCTGTGAAGCAGCGAGGTAAGCTTTATTTCAGGAGCAAGTTCAGGCAACCGATGACTCTAGTCAAGAAGACAAATGGGTTGACCAGTGATGCAATGCTGTGGCACCGACAACTTGGCCACCTTGTCAACGAGCAGGAGCTTGCGTAACTTCAAAAAATTGTCCTGCAAGATGATTCCTCCAAGATACAGGAAGCAACATTGTCAAACAAAACCTACAGTAGAGCATCAACAGCGAGCAACGGGTTTTCAATGACATCCAGAGATATTTTTAGTACCGATCTTGCGTGAGATACGCTATGCCTTGAGCTTCATCGACGTCTTGAGTCGGCTGGCCATGGTCAATTACCTGGTTAAGAAGAGTGATGCTCAACTGAAGTTTCAAGAGTTTGTGGCTGAACATGATGGGCCAAAGAGCCTCCATACTGACAATTGAGTAGAGTATTAGTCAGTCAAAAGTGATTAAAAGACTTTCTCTAGATTTCCAGGAGTTTAAAGTGCCCAATACTCCTAATCAGAACGGGGTAGCAGAGAGATCTACAACAGAATGATCGCCGAGATGAAACGATATCTGCTGGTTGAAGCAAAGCCACCGAATACGTTCTGAGTCTAAACTATATCGACAAATGTAAGGGTTTGTAGCATGTGTCGCACGTCCAGTAATGGGAAGCGCTGTTCACTGATGGAGACGAACCAAGGAAAACCATCAAAAAAGAACTTTTTGCGTGCGTTCAGTTGCTTGTCGTACTATCAGGAACGAGGCAACAGACGGAAACTGAACACAAACGGCAAGAAAAGCAATTTCATCTGCTAAGACGATGAGAGCAAAGCCTACTTCTTCATGATTTTAGAAACAAGACCAGTGGCACGAGCAAGAAAGATGACATTCAATGAGGACATTATTTCAGGTTGAATTCTAATTCAATAGAATTCAAGTTCAATTACAATCGATACAATAAGATTCAATAATAATGTAGTTCCTGCGAATTGCAGAGGATCTATCAGCAGCCTTTATTTTTCCTGTCGAGGGTAGTCCTTTTGTGTTATCTCCCAACATTCCTGAATGGGTTATTTTGTTGAGCAAAGCTCTTTTTTTGCTACTCAAGACCGTTTTTTTGCGTCTAGAACTTTCACATGGTACCACTATTGCAGCCAATTTTCGGCAGGAGAGCTCGTCCTCACACGCTATCATTGCTATGGCATGAGATCGAATACACGATCTGACGATTTCAAGGTACCACTATGGTAATTGCCTCTTAATAGATGTCCTTAAGGGATCATTAAAAAAATTATTTCGGCAAAAGTTAAAACTGCTGTCGGTTTATTCCTTATTATGAAAATCCGAAGAATGATCTACAATAACGTGGCGTACATTTCAGTTATTGGCGCTCGATTTTTGATGCTTCACGTCATCGCAAACATAAATGAACTCCTCGCTATAGGTTCACTTATTTGGGAAACAAAGTTTGCAGAATAAGCCAAAAACGTTTCATATTACATCAATTAGGAATACAAATTTTCAAAATCAGTTTTCTGCAAATTTTTCTCATCTTTCTCATCTTCTCCACTCAATTTTTTCATCTTTGATTTGATTTCATTATAAAACTGATAATTAACTTAAGTAGACAGTAACCCAATTAATTCATAGAAACGTTTCAAATTTTACCTGACTTTTTTGCAGACAGAATTTTTATGATTACTATCATCAGAAAAATACAGCGACTGTTTGCTAAAATGCTTCATATCTCTTTTCTTGAGCTCAGCGTGTTATCTAACAATTTTTAACTTTTTAACTAACAATGTTTGACAAAACTGTCCATGCCATCTGCAGAATACTAAAACCTTTAGCTCAAAGCCGAAAAGAGTTTTACACGCGGTCAGTATCCGTCAAATTACAGGAGTCTGAAAATTGAAAGTTCAGAATAAATATTGTTAGCAATTTTTCTGAAGAATGAAAAGTGTCAATCCGGCTCACAGATGATTTTATGGTTGCATGCATCGCACCAGGCTCTAAATTTTTTTTTTTCGTTTTTGAACAAATTTGTATTTTATTTTTATCTCAAGCTAATATGTAACTTTAATAATCAAAATCATTTGAACATCTTAATTCCAACGTAGATCCAAAGTTGTAGCATATCCAACAATTAAACATAGCCTTGAGCTTACGCCAGAAAGTTTAAATCATGTCACAGTGACTTGTAGGGATTTCCTGTGTTTCCTCTATTGATTTAAAATTCCAGGGCTGGTTTTTTAGTTATTTTACTGAGAACCAGTCCTGGACTGCCAGATTTTTCTTGGTGAATTTTGAAATTTTCAATTGCTTCGAAGCTTGTTAGCAAAAAAAAACGAAACAAGGATCTAAAAACCCACATACAGAGTGACAAGAACCTCACAAATAAATTGTCTGGGATAGTTACCATCGAAATTAAATTTTTAAAGTTCCAGCAGATTTATAATGAAAAAAAAAACGTAACAATTTGTAAGTGATTAGATACCGGAAAAACTCTACGTTTGAATGTTTTGAGCAGTTTTTTGACAGTTTATTTGACAACTTCAAAACTTTAAAGTGATCTTCGTCATTAAAATACTCATTGATTCATCGATTCGCACAATAATCCGCCACCCCCTCGAGAAAAACTTAGATTCGGTCCTGTATATATTACTATTTCAAAGTTTTATAACACAGTCTGGAGTGTGGGGAGATAATACAAATGGACTATCCTCGACAGGATTGTTAAGGCCGACTGATAGCTCCTCTGCGAATCACAGGAACTACATTATTATGATTATTATTTATTCCTTAGCACCGCTGTGTTACGGTCTCAAAGCAGGTTCATTTGAGTTGTAGTGTTTTTTGTAATTTTTGTAACTTTCATCGCATTGACAGGCTTAAGTTTTGGAGATAACAAAACCGTGCTTTTAAGCATATTCGCATATTTGCATTTTATATAGTATTTTTACAGTTTCATAGACATTGACTCATGATTACGTATAAAATCGAATTGCATTGAAAGTCGAGTTTTTTTTTAATCAAAAACCGTTTTTCATTTTCACAAAGGGAGTCTGGTTTTGTTTTTGTTTTTGCCGAAACAGTTACCTTAAAAACATGCCGTTCCTATCAAGTTTTTTAGCATAATGATTTTGTTTCACGCTACAGTGAAACATTTTAGTAATTTTTTTCTGTGTCGAGGAAAATCATTTGAAGTTTTTTCATCTCAGACCAATAAATTGCAGGGAATGGATGAAGAAATGAGTTTACGTTATGTTACTCATTTCTTTAAGATGTTTATTCTGGTGAAGTAAATTGTTTTCGATTATCTAAGCTATTAATTACGAATATACATTACGATGATCTTCGACGAGCCCTTTCCCTAACAGCGAAAAAAAAAACACTTTCAAAAAAATAAACGTTTTTTTTCGAAATCAATTTAACTCCCTTGACTGATTGGCTATGCCTTGTTTGTTCTGTTATATGAGTGTGTGGCGTTCGTTCGTGCATGCATGCAATGTGTTGTGCCGTGTTTAGGATCTTCGATAAGGACGGGGATGGGAATGTCTCGACTGATGAGCTGGGCAAAGTGATGCGGGAACTGGGCCAGAACCCCTCCGAGGATGAACTGCAGGAGATGATCGAGGAAATCGACAAGGACGGTCAGTATAATCATCATTATCGATATCAGTAATAATTACCAAACCTCCAACAGCAATAACACCTGTAGAGGACATATGATAGTGGTTTACGTTTCCAACATTTCAAGTTATATTTTCGACGCAAGATCCCCATCAATCTCATTGCATATTAGCACGAAAATGAAAAGTTGAAGCTTATTAGCGCCAAAAGCCTCCGGTTCGTTTGGTCGTTGGTCACAAAAATGTCGTAGTTCAAAAGAGTTCACAGTTTTTATCGGCCGTGAAGCGGTAAAAGTACCGACAATTCATTTTTGCAAGCCGATTTGAATGTTTGTTGGAGGATAAAATTTGCATGGAAACGCTCCATTGGGGCGGACTTTAAAAACTTCCTGATAAACTACGAAAAAATGATTCAAAAAAACTTCTTGGAATATGTGTTGTGGTTGCGAGCAAGAAAAAGAGGCTATTCTCTAGGCAGAGGGACTCAAAAACTAAACTGTTTATGATTGAGATGTACTTGCCACATGCTTTTTCAGGTTTTTGATTATTATGACCACTGATTGGCTAATGTAACTTTTTGACATTAGAGCCTTCTATCACGAGTAATTCTCCCATGTTCATTGCTGTTTGTTTAGGCAATGGGGAGATTGACTTTGATGAGTTCCTGGAGATGATGGCGAAGCAGATGAACGGACCCTCTCTGGACCAGGAGATAGAAGAGGCTTGGAAGCTGTTCAACACACAACAACTGCCCACCATCACCAAACAACACATCAGGAAAGCACAAACAAAACAAATAAATAATATACAAGCTAACAAAAACTACGAAATTTAAAAGAATAAGGCGCTTATTGCATATGTGTCTAAAATTTTTCATAAGGCGCCTCTAGCATCAATATATTTTGCCTATCAGAGAGCCGAAAAAAAACTATTTCAACGGCCTCTTTGGCTCAAATTTTTACGGCGCTACGATATGTTGGACTACAATTGGTCTTTTTGGTCGTTCCAGGACAGCTCAGAACCAGTATTTGATCCATAGCAGATAGCAGAGATCGAAAAATAATTCTACGATTTTTTTGAAAATCTTCACACCCTCGAAAAAAGCCTTGCCCCCCCACACACACACTCACAAACCGTTATATATTTATTACCACTTAACAGATTTGAGGCCACTGATCAGTTTTAAAAAAATAGCTGAACAATTTCAAATCATGGGAGTCCGCTCAATACTCGTTTTTATTGCCGAATACAATGGTAATGCTGTTTGTCTTTTTTGATGCAGGAGAGTGATGGAGCGTCTGACCGATTACATGACAAATGAGGACCTCGAGGTCATTCTGGGTCACGTGGAAGTGGACGGAGAGGACCAGATCACATTCGAGGCCTTCTCCAACATGATGAAAAGCAACCCCCTCGAACCCCAACAACAACAACCACAACAACAAACAAGCAGTGCAACCACCACAGCCTCCACATAGAGAGGCCAAATCTCGACAGTTCCCAAAATTGGAAGCCTTGTTGCAACTGAGAAAATATCAAAAACTTATAGAAATTTCACGACAGGTTACGCATATTTGCAGTCATGCTTCAGCTATTTTTTTTATTCAGTTTCTTTAATTTCAATTTAGATTTTTTTAATGAATTTATTGATTATGATTGTCAGAACTATGCTGTACGCATCATAACGAATCAAAATGTTTAAAGAATGGCAGTTTAATTGTTAAGCAAACAGTTTCAGCCATGTTTCAGAACTTCCAGAGAAATGAGTTTTTGGGTTGTCAACTTATCACTGATTGATCGAAAATTATTTGTTTGAAAATAAAAACGTATTTCATTCTTTCTTCCTCTCTACTTCCTGTTAATTTTCTGAATTGAATTTTGTGCTAGCCATTGAATTTTCTCAAAAAAAACTGAATTTTTCAAGACGAAACCAATCGCAAGCTTTTATGAGAAAAATCGTATTTAGGGCCAATAGTAAGAAACAATTCACCATAAAACTTATACAAAATATATACAATAGTTATACGCAGTTCCAGGGGCGGATCTAGGATTTTCTCGAGGGAGGGGGGGGGCAGATTTTCAAAATTTTGTTGACCTTTTGTTTTCTAGGTCAATCAAATTGATTTTCCGAGCTCTCCCCAAGCACGAAGAAGAAGAAATTTTCTGCGAAATTTTCAGCGCCGCAAGCAAAAATTTGAGAAACAGGCCAAAAAAGCGTTTTTATGCAATTTTTAAAATTTTGACACAAAAAATTGCGTTTTCATTTGGCGCGCGCGTCCTCCCTTGAAAATTAGTGTATATTGGCGCCACAGGCGCATTTAGAAAAATTTTAGGGTCCATCAGCCAAAAGTGGATATCTCAAAACAGTACAAAGTTTGGGTCGGCAGGTATTCAAATCCCTAAAGAAGGCGTCCACCCCCTCCGTCTCCCCCTAAATCCGCCCCTGCGCAGTTCAAAATTACACGGTAATTAGCTAATTGCTTTTAAATGAATACTGGTGAAATTAAATTTATTTTTCGTCTCATGGGTCTTGATTTTTTGAAAGCAGCAACAGTAATGCAGCTTCGCTTCACTTGCAATACAACATAAGAATAGCAGTGCAAGCTAGCAGACAGAAAAAGAAAGCTACCAAGTACAAAAAAAAAATTTAAAAAAATTCAAAAACCCACAACTTAAAAAACTGAAGATGTTGTCTGGAATCAAGTTCACTTTGCGGAAAAAAGGTTCTAAAACACAATCGACGACAATTAATGAGAATTAAAAGACAATTAACCAGGGGCAACTGAGCCGACGAACCTTAAAAAACTTCCCTTTGAACCTAAAATATAATTGTTTGAAAACCTTTGAAGTATAAGTTTATTTTAAAAAGTTTTAGCAATTTGTGCGATCGAGAATGAAGCTTAAAACTTATACTTTATTTAAAGTGACCCCAAACTAGGTCACTGACCCAATAAATATAAATCTTAATCATTTAAGTTGAATATAGTTTTTGAGCGAAAAACAAACAGCAAAATAAACCAAGTCAAGGCTAGTAAAATTAAAATTGGCAAGAATAATTCAAAACATTAAAAGCAACTACCTTGAAAACTACCTTGAATACAACTAAGCTGACAAAACACAAGCAGGCAAAGTATAGGCTGACAATTTTTGGAAAGACAAATTTCCAACATGAAAAAAAAACAGTTCCTGGTCAGATTCGAACCCTCGACTTTTGCCATCCCAGGCGTATTCTTCACCTGCAGGCTAAGTTCCGTACAAGCACAAAAGTTTGAATTAATTATGAACAAGTTATTCTGTTAAGCAAGTTGTTAACACGAAAAAAATAGTCTTTATTCCGATTTGATAACGCTTGCTAATCGCAATCATACTTATATTTAAGCGAAAAACAGTTTTTATAATAACGTTTTTGTAATACTAGAAAACAAAAAAATGAAATTCTGATAATTTCAAAAATTAAATAATATATGAAGCAGAAAATTAGATGCCTGCCTATTAATTGGATTTTGGATAAGAGTTCATTTTTCTGACCACGTCACGAAGTAACGGCAAGTAACTATGAAGTGGCTTGGTTTTTTTTCGCCTAACTGCTCGTCTTGACTCTATTTCAAAAAACTCAAAAAATTGTGACGAAAAAATCGATGAATGAATGAGCGGAAAAATCGTGACGGAAAAATCGATGAATGAAAGAACTAACTTCATATCTAGTTCTTTTGATTTTATAACCAAGTTAACCAACCCACCTCTTCGGATGAATTTTGTTGCTTTTTTAAATTACTGTGGTGAAAACATTTTGTGCTCCTGTTGAGGAGCTGAGCCGGCTATCCTTGTATTCTGAGAACACTTTCAAATTCTTATGGAAAACCAAGTACACTCCACGTTTTATTCATAACCCTCGTAGGGATAAAACACAACGGTACATCACAACACGAACAAATTTAAAAACAACAACAACATTTTAATGTTTAATAACAATATCATAAGAAATATCCGTGAATATTCCACCAAATGGATTGAAACTAGGGTTGATTCAATAGGAATTAGAAGACAAAAAGTGAAATTATGAGCAAAGAACCCTGATAGCGTCAAGCCTTTTCAAGCGCCACCAAACAACCACTCATATTTGTCTAACAATCAAGTCAGTAGGTATACTCTTAATTATGTCATTGGAACTATTCTTAGTCTTTCGATAAAGTAAGTTTGACCGGTGGTTGACAATAGAGAAGTTCTGGTGGCTCTGAGTTCTGAATGTATAAGCAGAACATACACATGGCATGAGTAATGAAGTGAAAATTTTATCTATCTGAAAAATAATACAACAAAAATTACGTCCTACTTCTCGAATCTTAAGTTATTAATCTTGTAACGAAGAAATACAATTGATATCAGTTATATTGCAATTTTTAAGGAATATGCCTCAAAAAAAAACTGAACGAAAAAACTCATTACTGTATTAGGGTAGGTAAATTTAAAAAACTATTATTGTTTTCGATGCCAACATAGACAAAAAAAGTTTTATTTTTTGAAATGAAGATCTTGAACAAAAAAAACCTCAAGACCAAACTAATAATCCAGATTTTCACGCCTACTCAATTTAACTTCCATCAACCAACTTTTAATCATGGATTTAAGTAGAATTTTGAAAAGATAATCGATAGCAAAAAGGTCAACGTGGTTTTCGGACAGATTCACTTCCGTTTGCCTAAGTTGGCACGGCATAGCCCTTGTTTGTTTGAAATGGGGGAAATGGTATTATTTTTCCGAAAAAAAAATTAATGCCATTCTGCTATAAATGCCAAAAATCCATTACTGCATGTGTTTTTGATGGTCATTAATAGTGTATCAATAATGGCCATCAATTTTTGAATAGCCCTGAGTTTAGCACACGAAGAAAACAGCAAAAAAAGATAATGAGTAATGAGACACAAAACTAGACTAAATTCGAATGCACTTGTTGAGAAATGAATGCCCAAATAATTAACACTTGAATAAGGAAGGAAAAAATAAGCACCCGAAAAGCATTGGATGAGACTGAAGCGAAGCCAAAAGTGAAGCAACACAAAACAGCGAGAGAGCTTTTGAATTCTTTATAAACTGCATAGTTAAATACCAGTGGGGGAAAGGTTTTCAAAAAACAATGATAACAAAAATCAAAAAATCTTGGCACTGAAACCAATCTCCGTATAACATGGATAGTTTTTTATAATAAAAAATGGACGTTTTAAACTGGATATCTGCATTCCCACCGTTCGACATGAAATGATTAACTTGAACGCTAATTTATTAAAGTATAACAGTGAAAAAACATAACTGACTGAAAACTACTGCAAAAGAAATGCATGTAAGCTTGAGCAGACAATACAATATTTTGGCATCCTAATTGAGAAGTTTTCTACTATTGGCGAGGAATCACAGCGCTGATGGAATGAATACAAGGCATTAACTACTTTGGCATTGTGACGTTTAATATGTTCGGATGGAAATCAAGACTTTGTCTATAAAGTCTAACGCAACTGGTCTGACAACTTGTCAAATCAGTCTAGAATATCCAGAAACTCGCATCGGGTAACCTAGCAATGACTAGACTCCCCCCTTGCCTCAAGAGCCTTCGGGTGATTGTCAAGGTCAAATTGAGACGCCTCGTCATGGGGCGAAGAGAACATCGCGTAGCCGTGATTATGAGTCATAGTAGGGGCGACCGAGTAGTTATTCGCCATTGCACTACTCACTGGGGGTGCACTGGGGTGGTGTCTAGGCACCCCTTCCCCACCCTGGTTTTGCTGCAGAAGCTTGTCCTGTTGCTTCAAAAACCGCCTAATCGATGCCAACTCATCAGGAGAGATGTGGTCCAGGTCCCCCCTCGGAAAATGATGTTTTTCTGGTTCAGATGAAACTCCACTATGTACATCATCTAAATCGTCCATTAGTCCTTCGGCCATTTTGTTCGTGAGTGCGTGGTGGGCTCGACTGCTGCTGAATCCTCCGGCCGATGCATAAGAAGGCGGCATTGAGCCTTTGCGAGAGGGAGGCAGCAACTTTTGCAGCGAGCTCCTGCGACTACTCAGACCGGATCTGGAGCCTTTGGATGAAATCGCTGTATCAAGAAAAAATATCCCAACGTTAAATGTTAACAGTTTTCTTAATGAGTTCGTGAGAATCTATGTTCTTTTTTAAGTAACAATCGATACGTTACATTTAGTAACTTTTTCGAGAAATCCATAACTATCAGTGAGTACTCATGAGTCCCGGATCTCACCTTGAAGAGTCTTAGGGTTCATGCGTGATGTTTTAGAGTTATATACTGATATTGTATATCCTTCAGACTAAAAATATCAAACTCAAAATGAGATCTAACATCTTGTAGCTCACTTACAAGGCTGGGATTGTTCATCAGACTTGTCCTTGTCTTTGCTCTGTTGGTTTTGGAAGTTGTGGAATAGGGCGGCCAACATCTCCGAGACGACGAGTGAAGTCGTGTTCTTGCTTATGAGTCGGATGACGAACACTCCGTCGTGCTGCAGGTAGTCGTCCATGAAAGGCACCACGTGTCTCTGAAGAGCATCATAATTAAGTAAATGCTGACACCAATCATTTTCTTTGCTTTTGATCATTTTAATGCCAATAGTTTGTAACTGTGGACAAGTATTGCCTATTTACAGGGGCAAGTATTAAGCATATACTGTCGACAAATTTGATTGCTGCGCTGACCATAATGTCTTTTATAATGTCTGTGGCACCATTTCAACATGACCAATTTCAAACCAACTCTTGAACTTATCTAAGGGCCCAAAAGTCTAATCTTTCAGTTTACCATCTCGTGTTTTTTTTTTCATTTTACATAAAAAGCTGATTCTAGTCAACAAAATAACATTAGGTACGAGCGAACTCCACTCACGATGTTGTGTGCAGTGTTCATCTGGTCCATGAGAGTCAAGTGTTTCCGGATGTATGCATATCTGTTTCTGCGGAGCACAAGGCGCCACAGCCAGAGGGCGAAGTTGAAGGAGTTGAGGAGTGCCATGAACATGAGGAGGAACCAGACGAAGAGGAAGATCCTCTCGTTGAACAGATTGATACTCAACACACACTGCACAGTCACTGGCTGGATCGTCCCCATCTTCCTCACCTACACAACAACATCGAAAATCTCAAGCAAACATTCACAAACGAACAATAAAAAACAACAGACAAATTGATTGGAAAGAAAAAAATTACACAGGTGAAGCGGAGCTTCGCATCACTTGCGATCGATACAACACAAACATAAACAAGACTGCTCGTATCAGGGTGAAGCCCTGAATGTTCCGACTGCCTTTTAAAGTTTATGGAGCAGTAATAACATTAAAAAATTAAATGTAAGAAAAAATAAAATGAACAATTTTTTTTCTTCTAAAAATTGAAATTTTTTATGAAAATCATCCCCATCCCCCCACACGCCATACAAAATACAAAAGGATAGATTTTGCTCCTTGTAACAAACCAGTTATGGCGAATAAGCTTCTTTTAACCAATTTGGAACAATTTCTAAGACGGATTAAATCTCCGCTCACGCGTTAATAGCGCGAATTATATCGCGCGTTAATTGTCCCAAATTGGTCAAAATGGCCAAAGTAGCAATCTTTAAAGCCCCATAACTTTACGAAAAATGTGAAATATCTTTTCAAATTTGAGCTCAGGACAACAATACCTTACGAATGATACAAAAAAATTCCGTCAAAAATGGCTAGTTAAAAAGTCGAAATTTGTCTGAAGAAAAAAAACCCACCCCGAGCACAAATATTCCGCTACTTTCGTATCGAAAATCGGAACAATAAACAAAAAAAGTAAATTTGAACAAAAATTGAATAAAAAAGAAGAAAAATGTTGACAAAAAACTAGGTCTACCAAAGCGCTCACACGTCGTACG
The DNA here is from genome assembly GCF_963678635.1 of Symsagittifera roscoffensis. Lineage (NCBI taxonomy): Eukaryota > Metazoa > Xenacoelomorpha > Acoela > Convolutidae > Symsagittifera > Symsagittifera roscoffensis. The sequence continues at coordinate 18,353,501 of NC_087063.1, forward strand.
CATGTACCAAACCATTCACATGCCAAACAAAACAATTGAATATCAAATTAACAACTGAACAAAACTTACGTTGCATCAGAAAGCCGACAAATTTTGAGCAGAAAACAGTTGAGCCTAACAAAAAAGATTTTTTGTTTGTAAAAAAAATTCCAATCCCCCTGAAACTACAATGGACAACACTTGCACAAAATATACTGAAACTGAAATAATACAGAGTAGATTAGCATGGCCCCTGGCTTGCTGTATTCATTCATTATGTTCTGCGGTTAGAATAATGATATTCGCAAAAAAATTTAAAACGTTTAACTAGTCTCTTCTTTAGAATTCACTCCCTTTTCAAGTAAAAATCCATACTTATTTTGATTGAAATGAAACGTAATTCACATAATTTGAAAGCTATTAACCTGAAAAAATCACTCAAAATGCCAAAAGAGTAAGAAAAGAACAAATTTCGAAAAAAAAAAGCCAAAAAGACTCAATATCGTGGTTTTTGATCTGGCCGAGCTTAATGAAATGATTCTAAAATTTTTCAAATCACATCATTGCGGACAGTACAGAATTACAACTTCTATGAACATGGAGCCAACAAGAAGCAATTGCCGAATCACAACATCCCGACCAAAAAAGTGTCGCCAACTTCCACATCCGCTATAAGTAAGCAACTCGTTCCTTACATCGCCGTAGGAAGTAAGCAACCCGACGATCCTGCAACCCGAAAAACTCTAAACTGAGCAATAGCTTGCGCAATTTTCCATTAAAATGTTGGCTTGACAGTATTGGCCTTATAAATCAAAAATGGATGGGAAAATTGCTATTCACTCGTGAAAAAACTCGTCAGCTGGATTATTTTGTGGTGGTACCCAGCTCAGTCGAGTAACCGGGGTATTTTCCAGCCAGAGTACTATATGGGCAGGCGTTTTTTCGTCTTACTAAATGGGGCAGGTGCTGTTGAAGTGACCAAGATGTCACAAGAAACAAACAAGAAAAGCGCTATAATACAGTGAGGACTGCTAGACCTGAAAAGCGCTTGCTACCTAGCTATTGACTACCTTGAGTGCACCGATTGCACAGAAACTTTCCAGACATGAGACCATTGATTCCCTGCTAGCAAGCCAGGTGACAGCTCGTTTTCCCTGCAAACTATCACATAAAATTGCATGTGACAAATCAATTGTCATTGCAACGCAAACTCGAACACTTGAGACTCAAGTGCGAGCGTTGAGGAGAATCGAAGATAATCATAACAAAGGCTCCCTAAATCGACACTTATAGTATCTGGGCGAATAGAAAGGCAAACAATCCCATCGAAAAGGACTTCCTTTAGACGCCGCCGAGTGCAGACCACCGCCTCCTCTTCAAATGATTGGTAGTCCTAAATGGCTTTTCGCGATAAACGTTCGAAGTGCGTATCTGCCTCTAGTTTTGAAAAGGAAACCAACTGATATCTACATTGAAAAACTTGCAAAAAAGCTGAGCGGGAAATTCAAGCAATCAGCTGCGTGGATTACTAACATCGAAAATGAACACTGACATGTACTAGTTTCAGTCCCTACTGAATCGGAATCGACGGAAGGGCTGCAAGAACGGGCTAAAAATGACTCAGAGATAAGAGAAGGCCAAATTAGAGCCACTAAAATTCTTGTATAAGGACCGAGAATGATGTACGTCAACCAACAGGCCAAGCTCCATCAGTCAATTTTTCTCAAACTGGCCTAACCTCGTGGTAAAAAAGGACATCTACCATTTCATGGGTAGGATTGCAAGTGGATGTACCACTGGAAACCATGAACTATATGGGTGCTTCAGGGCGAGCTTATGATTCTCGATTTAAGAGTGGGAGCGATCTGGATGCCCTCTATAAAGCGAAGATGGAACAGTTTAAACAGAGTGGCGGAAAAAACTTGAAAAACTACGACCCAAAGAGCATAGGAAAAACAAGAAATGGCGCGACACAGCCGACGCACTACTATTATTTCAGAGGAAATGAAAGCGCTCATATCACAGCTATTAGAAACTTTCAAAACCGCAAAAGGCTCATTAAAACCTCCGCTTCTATTTCCTGAAATCGATGGAGTTTGAAAAGATCAAGTTCCACATTGCAATTGCATTGGTGACCCTGATAATTGTATCGCATGGTGCGAACACTACAAAAAAGCGACACGCATCTTCCTGTCTACAGGTGTGCGAGAGATTAAAACTCGTTCGAAAGCTTCATATCTCAATATCAACCAGATGATACCAAGTAACTCTATGAATGCCGTAAGTATGCAATCATTACTCCAAGACGGAACCCAAAAAGTCGAAGCAAAAGACATTTTTCTACCCCAAGCACTGCCTCAACTAAATTAAGATGACGTAAAGTCTTTTTCAGATGACAAACTGGAGATATGTTTCTATCGAAGAGGCATACCAGCATGGGACAAAGTCCAGAAGCTGTCTCACTATCTTGCAGACGTTGATAGAAACAAACTTTGCTTCACCGATTTGGAAGCGAAACTGATCATGGATTCTACACCGCGCTCGACGAATACGATAATAGCCCTATGCAATATCGTCAATCTACATCAAAATCAAGTTCAACAAGACGCTTTGGAAGGACTCGTTCAGGACACATTAGACTAGATCACATATGTAGGTGTTTTATGTCAGCCGAGTTTCCAGCCCAATTTCCCTCAAAGTCACCAGTGACCGTGGATTTTTTCTTATACTTCTTTTAAGGCATCCCATTCCCATCCAAAACGCAAAAAGCGGGGCCCGTAAGCTTGTATCTCGATACAAATTTATAATTAATGACTATGTGGCTATGGGACAAACGGTTCTGAAATTAAGCTCCTGAAAGCTTAACTCAGTCTAATCAATGTGAACCTTAGAACAGTTCAGCTATGATTTGAAGATAAGTCTAGAGAAGATGAAACAAGCAAGTGAGAAATTTCCAACTGTTCCGCCACCAAAACCATCAACTATAGCGGCACTTCAGCCCATGGAACCTCCAAAAACCGTGCCACCAGTAATCATTTCCGTCATAAATGAGCCAACCGACACGGCAGGGTAAGCAAAAACGAAAAACTTTGCACACATGTCACCAACAACCAAATGGTAGATAGAGAAAGCGCTAGAAAAAGCTGCCAATTGAAGTGACACCTCAAGTCAAGAAAGCTGTGAGAAGATACACGTTTCGGAAAGCCAAGGTTTTATTGAGCACTTGAGCGACAATTTTAAAGCAGACACCGTTTGAGTAGCAAAAAAAATTGTATTCGTAATAAATTAAATTTGTAAACTATACTCCTGAAATTACGATGAACAACACTTGCAGCACATGTACTGAAACTGAAACGATACAGAGAAGATAAGAATAGCACCTGCACATAGGCCGGGGTAAGAACTTCTCTGTTTTAGAAGAAAGGGAAAAGAGAGAAAGGGGGAGAAAAAAATATCTGACTAAGGTTTGCTGTATTCATTAATGTTGTTCTGCAATCAGAATAATGCAATTCGCAGAAAATTCTTTTACTTTTGATTTGTCTCTTATTACGATTTTACTACCATTTCTTTTAAAATCCACACTTATTTTGATTGAAATGGAAGTTGTTCTACACCATTTGAAAGCTTTTAACCTGAATAAATAACTGAAAATGCCACAAAAAAAAAGAAAAGAACTAATTTCATAATAAAAAGCCAGAAAAGACTCAATGTTGTTCAGTTTTACAACAGAAAATATCAAAAAAGGCTTTTAGAAAACATCAGAAAAACATGGTTTTTGATCCGCCGAGCTTAATGAAATGTTGCTTTAAGATATCAAATCACATCATTGCGGATGACACAAAGCGAAAAGAGTTAAATATCTTTTCAAGGTCCTAATTTTTAACAAATTCAGTTTCGAATTTGAGTTTTGTATTGGATAAGATCAACCAATTGTACAAAAACTCCAAAATTCTACAAAAACTCCAACTATTCTGGAATTCTGAACAAAAGTAGAAACCTGACAAAAAATTATTGAAAAAGGAAAGCAAAAAGCCTTGCCTAATCAGGGAAAAACTATAAATTGATCTAAACAGGTAATAAGCAGGATGAGCTCAAAATTCAAAGTTAACAACAATGCCATTTAACGCTAAATCGAAAGGCAGATCTACAAAAACTTGCCTTGTACTAGAGGAAAAGCTCCTCGGCCATTGACGTGGGCTGCCGCTGATGTTAAAAAAATCAAAAATGCGCTATGTCAAATGAAATTCCAATTTCTATGAACATGGAGCCAACGAGACGCAATTGCCGAATCACAGCATCCCGACGAAAAAAGTGTCGTCAACTTCCAGTGCACCGATTGCACAGGAACTTTCCAGACATGAGACCATTGATTTCCTTGCTAGCAGACCAGGTGGCAGACCAATTTCCTTGCATACAGACATATAAATTTGCATGTGACAATCAATTGTAAATGCAAAGCAAAATCGAACACTTGGGACTCATGTGCGAGCGTTATGACGAGAAACGAAGATTACCATAACGAAGGCTCCCTGAATAGACACTTATAGTATCTGGGCCAGTATGAAGGCTAACAATCCCATCGGTGTTTATCAGTGTTCAGGTTTGAAAAGTGTATCTCTACGGACAAATTTTGAAGATGGATTCAACTAAGACAAATCGCAAAAAAGCTCAGCGGATAACTCAAGCAATCAGCTTCGTGGGTTACTAATGTCGGAAATGAACACCGACAGGTACAAATTTGAGTCTTTACTGAATCGGAATCGACTAAAAGGCTTCAAGAAAATGACAAAAAAATTGACTCAGAGATACCAGAAGTCCAAAATAGAGTCATTTAGAGTCTTGTATGTTGACTGAGGATGCTGTACATCAACCAACATGCCAAGCTTCATCAAACGATTGTTCTCAAATTAGCCTAATCTCAAGGTAAGAATAGACATCTACCATTTCATGCGTAGAATTGCAAGTGGATGTATCACTGAAAGCCACCAACTACATGGGTGCTTCATGGCGAGCTTATAATTTGCGACTTACGAGTGAGACCCGATCTGGATGCACTCTATGAAAAGAAGAAGGAAGAGTTTGTACAGAAAGGCGGAAGAAACGTGCGAAAAACTACGACCCGGAGAAGCATGTGACGAGAAAAAAAAACAAACGGCCCGACACTGCCGACAACCTCATAGGAATCCAGAGGAAAGGAAAGCAGTCATATCACACCTATTGGAAATTTTCATAAGCGTGAAAAACGTATTAGATCCTCCGCTTCTACGTCCTGAAATCAATGCAACTTGGAAAGACCACGTGCGACAGTGCAATAGCATTAGTGACCCTGATAGCTGTATGGATAGTGCGAACACTGCAAAAGGACGACACGCAGCTTCCTACCTACAGGTGTGCGAGAGGTTCAAATTCGCTAGAAAGCTTCCGTCTCCATATCAACTAGATGATACCAAGTAACTCTAGGATTGCCGTAAATATGCAAACATTACTCATAGACGAGCCGTTCGGTGGAACAACGATCGGGCTGCTGCTGTTTTCCAGAAACTTAACTTTATAACTTCGGATGTGATTTGGCTAGCAAAAGTTCGTATAGCCTCGACTACTGTGTTCGAAGGCAGTACCAGGGTTGAAAGCCCAAACAAATTCAATGGAGAGCTATTTGGTGTAGAGTACTTCTTGCTCAAACAATCATGGTCAAGCGCAAAGAAAAACAAAGTAAATCAGAAGTTAAAAAAAGTTAATGTTTCAATAGCAAAAGAAAGCGAAAGCTTCCAAGAAGTCGAATCAACTGACAATTTGCTAGCCCAAGCACTGCCTCAACTAAACGAAGATGACGTAGAACAATTTTTCAGGTGACAAATTGGATAAATACAACAATCAAAGGGGCACACCATGATGGGGAAAAGTCGAGAAGCGGTCTCGCTATTTTACAGACGTTGCTAGAAACAAACTTTGCTTTACCGATTTTTAAGCAAAACTGATTGATCATGGACTTCTACAACGCGCTCGAAGAATGCGATAAAAAATCAATTCGGTATCATCAATATTCATCAAAATCAAGTGCAACAACGTGATTTGTAATGAATCGTTCAGGACACAATGGGTTAGATCACAAATGAAGGTGAACGATGTCGGCAATATTTTTTGTATACTTCTTTTAAGGCATCCCATTCCCATCCAAAACGCAAAAAGCGGGGCCCGTAAGCTTGTATCTCGATACAAATTTATAATTAATGACTATGTGGCTATGGGACAAACGGTTCTGAACTTAAGCTCCTGAAAGCTTAACTCAGTCTAATCAATGTGAACCTTAGAACAGTTCAGCTATGATTTAAAGATAAGTCTAGAGAAGATGAAACAAGCAAGTGAGAAATTTCCAACTGTTCCGCCACCAAAACCATCAACTATAGCGGCACTTCAGCCCATGAAACCTCCAAAAACCGTGCCACCAATAAACATTTCCGTCATAAATGAGCCAACCGACACATTAGGACAAGCAAAAACGAAAAACTTTGCACGCGATTCACGAACAAAAAAATAACGGATACAGAAAGCGTTAGCAAAATCGGCTAATGAAAGTGACCCTCAAGTCACAAAAGTTGTGAAAAAATACACGTACTCGGATTGTCAAGCTTTTATGAACGAACCTGGACATGGTCAGTATAGAGGAAAACGATTTTGTCAGCGTGCGTCCAATCAACCCCCATACAAGAAATGGCTACAACAGCAGCCTGCTGTTTTCCAGGAACGAAAAAAGAAAAAAATAGCCACTTCTTCCTTTTCTGGAAAACAAACTTCTACAGAAGTTGTTCTACATTAAATCTTTCTCAGTACTCAAGAAGTTTCGGTCTCGATTTTAACTCAACACTTGCTAGACTCAATTAATTTAGATGATGCTTTAAGCAGCAATTCATAAATTGTAAGCTTTTTCATCATTGATCCAACTTTTGTTTCATAATATGTTTCATCTTTGTTTCATCTAGAGTCATAATTGTTTCATTTATATTTCATGTTTTTTTTTTTTCATCTCGAGTGGTAATTGTTGCATCTCGAGTGGTAATTGTTGCATCTCGAGTAGTAATTGTTGCGAAAGTCCAATAAATTAATTTTAACCGAAAAAGTTCCAGTTGCATCAACAATTAAGAAAAGGTATTCCAGACCTTGAGGTGAACAAGCGACCACATTACCTCAAGGCCAAGTGGGAACTAACCTGAAAATTAGTACGGCTTATTGAAACAACGAGTCAGAAAATGAAGTAAGATCTGTCAGATAGATGTCATCGGGAAAATCTTTACTCGCAAGTGTAAAGATTTTATGTTAAAAATGTTTCAATAGCCAGTCAATTCTAGCTGCAGGATTCCAAAAAAAAAATCAGTGTTTCTGTGTAAGCTAGAAAATCATTCAAAAAAAATGCAAAAAATTGTTACACATCTTTGAAGCAATTTACTATGCATAAAAAAAATCTGAACGGGAGAGCATATTTTTTGCGAAGTTACATCAAAAACATAAGAACACACCTATTTGAACGTTGAAAATCAATGGGAAACGAAGTCAAAAACTAACTAGAAAGTATTAGGCCAAAAAAAAACGTTTTGCTTGAATTAACTTCAATTTAAACAAGGATAGCCGGTTACTGTGCAAGTAGAACAGAATGTACCGAGCATAGTCTTTGAAAATCTACGAAATATAGTTTTTTCAAATTAGGTTAGTTCATAAAGTCACATTATGTATAAATTATGCATTTCAAAAAATCGCTAGATATATTGAGCTAGAAAATTTCTGAAATCGAGTTTTTATTATTGATTTTGTTTGAAACAATTAATTTTTTTCGGTTCATTTGATGAATTAAAAATGCATCAACTGTGTCAGTTTATTACGATTCGAATGTCAAAGCACATGCTATCAAAAAGCTGTATAGATGCCCCACCATTATTGAGGTGCCGCACCAAAATTTGCGACTTAGGTTGGAAAAAAAGAAGGTTCGTACTAATACACTAGCTTCGCAAGTGTAAAAACGGCTAACATTTTATACAGAAAACACAATATCAGTCGGAACTATGCTAAGATTTGCCATACTTTAATCTGGAACATAAATAGCTGAATTATATTTTCAGTGATTTTCTTCATTTTTTAAATTTTTAGTTAAGCAGCCAGAGGTCTAACTCGAATGTAATTTATTTCAGCTTAACTAAGCTGTGACCTACTAGCAAGAGCTCACCTTGCAAATTGAGGCACACATGCTAACTTTGAACTAGCAACCAGATTATTGCTAGCAAATTCCATACCACTTTCGCTGCAATTCGACATCCTTCTTGCTTACATGTAGTACTTATCCATTTACAGTATATATGCATTTGAACTTACAGTGAAGTCGCACAATGTGGTTCTGGGGAACCGTTTGCTGTTGGTCCAGTCCACTCCATTGTACATGCTACTCAGCACTTCGAACCCGTACGCGTGGAACCTGGGACCCAAGAAGGAATCCAGACAGAAGAGTTGTGCCCAGGCGTTGAACACAAATAGCACTTTGGACAACAGGTAGATTAGACCGAGGTAGTTGCCGTATCTACTTCCACATGAAAGGCAGAAACTGTTTGTATCTCGCAGCTTGCGACGCACCTGAAAAAAATACACTCACATGTCACATATAAATCAAGTAGGACGTTTTAAAAATAAAAAGGATCTGAACGCTCAATTGAAAAACAACTCTAAAAGTTGCCACATAAAACGGGAAGAAACCTTCAGCAACACAATTATAGCCAAAAAAGTGCGTGCAGTTCTTAACCAGGGGTCACAACAGGTGGTCTACGTAAACAGCTCGTATGTTGGTCCTTTTCCTTGGGGATAAATCGTCTTATAGCAACTTTGATTTCCAACATGCCAACCACGTTCATAAATACTCATTTTTAAGAACTCGGACAAACAGCTGAGCCAATCATCAGTTGTATATGAAAAAAAGAGGATCTCTTCAACTATTTCCTCCCCCCTTTGGCGCCTACGAGGATTTCATCCCTGTAATGAAATAATTGAGCGATTAAGCATATGCGAATTTTGTAGCTAGTAACGACTATCTCCCCCTCCCTTTAGCAAAGGGGGATAATTAAAGATATCCAAAAATAGCACTACCTGGGTGAGGTGGGTGTGTGAGTAGTGTTTCCTGTTGTTGATGTATCTGTGGAACTGCAGAGCGAGGTTCTTCACAGCCCCGTCCCTCTTCTCCGGGTCTATCGCGTGGTCTTTTTCTGACAGCACACTCACTATGTTGGAGATGTCTATGCTGCTGTCTGCTACTGCACTCCACAACATAGACGGCAAGAAGAAGAGCAGCGACTGCACTGCAATTTTAAAACACGACCAGCTTCATCAATGCATTAATGTACTCCTTGTACCCCAAAAGAACCCTTGTATGATAATTTTAGCGATATACATTTTGACTGAATGACACTAAAACTTTTCTTATGTTGCCATGTATATTAATTTTGAGGAAAATCGCTAGCCAAAAAATTGACATTGGGAGGTTTACTGAAAAACTTGCATAACAGTCTTTTCAGTTGTCCGGAAGAATTTTCAAAACTTGTTTGAAAAAAGGTCCACAACTTTATTAGCAAAAAACCCCTGCTGTCGCAAAAAAACCCCTGCTGTCGCAAAAATTCCAAATTTGGCCATTCTCAGGGTAAAACTTCTATTTCTTGAATAATATCCCTCTATTGGCACTAAAAAAGGTATTTTTATATCCAAAAAGAGCCAAAGCAATGATTAGGAATGATTGAACATTGAATCGTGTGGCACTTTAACCTTTTTTTGCAAAAGAAGGATAGTTAAAGATATCCTTACAATCATTCACTTTTTAATCCTGTTATATTTTTGGTGCGTTGTGGTCACTTGAACTATTTCTGAAAAAAATGGCCAAAATTATACATAACACTTCAACTAATTTTTGGAGAAATTTAATTCCTATCACACAATCGTGTTGGTATTTTTGTTCCGACTTTCTAAGAAAGAGGCGGAATATTTACTCATGGGTGGTTTTTTGCTCAGTCGAATATCAACTTTTAACTAAACGTTTTTGATGAAATTTTTCCAAGCATCTGAAACATATTTTTCTCCTGGGCTCAAATTTTAAAAAAAAATACACCTGTGATTTTTTTTTCAAGTTAAGGGGGTTTGAAAATTGTTAATTTGGAACAGTTAATGGGCGATAAGTTACCTTCTTATAACTCGCGTAAAACTAAATCATTTCAAATTGTATTGAGGTCAGCAATTTGGTCATGTTGCAAAGATACGAGGCGCTACAAGCATCCCTCAGTATTTTATATAGCAGGCGGACAGGAAGACAAAAATGAAAGAAAAAACATTCAAGATTTCCATTTTTCTCAATTATGTGATCGATTCTTTGAAGCGTTTTTCTTCAGATGAAAGGGCAGTCGAATCATCCAGACTGGTTGTTATAATAATTCAATTGTAGTTATACGAGCAGTCTTGATCCGTTTTAAAATTACCGATTGTCAAAAACTTATTGAACAGGACAGTAAATACGATATTTAGATTATACGTTTTGTTGTAAACTTCCGAAACTTCCGAAAAACCTGTTGTGTAACGTTTTTGTACAATAATAAATATAACCATTTTTATTTTCTCTATTAAATGCAATTACTTGCAGTTGTTTTTGAATATTGAAAAAAGTTACTGATTATTTGTGCTCGGGTGTTTTTTCTCCGGACAATTTCGACTTGTTAACTAACAACTTTCGACGGCAATTTATACAGTATGAAAAATATTACTGTTCACGGCTCAAACAAACAGATATTTCAATTGTGGTTTTTTTCGTCAAGTTATAGGGCTTTGAATTATAGGGAAAACTTCTTTGACGAATATAATTCTAAATGAGACAAGTAGTGCGCAATATATTTCGTTCTATTAAAGTTTGATCCGCAACTTAAATCATTCAAAATTGATCTCAGGCACGCAATTTTTTCTTATTATTACATTACCAGACACAAAAAAGGACACATTGTACTTCATGTATCATGCGCGGGACAGAAATGAAAAAAAATAACATGAAAGAGGAAAAAAATCAAAACTCTTTCCACTAGTTTTAACATTTTTTAACCCAAGAAATTTTTCGTCGACTTTCAAGGGCAGAAATACGATGGTTGGCGCAGGTACGTCCAGCTTTGTTTGAGTTCAATTTGCCTTACTTGTATAAAACTATTGCTTTCACTTTACAGTAAATGATTCTGTTGATGTTAGTAGATCTTACCTGAATGATTTAACTCTTGCACGTTTAAGTAACCTTTTCACAAACTGCAAATGTCAAATTGAAAAAAAATGATTGATTGAAAATCGGCGCTTAATTTCAATTGATTAAAATGGCAAATAATTTTCTCTGTTTGGGCAGTCAGTTTCTGAGCTGCAATCTGATTGCTCACTGTTTGGCCTTGTTTATATTATCTCTCTACAAGAAAAAATATAAAAACTGATAAATGTGCTTCACGATGTGCTAAAATCGAACTCCCGGTCTCAAGATTGAGAGTCACGCAGCCTGGCATCGGCACCATGGTCTCTTGACAATTGTTAACAAGTGTAAACACTAGCCATCAATAAACCAGATACAAAGCTATGATGCTATGCAGCTGAAGTAAACCAGATATCATGATATTTCAGCAAAATTTTCACCAAAGAATGGAGCATTTTAATATGCGACTTCATTTGTAAAAAAAAAGTCCTTCAAAAAAACACTACGTTTGCTATCTCCTGGCTTGTGACATTAACCCCTTAATTAAAAAGTCCTTAATAGCGCCCCAACCTCTCACCAAAAAATTCTTTTTTGAAGTTTTTTCTTGGTTTTAATAAGCGTTCGAACATTTTATGCTACTTGCTCAGCAACCGGCTATCCTTTTTGCCCAGATTTTTGTAACAAAAGTAACGGAATATTTGTGCTCTGGTGGGTTTTTTTTCTTCAGACAAATTTTGACTTTTTAACTAGCCATTTTGACCAATTTTTTTTACACCCTTCGAAAGCTATTGTTGTCCTGAGCTTAAATTTGAAAAGATATTTTACCTGTGATCATTTTTCGTAAAGTTAAGAGGGTTTATAAATTGGCAATTCGGCCAATTTGGAACAATTAACGCGCGATGTATTTCGCGCTACTAACCCGTAAGCAAGATTTAATCCGTCTTAGAAATCGTTCCAAATTGGTTCATGGAAGATTATATGCCGAAATAGATTCGTTAATGGGAGCAAACTGTATAACTTTGTACTTAATATGGCGTGTGGGGTGATCTTTTCTCAAAAAATTTCGAACTTTTTAGAAAAAAAATTTTTATTTTATTATATTTAAATTTTCCATGTTATTACTGCTGCATAGACCTTAAAAGGCAGTCAGAACAGTCAGTGCTTCAACCTGATACGAGCAGTCTTGTCTATACTTGAATTTGGAAAACATTAGATTTCACATTTTGTGTAGTGTTTCATTCAATGTTTAGAACTAGTTTTCAGTATATTCCTTAGGGCGGTTTTTAAAATAAAAAAAACTGAACATACTTCTTTTATGTGGATGAACTATTTTATTAACGAGGAAAGGAATGAGACTCAGTTTTTGACTTAATTTCTGTTTGTGGCAAACTTCAAATCTTTGGGACGTAAAAAAGTTTATGGGCCTTGGTTTTTCTTTTCTAAAACGCCAGGTATCTGGTTTTGCTTCCAGCCTGAGGGCCGTGAATTAATTCATCATCAGCTTTGTAACTTTTTGCAACTTTTGAGCTTCAGTTAGTTACACGAGACTAGCTAGTGTAAAAAAGTGCTCGTATCAGGGCGAAGCCCTGAATGTACCGACTGCCTTTTAAGGTCTATGGAGCAGTAATAACATTGAAAATTTCAATATAATAAAATAAAATTAATTTTTTTGCTAAAAAATTTGAGATTTTTTGTAAAAACATCCCGCCACACGCCATTTTAAGTAAAAAATGATAAATTTTGCTCCTATTAACAAATCAATTCTGGCATATAAGCTTCCTTGAACTAATTTGGAAAGCTTTTTAAGGCGGATTAGATCTCGCTTACGCGTTAATAGCGCGAAACAAATCGCGCGTCAATTGTCCCAAATGGCCAAAATGGCAATTTTTAAACCCCCATAACTTTACGAAAATGATCACAGGTGAAATATTTTTTCAAATTTAAGCTTAGAACAACAATAGCTTTCGAATACTGTAAAAAAATTCCGTCAAAAATGGCTAGTTAAAAAGTCGAAAAAAAACCCACCCCAAAAAAAAGAAGCTCAAACATTCCGTTCCTTTCGTTACGAAAGTCGGAACAATAAGTGTTTCAGTTAAATGTTCTGTTCAGTTTAGTTTATCAGTGCAAGTTATGAGTTGTGATGTACTAACTGGCTAGAATGATGGGCACCCACTGGTAGTACTTGATCTCATACATGTGTTCTGTGTTGCGCCCCACTTCCGGGGCCATATCATCTGGCAGGTGGTACGTGTTACTCACCCAGCACATCTGGTCAGTATACTTCACCCACTGGCCACTGAACTGCGCGTCAGTCCAGCAGTCTATCACGTCTCCCACCAACTACAAATAAAATACACAATTGTTGCGGGGGGGGGGGGGGGGGGGACCATCACTATCAATGCACTACAATGCCATTAATTAAGTTAGGTATTAGCAAACAGATAGACAAATGCAATGCTGAGGTAGTTCTTGGCACAGCATGCTAAAAAATTTGTTGTTTTTGGAGAAGAACCTTAAAAGAAACTTTTCTGCAATCTTTGAAAGAAGTTTTTCTGAGAAAAAACCTTGAAAAAAAACATTTCTGCTTGATTACCTCATCGGGTTTTCTTATCAACATTTTTTGTTGGAAAATTCAAAATGCAGTCCGATCCCGATCATTTAAGGCCTTCGCCATGGTATAAATCCTTGTTTTGATTTTTCGTTACTAATTAAGGATCATGGATAGAACTCACAAGTTGAACAGACTCGTAGCCGTAAACCCAAAAGTTAGAAAGGATGGTAATTTTTTGTATTGGATGAGCTCGGGTGAATATAGCGCAATTTAATTTTCCATTTTTTTGCGAACCATCGGCTCTTGTCAAACTAAGCTACATCCTAGTTCATTTGAATTTTCATTTAATCTCTAGTTCTTCGGCAATATATTTGTGCCAACGTTCTTTATTTTATTATTTTCCTGTCGATCAAGTTAATTACTTATATGAGGAATGAGCTCCCCCTTTTAGTCTATCTTGACTTAAGTTATGAGAAATACGCCAAATTTTGCTTCTATTTTTCGGATTTTAGTATCAAAAAGGCATTTTTCTTTAAAAAGGGCTTTTTGCTGTGAAAAGACGTTGGAACTAGTTGAGAAAATTGTGTCTTCTTAATAAAATGGTAGTACCAAATTGGTTCTATTTCAAGAAACAAGAAGATGAATTTTTAAGTAAAAGCTGTCAAAAATTTTCGTTCCGGTCTGGTTGTTTGAATTTGGAGCTTACCTGGTTGGTGATGACGAATGTTCCGAGCACCAGCAGGATGATGGCACAGTAGCGACTGTTGCACTTGTCCACTCCATCTGTGTTGTAGTTGCTGGCTGCAGTGTTAGTGCGAACCAAGTCGAACAGGTGACTCAACATTTCTATCTATTTATTCACACCTTTACAAATCTTCGTCTTCAATCTTCCGATCACCTCATTCGCATAAACTTGTTGGCGAAATCTTCAACAACCGAAATGAATGGCACAACGTATTAGTGAAACGAAAGCAATATAAATGAAATGTTAAAAGTTCGTTTTGTAATGAAACTGACAAAAAATAATAAGAAAAAAAAACTGAATCAAATTCTCACAACTTGATACACCAAAGAATACAAAATATCTGAATGACTTCTGGTCGACTTCGCGTCCGTCCAGATATTTTTTTAGTTTTAATCAGCTATAAACCTGGTAAGATTTGATAGTTGAAGATTGGTAACATATGGCAAGGAGGAATTTTCGCATAAGATGCTTCGAAAGCACTTGAAGTTGAAATTGAAGCCAGTCACTTGATAGCTGAATGAGCGATGATTCGATCGCGTTCTTTTCTGTCTATCAGAAGATTGATTTTCAGAGGTCTCGTTTTCACGCGGCCGTCAATTCAACTAAATCTTGTCGTTTTATGTCGTATTTTGCGACGACCTGGCTGAAAAACAGGGCAAACAATTTTTTCAAAGCAAGCTTTAGTGCTGATTTTGATTTAGTGTTATGGTTTTATGTACTCATATAAAACTTATCGAAAACGTGTAATTAAAAGTACTTTTTGAAAACTGTTATCAGTTTTAGTAGAATTAGTCAAATAATTAAACGAGCTATAAATTGAATTTGAACATAGCACGGATGTTTGTGTGAGCAGACAAGTGCACTGAGACGGAACTAGCAATAAAATGAGTCAAGTTCAATTTTGATCTTTGTTGTTCAAACATGTTGGTGCTAATGCCAATGTACTAAGCCTATTACCATCGATAAAAATGATTGGCAGACTAGAATACTCGACATATATGGAGACAGGGTTCTAAATCAGATAACGAAAATTTTGCTTCCCTGAGCTTCAAAAACTATTTTGATACCAACTACTACAATTACATAATAATACTACAAATGTACAAAATTACATAAGAATAGAAATTCTTACCATAAGTTCTGACTTATGAGTAAGCGCGTCAGCGTGTGTTAAGTAGTAAGTTAGAAGTTTATCTTTACAAATTACAACCAGCAGCTGGGATTGTGGTCCGAGCTCACAATTAGTGTGTAATAATTTCAGGTCTAATGGAACTAGCTATAATTTTATACAACTCGTCTCAATATTTTCCCTTTTCCTGTAATTCTTTTGTAAAATGACTGTACTTTGTATTGTGCTTTACTCACCTGGAAAAAAGTGACTGACATCCATCTATGAATAATAGTAGGAAAATGAGCTTTAACTTCTCGGATCAAGTTAACATCCTCCCCCTAACTAGACCAAGTTAAAATGTTCCTACCCAGCGCTTAATTTGGAACAAAATGGCTCAGCGCTGCGTGTAAAATCCAGCTTTGAACCAAGTTAACATCTTCCCCTGAATCGCTTTTAGGAAAAATTGTAGCTTTAGGCGAATTTAAGAAAAAAGTCAAACAGAGCATTTTTAGGCGCTGTGAAATGTGTTGACCCAATAAACGCGTTTTTTCTGCATCTCCCAAAGTCTCCAGCCCCCCCCCCCCCTCCCCCACTTTCCTCTCAAAATTTGTAATATTGGCTTAGACGGCGCTGTTCAAACTCACATATGTGAGACAAAGGGGCAATAAAAACCGATCTATACTTAAACTATAGTCTGGAAGCACTTCTGGAAACAACAAATAAGAAAGTGGGATTCATCTCCAAAGACTTCTTGGAGCTGGGTATGAAATGTTTTCATGCGCAATTAAATCTTACCTATCAAACAATTTTTTTATTGAATGATTTTTTTCTTGATGCCGGCAAAACCCCGCAGTTTTTGAGATAAAGATATCAAATGCTTTGTGTTTCTAACCGGACATTATTAAAAGTAAAAAAAATCCAGATGTTATTATTTACCTGGTTTGTTACAAAAACTGTCAGATGCTAAAAATAAGAAAGGTTCGAAGCTATAAAAACCCCGGCTGCAGATGTTCAAAATTTTTCCGACAACTTATTGGCAGATCACTCAAACTTGGAACACCATTTCAATTTCACGAAACATCAAACGTTTAATCCTGATATTGAAACGGGTAAAATCTTAACAACTTTCAAAGTTTCTAGCAGTAAATCAGAATTGGAAATCAGTTTTAGGAAAACGTATGTCTGAAACAGTTTGAAGAGATCGACAGCAGCTGATATAGATATTGCCGAAGAAATTCTGGCAAAAAAACGAAAACTTTATAGTGACTGCCTGTAACATCTGATAGGGCTGAGCGCCTTTTTTGATGATGCTGGGCTTTTATTCACAGTAGAATGTGGAAGAGAAACTTTTTAGCGAAATAATTAGATTGTTTAAAATTTTTCCGACTATAGAAAATGACGGGGAAATTTTGTCTTCTGGTGTTTTAGTTTTTTTCTGTTTTTCATGCAAAATCAGGAATCAAAAATAATCATCAGAACGACTTAAGTATTATATTTTTGAAGCCTCTTTAGTCGCGATTTGACAAGCATTTTGAAAATTCCAAAAAGTTTTCTCCAAGTCGAGGATAATTGGCAAAATGTCGAGGAAAATTGAATGCAATTTTTGACTTTTTATCTTATTTGGAGCAAGAAAAGAAAGCGAGCAGGCTTGCACGCAGAGAGGTTTCGGGTATAATAGTACAGAGTATAATAATCGATTATAATCAATTTTCGTGGTCAGGAATGTTACCATTATAATCGATTATAATTACACTATGGGACCACACAATAGATGTCGACGCAACCTTGTTAATAACCTAGAAATATGTGTATTATCATGTTTAGACGTTTTGAAGAATTTTT
This sequence comes from Symsagittifera roscoffensis, assembly GCF_963678635.1. Taxonomy (NCBI): domain Eukaryota; kingdom Metazoa; phylum Xenacoelomorpha; order Acoela; family Convolutidae; genus Symsagittifera; species Symsagittifera roscoffensis. The sequence goes on from NC_087063.1 coordinate 18,370,962, forward strand.
AGAAGTCGCACTATTTGAAGGTTTTTTTTCAAAAATTTGTTTAGAAAAATCGAATTGAAAAAAAAAATGAAAAAGATACCAACTGAAAAGCGCGCATAACAAAACATAAATAAAACGAAACAAGGTAGCCGGTTACTTTGCGAATAGTACATAATGTTCCGAACAGTTTAAAATTTTTTAAATAAAAGTGTAGTTTTTCTTTCAAATTAGTGTCGTATTTTTCTGCCTGTTGTGATCAAACGATCTGAACGAAAAACTAGTACTTAGCATTATTCGACAGTCACAGAAAAAAGCAAAATGGACAACTATTTTTTTTAGAAAAATGACAAAAAAAAACAGAAAAATATATTTTTTAAAATTCTAAATTGTTTCGCAGAATTTTTTTCGCAATTTGGAAGTTTTTAATTCCCAAATTGCGCTACAAAAAAAGTTAAAAAAAAAAACAATTTTACTTGAGTAAAATTAAGTATTCACGGCCTAAAAAAAGACAAAAATAAAATATTATAAGCCTGTTCACTCGCATTATTCGATCGAGCTTAGATAAAAAATCAAAAACTTAAGACCTGTTTTTAAAGTCGTTAGAATAAAGACTGAAAGGGCTTATATATATATATCACTCGACCCATTCCCATAATCATTTGTGGTACCTGATTTTGCGTGGAAAACAACTAAAACACACCCGAATACAAAGTTCCTCCCCATTTTCAAATAGTCGGAACAATGAAGCGGTTGCGTTTGTTGAAAAATTATGGATTTTAATTGATTTGAAATAAATTATGATTTATCTTAAGTTTTCGAAATACATTTTTCAAAAATAATCGATTATAATTGCTTATAATGGATTATATTCTTTCAAAAAAGAAACATTTTAATCCAGTTTGAATCGATTATAATCAATTCTTTTTGAAATTTACGGAGACTGACAATGAAAATCCATTATAATCGATAGAACCTCACTGCTGGTACAGTAGTGTAATTCTTGCGAGTGACAAAAAGCTGTATAATTTAGGTTTTAAACCAGCAAATATAGTTTCTTGGAGCGCTTTTAGAATAAAACTTGAAAAAAAATCGAAAAATTTTAGGATTCAGATCCTTTCATCATGCCACATATAAAAAACGATACATTTTTTTTATTATTGTGGTCGGAAATTTCTGTGCTACTGTGTTTCAGTTTACATTTTTTGAAAAAGAGCGATAAGAAATAATGTGGAACTTTGTTTTCCGATAGCATCTATACCGTATCGATGTCTGAACAATCTGATAGTTGGTCGATCTGAAAAAATTCGTATAATTTGCAGATCCGTGTACTAGTACATTTAATTTTGATCACTCAGATTACTAATGCATGTACTAGCAGAAAATGTACCAGTAACGACCGCTAGTGTTTTATAGGGCATCGGCCGGTCACTCCGTACAAGATAATTCCGAAAAACATATCAATTCCCACACCCACTTTCTGTTCATTATTTCCTCTATTTGCCCTATACCAGATCAAAAACTCAAACTGAATGATGAATTGTCACTTTTGTTTTCAACCCATCCCTTTATAAGCATAGCATGGAAAGGGCCATACAAGAATGGAAGCTTCGGTCCTCGTATACAACATGATAGCTGCGGGGTTGGCAGGTGGCTTGGCGGATTTGAAGGCGTGTAAAAGTATCAAAGGCAAGTATGAAAGATTTGGCCCACATCTCATATAAACCAAAAAAGTAATTGCTGTTTTCGGACAATTTTGATTTTGGAACTTTAAGCATTAGTTTTCTCTTTTTTAAAAAAAATAGTTCAAAATTTTCGGATAAAATCGAGCAATTTGATTAAAATCGAATGGAGGAAAAGCACGATTACTCAGTTTATTGAGTTCTAACTTGTGCCTTCTGTTGCCAAAAGCTATCATGACTTCGTCATCCTCAGCAGCCGGCTTTAATAAGAAAAAACTTTAAAATTGTGCAAACTTGTATATGAAAGATCTTACCAGGTTGGATTTCATTCATACAACCAGTGACTTCAAAAAAATGGAAAGTTTATAAATTGGGATGGTTTTTTAAATAAGACCAATTTCAACTTTTTAATCAACCAATTTTGACAAAATGTTTCATTGCATCTGGAAGATATAAATTCCTTGAGCTTGAATCAAAAACAAATATTTCACCATCGATTACTTTTTCTGAAGTTGTGAAATTCTGAAAGTTGCAAGTTCGGCCAAAATAGGCTAATTAGGTGTTTAACAATCGCTGTACGAAGAGAGTGAAGTGGGGGGCTAAAACAAACTTTGCACGTCATGGGGGGCTACAATGGTGAAAACTCCGGATAATAAAATGCGCGCAAGTTTATAAAGCGGCTAGAAAACCTCATACCCGAAGACAAAAAAACTAAAGCGATGAGAGCGTAACTTGAAAAAAATTTTTTTTAGAAAAATGACAAAAAAAAGCAAAAATATATTTTTTAAAATTCTAAATTGTTTTGCTGATTTTTTTTTCGCAATTTGGAAGTTTTTAATTCCCAAATTGCGCTACAGAAAAAGTTTAAAAAAAAATAATTTTACTTGAGTAAAATTAGGTATTCACGGCCTAAAAAAAAACAAAAATAAAATATTATAAACCTGTTCACTCGCATTATTCGATCGAGCTTAGATTAAAAATCAAAAACTTGAGACCTGTTTTTAAAGTCGTTCGAATAAAGACTGAAAGGGCTTTTATATATATATATCACTCGACCCATTCCCATAGTCATTTGTGGTACCTCATTTTGCGTAGAAAACAACTAAAATACACCCGAATACAAAGTTCCTCCCCATTTTCAAATAGTCGGAACAATGAAGCGGTTAAGTTTGTTGAAAAATTATGGATTTTAATTGATTTGAAATAAATTATGATTTATCTTACGTTTTGGGAATACATTTTTCAAAAATAATCGATTATAATCGCTTAGAATGGATTATATTCTTTCGGAAAAAAAAACATTATAATCCTTTTAATCGATTATAATCAATTCTTTTTGAAATTTACGGAGACTGACAATGAAAATCCATTATAATCGACTATTATCCATAGAACCTCACTGCTGGTACAGTAGTGTAATTCTTGTGAGTGACAAAAAGCTGTATAATTTAGGTTTTAAACCAGCAAATATAGTTTCTTGGAGCGTTTTTAGAATAATACTTGAAAAAAAAATCGAAAAATTTTAGGATTCAGATCCTTTCATCATGCCACATATAAAAAACGATACATTTTTTTTTATTATTGTGGTCGGAAATTTCTGTGCTACTGTGTTTCAGTTTACATTTTTTGAAAAAGAGCGATAAGAAATAATGTGGAACTTTGTTTTCCGATAGCATCTATACCGTATCGATGTCTGAACAATCTGATAGTTGGTCGATCTGAAAAAATTCGTATAATTTGCAGATCCGTGTACTAGTACGTTTAATTTTGATCATTCAGATTACTAATGCAAGTACTAGCAGAAAATGTAACAGTAAAGACCGCTAGTGTTTTATAGGGCATCGGCCGGTCACTCCGTACAAGATAATTCCGAAAAACATATCAATTCCCACACCTACTTTCTGTTCATTATTTCCTCTATTTGCCCTATACCAGATCAAAAATTCATACTGAATGATGAATTGTCACTTTTGTTTTCAACCGATCCCTTTATAAGGATTGCATGGAAAGGGCCATGTAAGAATGGAAGCTTCGGTCCTCGTATACAACATAATAGCTGCGGGGTTGGCAGGTGGCTTGGCGGATTTGAAGGCGTCTAAAAGTATCAAAGTTGGGCATTTCATAAAGCAAGTATGAAAGATTTGGCCCAAAATTCATTTACACAAAAAATTGCTGTTTTCGGACAATTTTGATTTTGGAACTTTAAGCATTAGGTTTCTCTTTTAAAAAAAAATAGTTCAAAATTTTCGGATAAAATCGAGCAATTTGATTAAGATCGAATGGAGGAAAAGCACGATTACTCAGTTTATTGAGTTTTAACTTGTGCCTTCTGTTGCCAAAAGCTATCATGACTTTGTCATCCTCAACAGCCCGGCTTTAAGAAGAAAAAACTTTAAAATTGTGCAAACTTGTATATGAAAGATCTTACCAGTTTGGATTTCATTCATACAACCAGTGACTTCAAAAATATGGAAAGTTTATAAATTGGGATGGTTCTTTAAATAAGACCAATTTCAACTTTTTAATCAACCAATTTTGACAAAATGTTTCATTGCATCTGGAAGATATAAATTCCTTGAGCTTGAATCAAAATCAAATATTTCACCATCGATTACTTTTTCTGAAGTTGTGAAATTCTGAAACTTGCAAGTTCGGCCAAAACAGGCTAATTAGGTGTTTAACAATCGCTATACGAAAAGAGTGAAGGGGGGGGTGCTAAAACAAACTTTGCACGTCATGGGGGGCTACAATGGTAAAAACTCCGGATAATAAAATGCGCGCAAGTTTATAAAGCGGCTAGAAAACCTCATACCCGAAGACAAAAAAACTAAAGTGATGAGAGCGTAACTTGAAGATACTATACTTGTATATAAATCATAAGTTACAATCAATTAAATCTAAGCCAATTATAATCCTATCTTCATTACTTAAAATGAACCATGTGCAAGATTCTAGACATCTGAAATAATTAATAACAACTTTTGGAAACCGAGTTGTTTTTGTCACAGAAAAATTAGAAAATTTCAACCTCTGTATACAAGTGACTCGATTTGTATCTTGTTTTTGAGGCTCGCTAGTTTAAATTGTTTCAAACTATTTCGTCTGATCAAGTACGGAAAAACTCAAATTGATGAAGATAATTTAAAAAAGTTCGCAGTGAAGTCTTGACAAAGATATCAGAACGAGTTTTTTAATTTTGCAAGAATAAATTATAAGTTACAATCAATTAAATCTAAGTCAATTATAATCCTATCTTCATTACTTAAAATGAACCATGTGCAAGATTCTAGACATCTGAAATAATTAATAACAACTTTTGGAAACCGAGTTGTTTTTGTCACAGAAAAATTAGAAAATTTCAACCTCTGTATACAAGTGACTCGATTTGTATCTTGTTTTTGAGGCTCGCTAGTTTAAATTGTTTCAAACTATTTCGTCTGATCAAGTACGGAAAAACTCAAATTGATGAAGATAATTTAAAAAATTTCGCAGTGAACTCTTGACAAAGATATCAGAACGAGTTTTTTAATTTTACAAGAATGGTCGAATGCTTTCCTAGTTTCTTTTGAAAAAAATTTAATCATCTTTTTTGACTCACGAGAAACAGCAATAAGGAAACGTTGCTCATCCATCAAGAACAAACAATCTATATAGCAAAATTGATTTGACACTTTAGCAAAAGTATTCAAGTAAAGCTGATTTTGAAACAAAAAAACGCCTGTTAGAAACAGTACACTATTGTTTTCTGAACTTCGTACGCACAAAACCTATATGAGATGCAAAAGAAAGTTGATACTCTGAGCAAACACCAAGATATTTAAAAGATGAAACATAAATCTTTTTATAACTCATCTAGAGATCAAAATCAAGATAAAAAGGCAGTATCAATCGAAACGTCATTTTCAACAATCTTAATTATATTGAAAGGTAATTTACTGCTACTTAACCAAGTCAATTTCCTGATCCTGATTGAAAGATACTGATTGAAACTATAAAAAGAACAATTTGATTTATTTAAGTAAGTTTAATCAGCAAAAAATAGACCATCGAAGGGAATAGAAATTTTGGAAAATCGATTCTGCATGCGGGAGGATTGAGAATTTTCAACTTCAATGTTTTGCTTTAAGTAGCTTTTAAACCAAAGCAGTTTTTCATCAAAAACCTTTTTTAAAAATTCCTAATGAAAGAGAAATGATGGAGCGTATCGAACGCTTCTTAATTACTTTGCTCTTAATTCGAAGTAATTTTTCAGTGGAATTTCTCATCTCAAAAACAACAATCTGGCTTCTAAAGAAACTGAAATAAATCATATAAATCAAACATTTAATTCCGAAGTACTTGTAATCTCTATAGTACAATTCAAAATTTTTGCTCCCGCTGTTCAAAATAGATATGGATCTGCAACTATTATAATCAATTTTCAATCTTTATTTTAAGAGAATGCGGAGAACTTCTCGGGAAAATTAGTTAGGAAAAGATTCTGTTTAACAAATTCTATAAAATTCTTAAAAATGGGTACAGTTAGTGAACGGGAAGATTTACCAATTAAATTTTGAAATCCATCTGCGCCAAAAATGTGTTATTCTGAATAGATCAAATATTTCAATCAACTTTCAAATCAGTAACCGTGTAAGTAAACATACAGAAACTGAGCTGTTCATAAGTATGATGTGTTTTGATGCTGGGACATCATTTGCTAGGATATCATTCATTCCTTGAGCTTGAATCAAAAACAAATATTTCACCAGTGATTGCTTTTTCTGAAGTTACAAATTCACCCATTATAGGCTAATTAGGCGTTTAACAATTGCTGTACACAAAGAGTGGGACCTAAAACAAATTTTCATGTCATGAGGGCTACAAGGGTAAAAAAAACTCCGGATAATTAAATGCGCACAAATTTATAAAGCGGCTAGAAAACCAAATACTCGAAGACGAAAAAATTAAAATGATGTGGGCGTAACTTGTATATGATGTGGGCGTAACTTGTATATGATGTGGGCGTACATGTATATTAATCATAAGTTACAATAAAACAATTCTAAGTCAACTATAATCCTCGATTACTTAAAATGAACCATGTGCAAAATTTTAGACATCTAAAAAAGATAATCAAGATATTTGGAAACCGAGTTTTTTTTGTCACAGAAATCTCAAAAAAAACTATGAACCTCTGTATACAAGTGATTCTCTTCGTATCTTGTTTTTGAGGCTCAGTTTTTCAAGAAGTTTCAAACTAGTTCGTCTGATCTAATCGGGAGAAACTCAAATTGATGAAGACAAGCAAAAAACTTCTGCAGTGAAGTCTTGATAAAGATATCAGAACGAACGTCAAAAAGTCGTATTAATGTCAAAGAAAAAAGTTAGATTTTCTTGTTTAAAAGAATAGTCGAATGCTTTCCTAGTTTCTTTTTAAAAACTTGAGTATCTATTTTGACTCAAGAGAAGCAGCAATAAGGAAACGTAGATCATGCAAACAAGAATAAACAATCTATATAGCAAAAATACCTGACACCTTAGCAAAATTATTCAAGAAAAGCTGATTTTGAAACGAAAAAAACGCCTGTTAAAAAGAATACACTATTGTTTTGTGAGCTTCGTACGCACAAAATCTATATGAGCCAAAAAAGAAAGTTGATAACCTGAGTAAACACCAAGATATTTATATGATGAGGCGTAAATTTTTTTATAACTCAACTAGAGATCAAAATCAAGATAAAAAGGCAGTATCAATCGAAACGTCATTTTCAACAATCTTAATTATATTGAAAGATAATTTACTGCTATTTAACCAAGTCAATTTTCTGATCCTGATTGAAAGATCCTGATTGAGACTTTTATAATAACAATTTAATTTATTCAAGTCAGTATTATCAGCAAAAAATTAGTTCGGTCAATAAAGGCTATTTAGCTGTATAACAATCGCTGAATGCTATTTGAAGTTATGAAGTTCTGAAACTTGCAAGTTCAGCCAATATAAGTTAATTAGGTGTTTAACAATGGTAAAACTACAATGGTAAAAATTCCGGATAATAAAATGGTACAATGGTAAAAAATTCCGGATAATAAAATGGGCGCACGTTTATAAAGCGGCTAGAAAACCAATTTAACGAAGACAAAAAAACTAAAATGATGAGAAAATCTAATTCAATTATAATCTTATCTTCATTACTTAAAATGAACCATGTGCAAGATTCTTGACATCTGAACTAATTAATCAAATTTTTGGAAAACGAGTTGTTTTGTCACAGAAAAATTATAAAATAATAACCTCTGTATACAAATGGTTCTTTATGTATCTTGTTCTTGAGGTTCAATTTTTCAAAAAGTTTCATACTTGTTCATCTGATCACATACGGAAAAACTCAAATTGATAAAGCTAATTCAAAAAAATTCGCAGCGGAGTTTCTTGTTTTTACAAGAATGGTAACACGCCATCCTAGTTTATTTTGAGAAAAAAACGTAATTATCTTTTTTGACTCACGAGCAGCAGCAATAAGGAAACGTAGATCATGCGAACAAGAATAAACAATCTATATAGCAAAATTGATTTGATTACTTTAGCAAAAGTATTCCAGTAAAGCTGACTTTGAAACAGAACGACGCCTGTTGCAAAGAAGTCACTATTGTTTTCTGAGCTTGGTACGCACAAAATCTGTTTGAGATGTGAAAGAAAGTTGATACTCTGAGTAAACATCAAGATATTTAAAAGATGAAGCTTAAATCTTTTTATAACTCATCTAGAGATCAAAATCAAGATGAAAAGGCACTATCAATCGAAACGTCAATTTCAACAATTTTAATTATATTGAAAGATAATTTACTACTAATTAACCAAGTCAATTTCTTGATCATGATTGAAAAATCCTGATAGAAACTATTAAAAGAACAATTTGATCTATTTAAGTCAGTTTTTGTAGCAAAAAATAAACCATCGAAGGCAATAGAAATTTTGAAAATTCGATTCTGCATGCGGGAGGATTGAGAATTTTCATTTTAAATGGTTTGCTTCGAGTAGCTTTTAAAAGAAGGCAATTTTTCATCACTAGCTCTATTTTAAAATTTCTAATAAAAAAGAAATGATGGATCGTATCGAACGCTTCTTAATTGTTTTGCTCTTGATTCTGTGGAATTTTTTTTATCTCAATAGCAACAATTTGGCTTCTAAGGAAACTGAAATGTTTCATATTAATCAAATATTTAATTCCGAAGTACTTGAAATCTCTTTAGTACAATTCATAACTTTTGCTCTTTTGTTCAAACTAGATAAGGGTCTGCAACTCTTATAATCAATTTTCAATCTTTGTTCTAAAAGAAGATGGAGAACTGCTTGGGAAAAAGAGCTAGGAAAAGATTCCATTGAAAAAATTGTATAAACTTCCTTAAAATTGGTACAGTTCCCGAACGGCAAGCTTTAGCAATTAAATTTTGAAATCCAACTGCGCCAAAAATATGTTATTCTGCATAAATCAGGTGTTTTAATCGACTTTCAAATCACTAACAGTGTAGGTAAACATACAGAAACTGAGCTGTTCGTAAGTTTGATGTGTTTTCGATGCTGGGGCTACATTTGCTAGAATATCATTCTTTCCTTGAGCTTGACTTAAAAACAAACATTTCACCAGTGATTGTTTTTTTAGCTGATATGAACTTACCCGCCTTCTTGATGGGCATCGTTGGTTGTACAGTTTTCCAAAACACCAAATAAAAAAATAAGCAATATGGAATTACGAGAGTTTAAGTACTCTTTTTGAAACAATTAAGCATAAGTAACAGCTGCTCTGGTTTTTTTACTGCAACTTGAAAAATCAGAGATTTCAAATAAACAGTCAGGAGCAGATTTCGGGTAGTTTGCGCACACCTTCCCCTCAGGGATCTTAAACCCTCACTAACCAAAGGGTTTCCTTTGGCATGGTTTCAAGACACCCATTTTGGCTAACCAGTTGCGAAATTTTAAAAGAGCCTTCGTACCTTCGAAGCTACTGGGTACTTATTCTTATAGATGTGGACATAACTTGAAGATATTATACATGTATATTAATCATAAGTTACAATAAATTAATTCTAAGTCAGTCAATTATAGTCCTCGATTACTAAAATTGAACCATGTGCAAAATTTTAGACATCTAAAAAAGATAATCAAAATATTTGGAAACCGAGTTTTTGTGTCACAGAAATCTCAAAAAAAACTATGAGCCTCTGTATACAAGTGATTCTCTTCGTATAATAATTCTAAGTCAATTACAATCCTCGATTACTAAAAATGAACCATGTGCAAAATTTTAAACATCTAAAAAAGATAATCAAAATATTTGGAAACCGAGTTTTTTTGTCGCAGAAATCTCAAAAAAAATACTATGAACCTCTGTATACAAGTGATTCTCTTCGTATCTTGTTTTTGAGGTTTAGTTTTTCAAGAAGTTTCAAACTAGTTCGTCTGATCAATTAGGGAGAAACTCAAATTGATGAAGATAAGCAAAAAAACTTCTGCAGTGAAGTCTTGACAAAGATATCAGAACGAACGTCAAAAAGTCGTCTTAATGTCAATGAAAAAAGTTAGATTTTCTTGTTTAAAAGAATAGTCGAATGCTTTCCTAGTTTCTTTTAAAAAACTTGGTTATCTTTTTTGACTCGAGAGAAGCAGCAATAAGGAAACGTAGATCATGCAAACAAGAATAAACAATCTATATAGCAAAATTACCTGACACTTTAGCAAAATTATTCAAGTAAAGCTGATTTTGAAACGAAAAAACGCCTGTTAGAAAGAATACACTATCGTTTTCTGAGCTTCGTACGCACAAAATCTATATGAGCTGTAAAATAAAAATGATAATCTCAGTAAACACCAACATATTTAAATGATGAAGCATAAATCTTTTCATAACTCAACTAGAGATCCAAATCAAGATAAAAAGGCAGTATCAATCGAAACGTCATTTCCAACAATTTTAATTATATTGAAAGATAATTTACTGCTACTTAACCAAGTCAATTTTCTGATCCTGATTGAAAGATCCTGATTGAAACTTTTATAATAACAATTTAATTTAATCAAGTCAGTATTATCAGCAAAAAATTGAACCATCGAGGGCATTAGAAATTTTGGAAATTCGATTCTGCATGCGGGAGGATTAAGAGTTTTCAACTTAAATGATTTGCTTCGAGTAGCTTTTAAACCGAGGTAATTTTTCATTATAAGCCCTATTTTAAATTTTCTAATGAAAGAGAAAAGATGGAGCGTATCGAATGCTTCTTAATTTTGTTGATCTTATTTCCACGTAACTTTTCAGTAGAAGTTCTTATCTCAATAACAACAATTTGGCTTGTAAGGAAACTGAATTGTTTCATTTGAATCATATATTTCATTCAGAAGTACTTGTAATCTCTATAGTACAATTCAAAATTTTTGCTCCTGCTGTACTAAATAGATATGGGCCTGCAACTATTATAATCTATTTTCAATCTTTCTTTTAAAAGAAGGTGGAGAACTGCTTGGGAAAATAATTAAGAAAAAGATTCTGTTTAAAAATTACAAAAAATTTCCTGAAAATGAGTACAGTTACAGAACGGCAAGCTTTAACAATCAACAAATATTTCAATCACTTTTCAAATCAGCAACCGTGTAGGTTAACATAGAGAAACTGAGCTGATCATAAGTTTGATGTGTTTTCGATGCTGGAACATCATTTGCTAGGATATCATCCATTCCTTGAGCTTGAATCAAAAACAAATAATTCACCAGCGATTGCTTTTTCTGAAGTTATGAAATTCTGAAAATCGCAAGTTCGGTCAATAAAGGCTATTTAGCTGTATAACAATCGCTGTACAATATTTGAAGTTATGCAGTTCTGAAAATTGCAAGTTCAACCAATACAAGCTAATTAGGCGTTTAACAATCGCTGTACAAAGAGAGTGGGAGCTAAAACAAATTTTGCAAGTCATGGGGTCTACAATGGTAAAAATTCCGGATAATAAAATGAGCGCACGTTATAAAGCGGCTAGAAAACCAATTTAACGAAGACAAAAAACTAAAATGATGAGAAAATCTAATTCAATTATAATCTTATCTTCATTACTTAAAATGAGCCATGTGCAAGATTCTTGACATCTGAACTAATTAATCAAAATTTTGGAAACCGAGTTGTTTTGTCACAGAAAAATTATAAAATTAATAACCTCTGTATAGAATTGGTTCTTTATGTATCTTGTTCTTGAGGTTCAATTTTTCAAAAAGTTTCATACTAGTTCATCTGATCACATACGGAAAAACTCAAATTGATAAAGTTAATTCAAGAAATTTCGCAGTGGAGTTTCTTGTTTTTACAAGAATGGTCGAATGCCATCCTAATTTCGTTTGAAAAAAACGTAATTATCTTTTTTGACTCACGAGCAGCAGCAATAAGGAAACGTAGATCATGCGAGCAAGAATAAACAATCTATATAGCAAAATTGATTTGATACTTTAGCAAAAATATTCAAGTAAATCTGACTTTGAAACAGAACGACGCCTGTTGCAAAGAAGCCACTATTGTTTTCTGAGCTTCGTACGTACAAAATCTGTTTGACATGTGAAAGAAAGTTGATACTCTGAGTGAACATCAAGATAATTAAAAGATGAAGCTTAAATCTTTTTATAACTCATCTAGAGATCAAAATCAAGATAAAAAGGCAGTATCAATTGAAACGTCATTTTCAACAATTTTAATTATTTTGAAAGATAATTTACTATTAATTAACCAAGTCAGTTTCCTGATCATGATTGAAAAATCCTGATATAAACTATTAAAAGAACAATTTGATCTATTTAAGTCAGTTTTTTTAGCAAAAAATAAACCATCGAAGGGAAAAGAAATTTTGGAAATTCGATTCTGCATGCGGGAGGATTGAGCACTTTCAACTCAAATGGTTTGCTTCGAGTAACTTTTAAAAGAAGGCAATTTTTCATCATTAGTTCTATTTTAAAATTTCTAATAAAAAAGAAATGATGGATCGTATCGAACGCTTCTTAATTACTTTGCTCTTGATTCTGTGGAATTTCTCATCACAATAACAACAATTTGGCTTCTAAGGAAACTGAAATGTTTCATATTAATCAAATATTTAATTCCGAAGTACTTGAAATCTCTATAGTACAATTCAAAACTTTTGCTCCTTTTGTTCAAACTAGTTAAGGGTCTGCAACTCTTATAATCAATTTTCAATCTTTCTTCTAAAATAAGGTGAACTGCTTGGGAAAATAAGCTAGGAAAAGATTCTAATTAAAAAATTGTATAAACTTCCTTAAAATTGGTACAGTTCCCGATCGGCAAGCTTTAGCAATTAAATTTTGAAATCCAACTGCGCCAAAAATGTGTTATTCTGCATAAATCAAGTGTTTCAATCGACTTTCAAATCAGTAACAGTGTAGGTAAACATACAGAAACTGAGCTGTTCGTAAGTTTGATGTGTTTTTGATGCTGGGGCTACATTTGCTAGAATATCATTCGTTCCTTGAGCTTGACTTAAAAACAAACATTTCACCAGCGATTGTTTTTTAGCTGATATGAACTTACCCGCCTTCTTGATGGGCATCGTTTGTTGTACAGTTTTCCACAACACCAAATAAAAAAATAAGCAATATGGAATTACGAGGGTTTAAGTATTCTTTTTGAAAGAATTAAGCATAAGTAACAGCTGCTCTGGTTCTTTGACTGCAACTTGAAAAATCAGAGCTTTCAAATAAACAGTCAGGGGCAGATTTCGGGTAGTGGGCGCACACCTCCTCCTCAGGGAGCCAACACCCTCACTAACCAAAGGTTTTTCCTTTGGTATGGTTTCAAGACACCCATTTTGGCTAACCAATTGCGAAATTTTAAAAGGGGCCTTCGTACCTTCGAAGCTACTATGTACTAATTCTTATAGGTGAGCGCGAGCAGAGAAAAATCTATATTTCGGTCGAATCCTTCCAACAAAATTTGACAATTTTTACACAAAACTGCCTGTGATCAGTTGCGGATTAAGGGGGGTAGTAGCGAAGGGTTGATCGGACGCCCCTTGTCTCAGGGATTCGACCCCCTGCCGACCCAAAGGCTACCGTCTTTGTACTATTTTGAGATATCCATTTTTGGCTGACTGACCTTACAATTTCTCTAAAGGCGCCTTTGGCGCCTAAATATACTAATTTTGAGGGAGTGCGCGCCGAAAAAAGGCAATTTTTCGGTCAAAAATATTCAAAAAGTGCCGAAAACTCCTTTTTTGGCCTATTTTTTTTTTCAAAAATTTGCCTGCGGCGCTAAAAATTTGGTCAAATCACGGCTTTATACTGGTTTGGGAGAGCTCAGAAAATCAATTTGGTCGACGTAAAAATCCGCCCCTTCTCGAGAAGTTCATAGATCCGCGCCTGGTCTCTGTAGAAACCAAGTGAGACAGAGCAGTCCTAAGCAAAAGCAGCAATTAAGTAAATCTGTAGACACCGCTTCGTTCTTTTTCTAAACTTTATCTCAAACGTAAATCACCCTGCTCATTCGCGCTTTTATTCGGTGCTTTAGCTTTTATTAACATCATAAGAGCAATAAATTGAGAAATATTGCAAAAATTGCGAAAAAATTACCACATTATTTGCGTCTATTGAGAATCTACTAGCTTCTTGGGATACCCTATCACACTTGAATCAATTTAATATTTTTGATGTTATTTTAAAGCGTCAAGTACAAAAAATGGGCCAAACATTTCAACACATATGCGAAGCAAAGCTTCACATCACTTGCGCTACAATAAAAACAATGCGTTACAAGATAGTGATACAACAAAATCATGTTTTTGAAAAATAAAGCTGAAAAAAATAGTCCAAAAATTATATCTACAAAAGTTTCACAGTTTTGGCTCCTTTTATGCTCATGAACAGCCTAGAAAACCACTGATAAACAACTAATTAGCGTTAACTAGGGCAAAAAAAATTAGTCGACCCTCAGTAAACCGGAAAAAATGTTAAAACTGTAGTGAAAAAATATATGACATTTTTTACAGTCAAAACTTTTAAGACCAAAGCAGAAAAAATCAAAGTATTTAAAAGTTGCCCTTGACATTATGCAACATAAGTTGGCAGAACCGATAAAACATAAGAACGAAACATAATTAACCGAAACAAAATCAACTAACTTATTAGAAATCAGAGTTGGTAAATTACAAAATTTTAAATAAAAAACATTAAGAACAACATAAATTACAACAAACAACATTCAACTTTAGTTGAAACTAGGCGTCCAGCAAAAATTGGAGGTAACTGTTTGCTATTTCTAGAATATTTTTCACTGATGCCAGACAAAATGCGTCAATTTCAAGAAAAGTCGCGAAAACTTCAGAATAAGGGCGTTTCCAAGGACATAACATGATTTCTAACAACAACTATGGAGTTAACTTTTCTGTAGGAAAATCATGCAGAACCGGTTTAACCCATTTTATCCTTAATCTCATATTTGGTAGGGTAAGTCAAAAAGATCCCAAAATTTAGGGCGTAGCGCCTTATGCAGCCATTAACTACAATCTGTTTTTGCCATTGAACCATTAATCTAGCTCTGGCAATTGGCAGGGTACTTTTTGAGAAAAGTCGGAGTTCCAAAAAAACTGTCAGAAATTTTAAACTTGACTTTTCCGAAGGCCAAAACTTTAGTTTGCTGAATTAAGAAGGGGTTATCCGCTCATGCAGGGGAGCTCCCCATATATCTTTTTTATTGAACCCAAAATCTGAAGTTTGGGAGGGAATTTGTTAAAAAAACTTTAAATAATATCAAAAAAAAAACGATCGAAAAGTCAAAAGTTTGACTTTTCCGAGTGCCATCACATTGTATGTAAATAAATTTGCGCGTAGCCGCATAAGCAGGAGAATTTCCTCACAACCTGTACTTTCGATTGTACTCGAAAGATCTGATTTGGAAGAGCAGTTTTCGAGAAATTGAAAAAAAAATGCCAAAAAATTAGATCAAAACTTCCTGCCAGACTACTTTTCGTATCAACAAATCAAAAACCCAAGCTTTGGAAAAAAATACTAGAAAAGCGTACCAGATAATATAAATTGCATTTGAAAAAAAAACGGAAAATTAGCCGACAGAAATTAGGACGAACACCCCAAATCCGAAATAGTATACATAATTGAAAAAATTAAATACTACTACCTCAAATGAATTTGAGAAAAAGTTTAATTTGAATTTTCATGAAAGTGGCCATGTCAGCAGTACTGAAGCAGAAATGTGTAAAAGTCGTTAACGGAAAAAAAGTCGGATCTTGTTAACTATTCCCCCCCTCCCCCCTTTGGACCTTGATAACTACCCCCCCCCCTATGCATGTATTATTTTTGACAACCATTTCTGTATAAAATAAGGAATTCAAAAATGTCAACAATTAAGTGGGTTTTCATTTTCGCGCGTTCGTATTTGTATTACTCACTTTTTATATAATACCCACGTAAAAAATTTTAAATATATTTTTTCTGAAAATTGTTTTAAGCTATTGAAAATTTGGCCGCCAAAGTTGAGTTGATTTTCTCAAAATCGAAATAGGGGGGAATAGTAAACAAGATCTAAAAAGTCTTGTTCCCGATTACAAAAAACCCTGCCTTGCCTTTTCCAAACCTTTAGTGGTAAAAAGTTTTTTCATCGGATAATCTACATAATTCAGGAATATACCCAACTGGTGCTATAAGACGAAAAGACAAGGAGACGACAAATGAGAGTTAAACTTGTAAATTAAAGTTTGAATTTAAGCGAATTTTATTTTATATTTCTCAGAAACACAATTGGAGAATTTGCGTGTAGCGTCGTCTTAGAGTCCCGTCAAAAGCGGTTGTTGTCTTATAACAGCTGTCGTCCTATTGGCCGGTCGATTATAGAGCCGTCAACTACCGGAGTGCGGTCAAAAAATAGATAATCATAAAATTGACCAAGTCGTGAGTCCATCACAATCGAGAAAAAAACATATTTCGTACGTTTGTTTACTTTATCTCGATTCTGATATTGACTCACGACTTTTGTCTACTCTATGATCGTCTACTTTTAGCAACGCAAACCCAACTATCTTACTTTTTACTGAGTGATCAAAGTCGAACTTACTGTTAAAGATGTAGACAGTCAGATGAGTGATGGGTAGTGTTTTGCGGGCAGTACAGTCCACTCCTTCGGCTCTGCCGGGGAGGGGATGGGGTCAGTGAATTTGAACACAGAAAATCGCAGTCTTTCAGGGCAGAATTGCATGTAGTCGAGTCAAAAGGAAAAGAAAGAAGAGAGCATAGTGGTTACGTGTCAGTATTTAGACAGCCGCGTATTCATACTGGTCAGTATTTAGACAAATACTGTTTCAACCAATCAGAATCGAGACAAAGAAGAAATTAATAAATAATTATTATTTATTTTGGATTATTTATGTTTTTTCCCGATTCTGATTGGTTGAAACAGTATTTGTCTAAATACTGACCAGTATGAATACGCGGCTGTCTAAATACTGGCCGCACTCCGAGCATAGTATAGTCCCCACGCAAAAAGACTGCGTTACTAAGGGTGCCGGACATCAAGCCGACGGGACTTCAAGCCGAATTGTAAAATTAGGGACTTCAAGCCGAATAATTCCTTATAAGTCGTGAAATATGAACAATTTGAAAACTTTTTTGATTAATTTCTCAATTTCATGATCTTTCTTCACTAGTTATTGGCGTTTGCATATAATTTAAGCCTCCAAATGATGTTCCGGAAAGTTGAAACGTAAAATATGGTTGAAGGCATTTTTCATGTTTATAATTTATGCATTTCAAAAACCGGCTGATTTTATTAACGGATGCGAATCACAAGTGGTGCATTGTCATGAATAACGCTTACTATGGACTAAACTTGCCAAAATTTTAGAAAAGCAACATTTTGCAGATGATAAAATAGCGTTTTGGGGTGCTTGTAAAGTTTTAATTTCGGCTTGAAGTGCCGTCGGCTTGAAGTCCCGTCGGCTTGTTGTCCTAGACCCCGTTACTAAATGTAGAATACTTTCGCTATCAAATATCATGACATCACGACAAGTTATACATAAAAAGATAAAAGTCGTTCTATCTTTAACGCCTCACGCAAAATAACGCAAAACAAGAGATAGTCATTTAAATTATCCGCAAATAGGTAACCGATTGCCTAAATTAAACGAAACAAAAGCTAAATAACCGCGTGCGTAAATATAAATGGCATGAAAAGGAACAACAAAAATACATTCGACGTTTAGTGAAGGAGAAAGTCAATTAATTGAATGAAATGGACGCCATCTGTAGCATCTGACAGTCAACGAGTCATCAGTCTTATAATGTAAAGCGGACATGAGAACTTCATCTTTTATTGTTTTGCTTCTCGAAAAGAGCAGAGTATCAATATATAGCGTAAGCATGTTTTATTTTGCAAATCGGATCTGTTTAAAATGTACATTTGATAAAATAAACAACGCACAAAATTGGTTTTGAAAAATTTCAGTGAAAACGAGAACAGAATTTCTTAGCTTTTTTGAATCAACTAAATAATGTTTCAATTTATTTTTCAAAGTAAATTTTATTTGTAAGTAAATCTATTCTGTCCAATGTCCCCCTCCCCCCTCCCCAATTTTGAGAAATTGTAATTTTGTGCGGGTTAATACCATATTCCACAAGAAAAGGCGTATCAGGGCCGATCACGTTAACATCGGACTCCATCAGAAAATGTCTAGAAAATGTAAAATATATGGTACCGGCACCGGCGCAAACAGATGTGGTCAAATAGTCCCCCATCAAACTCAAATCTAGTTGCGCTAATAGCCGCATGCTAAAGGGCACACATGCAAGTAAAAGCCGGTCTCTGATTGAAACATTGGGTAAAGCAAGGTAGAGCTAAATACCCGGGGTAAAAGGGGGGGACTAATATTGGGTCTCTTACGCGCATTTTTCCACTTTTCAAAAAACATGCACGAAAACAATCTTATTTCTAATTTCGAGGTGCGGATGGCTGCACAATTTATTGGTCCAATCCTTTAAAAGTTCTGAAATACCCATTTTCTCAAAAATCCATGTCTGAGTTTTAGAAAAATTATGCAACATTTTCCAGCCAAAACAAAATCCTGAAAATAACAAACTGCTCTAAGCCGAGATTTTTTACTGTTTATTTAAGCGCTGTTCTGTTAGCTCGATTGCTCAGCAAGCTTGTATAACATAGCAATAAGCTTACTCTTTTTTTGCCTGGAATTAGCATTTTCACTCAATTGTTATTTCACTCTGAATTGCAGATGTTGCTCTGCAGTCACTTGAATATGAAAAAGTATTAAAATGAACAGTTGCTTGATCAGCAGAAATCAGATTTAATTTTTTAAACATATAACATTTTGGAACCAGCTTGAAACTAGTTATTTAAATAATATATTTTTTCACTGTAAAATATTATTAACTAACCAATCAAAAATTATAACTAAACCTTAATCTAAATTTGGAAATCTGAAAACCTGGAGGTTTAGAGAATTTAGAAATAAGATTGAAATCAGTTGGTTTCTTCTCTTCTCTAACCTCGCGATAAACCAGATTACCTCTAGAACTATTGAGACAAGGAAAAATAGGATTTAAGAGTAAAGTTAGGATTGATATTAGACTAAGGAGTTGTACGAATTTATCCGGCCAAAAATAGTTAGCGCGACGAACAGACAGAGTATCCTATCCAAAAAAAATTATCTATGAGAAAATCAGCCCGGACCTAAAATCATCTGGTGCGACCAACGAGCCTCGAGCAGACCTACTACTAACTTAATTTTAGAAATAAAGAAACAAAATTAGCTTGTCTCGACGTCCTAATAAGTCTACTAAAGACGAGCCAATATCCATGACGACCCTCCATTGCAAAAAGATGAAAACCACATATGTATTGCAAAGCAAAAACAAGCAGAAAAGCAATTTGTGCAGTAAACCCTAATTCTTCTATGATAGCTGCATGAATATGAGCCATCAATTTAAATATAAATAGCCTTAAAAAATGAACAAAAAATTTGAATCAACTGAGGCCAATATAACCACCAGTACCGAATAGACGTAAACAAACCTATCTATCTCAAAACTTCATTTCTCAAATAGCATTTCAAAAGTTTCATTTCATTTTTATAAATTTATCACAAAACGGACAAAAAATAAACAAAAATAGTTTAAATTTTAGTTGTCATTGGATATCAGCGTTTATTGAAAGGAAACTTCTTTCCTTCTGACTCTTTCATCTAAACCCTACAAAAATGTTATTTTTTAAAATAATTTTATAGTTATTTTTTACTATTCTCAAATTTTCTACTTTCGAAACTAACTTGACCTAAATTATATGACCATCAAGGCTTCTTCCCTATTTTGATTCACAAACAACTGAACAACGAAAAACTGATCACACAATAAAACTAATTCCTACATTTTTAAACCACAAGATACCAACACAAAACCCAATGACTACTCAAAGCTATCAACTTGAAGCCATGAATAGACAAATGCCAATAGCATATTTTTTTTTACAACAATATGAATTCAGTAGACATCAACTCACAATATTCAATCAAATATCAAGTGCAGATGAATCACTACAAATGACCTTGAATCCATTCTGTATGGACGGACCATCAATTACATCATTTAAACCCCTAATGGTTTTCACAGGAACATACTCTGAATGTTCTGTTGAAGACTACTTGAATGCCGTAACAGCAAATACAAAAAATATATAGACCCTGAACCTATAAATATAACTTTTTGCTGAGATTGGGTTCCTAATTGTACAGTGTTACTACAAACCACACTCAACGAAGCTGCTCGAAAAAAAAAGTTTTCATTTTAATCAATAAAAACAAAATCCGATTGTAAGCGTTTTACACAAGAAGTTTCAAAAAAAGTCCAAGAGAAAAAAAACGACACCAAAAATATTTAGGTAATCAAATCGACAATTTATCAAACGAAACAATAAAAGAACTGGCTAAAAAAGCAGAAACGTTGGTACGAAAAGCATACTCTTCGACTAAGATAATTCTAAAAATTGCAAAAACTTTAAAAACGACTTTAACATCAGAAACACGAAAAAAAGAAATAAAAAAAGCATCATATCCTTCATCCATTCGCAAACCAGATATTGATTTAGGAAAATTTCTTGACAAACTAGAACATGCAAATTACCATTCAAATTAGAAGAAACAGAAAAACTAAAACTACGAAAAGCTTTAAATACTCAAACATTTTCAACACAAATAAACAATATACAAGACGCTGAAGATAGACTAGCAAAAAAGATTACACGATTACATAACATATACGATAAGAACCCAATTTTTAAACGAAAACCCTCATTCAAAAAATGATGTAATTGTTTTAGACACTACGGACACAGCATCGCAAAAAGTCGACAAAAACATATTAAAAACCAGTCGACCAGCAAAACAAAAAACAAATAAACCTTTTAGCCAATATATGAAAAAAGTTTAAAATTAACCTAGAAGAAAAAATGCAAAAAAATAATAATTCAGGAAAACCATTACCTCAATTTCTAATTATTATAGATCAAAATCGCCATACAATAAGAATTCTCGAGTAATATTTTCAGACAGAAGAAACTAATACTAAAAAACACAAAATAAATAGAGTCGTTCCAATAGCTGTGATAGCCTTTTTAATAACAATTTTTCGAGATCAAACTCAAACAGAAGTGATTACTGTAATTACAGTACAAATCAATCATTAAAAAAAAACGTTTTAGAATCTTTTCAAACGACCATTCTAGTATCTACCTATACAATCGCAATAGAAGTGGCTCCAACAATCGTTATGGAACCAAGTCAAAAGTTGATTATAATTTAAGGAAAAATAATTACAGACCGCAAGAGTCAGACCGCGAAAAAATCCGCGAGACGGCGAGAAATAATTACAGAAGGCGAGCAAATCTAGTACTTATACAAAGGGAAAAATTATTTTTATCCAAATGATCAATCAGAAAAGAACGCCAATATTCCCGAAACAATTCAAACAGTTGATTCAACAAAAATCCCATAACCGATAACATTTCACTAAATTATACAAAAAAGTGAACACTACAGAAAATCAACAAGCAATAAAAATAGCATAAAATTAAAGTATCAAAATTAAAACTAATCAGATATAACCACTTCTCTAGAAAACCAAAAATTATCAAATAATTCTCAGGCTCCAGATCTAGATATAGAATTCTGAATTGACACAAGGCGCAGAATCAAACATCATAAATGTTGATACAATGACTGGAGTTCAACGACTAAATTCGTCTCGTCCGTGACACTTAGCAACAGCACAAGGTTCAAAAATACAGTATTATGGAAAAGCTAAATTTCAACTACAACAAACTAAAACAATCGAAAATCACAAACTTCTAGTTAAGCCTTGTAAAGATATAATTCACATTACAATCATTTAAAAAACGTTATAACAGGAGTTTCTTTTATCACTAAAAAATTTCCAAAAAATTAATATAAAAAATTGTAAAAATCAAATAAAAGAGATATCTACACGAAAATTTTTCACTACAATTACATTTTTCCACAGACACCTTAACCAACCACTAACCTTTTTGAGATTCTATTACATTTTAACAGAGAGAGAGAGAGAGAGAGAGAGAGAAAACACTTAAAACCATTAACTGGATACATCTCAACTTTCCCACTACCTCACATCAACCGATACAACAAAAATCAAAATACACAAAAAACTTAAATTTTCTGATCTTGAAGTCCGCCAGATTTATAATTTTTTTTCATCGATAAAAAAATGCATATAATTACAGATGATAACAAACTACATGTTAGAATTTCTCACTAAATACAATCATTCGTCCCTTGGGACTTCTAGGATTTAGTGAAACAACTTTCACACTCCATCCACTAACAGAAAGAGCATACAGTGTAAATGATGTATAATAAAACTAATTCTTACTTGCCAAACTACTACATTTATTAAGTGATTATCTAAAAAAAAGTATCAGTGAAAAAAAATAAATATAGATATTACACTTTAAACCAATATTCCATATCTCGAAGTACGAATCAGAAAAATGTTTTTTAACTATGTTTATTTTTCAGCGATATCTAATAATTCAAGACAAAACCAGGAAATTAGCTTTTTTACTATGAAAACGTCTCGATGTATATGCAACATCGAATTGTGATGCGGAAAAATATCCATCTCCGTAACATCTTCCACTAAATCAGACCCAATTTTTGAGAAAGCGTTAGCAAAGTATCAATTAATATGCAAGATAAAGTAAATAGACTTCTAGATTATTTTGAACAAAACAAAATTTTTTCGCCAGTAAACAAAAAATACCACAAAATCTTACAAACAGAAAACATGAAAGCAGCCCCATATAAATCTCATTTTTTACTAATTAGATTTGAATTTTTTCATATTATCAAAGGAAAAATTATAACACCTTTAAAATCGAGAATAAACGCAGTTTTAAAACTACAGCCACCATCAAATAAAAAACATCATGAAATCTTTGGCCTGTTAATTTTTCTAAGTAAGTTTGTATACTAAACGCAATTGCACCTCGGACCCTTCTATAAAATCTTTTGAAAACAAAATAATTTCGAAACGTTAATTGAACAAAAAAAGTTGATAAAAATAAAAAACTTACAGGTGAAATAAAAATATATCTCCATTAATGAAAAAACAGGTGCTATAGAATATCAAAACCCCGAGTACACTGTTTACCATTAAATTTGATACTAATAAATTTTCATAATATGCTCTTCACTTATAAAAGGACGTATGGTTCAGAAAAAAACATGTATATTGATAAACCCGTTTTCTTCCCCAATGCACCAACTAGGGTTAAAGTACGTGTAATGACTGTCTAGCATGTCAAATGAACAAACCTTTCCCACATCAAAAACAATTAGCAGAAAAGCAAGAATTTAAACATTCGACACTAAACGCCCTAAATCACCATACCCCGATAGTATACTAATATTATGGTAATTGTAGACGCTTTTCAGCACTATGTAGCTATAGAACCACTACCGAATTATAACGGTTATTGTGCATACGCGACACTTTGAGAACACTGGATATCTAAGTTTGGCTTACCCGAAATCCTTCTAACAGATAATGGGACTGAGTTTATAAAGAACGAACTCATAAACTTGTGTCACTAATACATGATATGTTATGTCATTAAACAATGAAAGGAAGCTTCACATGCTTCATAGACAGAGGGAATTGTTGAAGGCATCAATCGCTCATCACAAGAATATCCAAGATGTATTATATACGGAAAGGACAAGGAAATACACTGAAAGGCCAGCTGGCTTTAAATTATTCCCATTTGCAGAAAATTTATATTTAATTACAACCTTTGATTTATCACCATAGGAAACGTTTTTCAACCAAAAACCACTTCAGGCCAAAAATGTTTACAGCTAATGGATTTAAAAAATCCCAGGCATATTATATTGCGAACAAACAAAATTTCAGTAAGTTATAGATAACCACTTCAAGCACACAATGACGATCAATTCAAGTACACAAAATTTTTAAAATTAGCCTCTGGTACTCATACCGAATGTATTTAAAGTAGAAAAAAAACATAATGAAAAATACCAGACAAAACAGTTGTTATTAAATAAAAAAAATTAAACCACAAATCAATTCTCTTCACATGAGCTTCAGACTGAAAAATTGCAAGACTCGTGCTTAAACCAAACTTCGCAATCCTTCAATGAACATCGAAAAATTTGCAACCATTTCAAAAAGTATCTATAAAAATGTAGAAAAGTCAGCTGATGTTACCGATAAACTTTCTGATCAAAATTATTGAGGAAGTTATACAACAGAGGAGTAATCTCTTACCCTATCATCCAAAAGAGTATACCCCTATAGAAATAACAGATTTATTTTAAATCACTGAAGTACAAACAAACTTTAATTTACAAGAACAAATAACTAGACCAAAAGAAGGAAAAATCTACACATCGTCAATCTTCTGGACTGAGAAATCAAGCTACGAAATAAAATCAATCAGTTATCCCACAAGCGAAAAAATTGGAAAAAAAATAGAATTCCACGACACATCTAAAGAAAAACAAAAGATCGTATGTCCCATATAACAGATATTCTAAGCGGATAAATTCTAACATTACATCCAGAACGTCAAGGTCAAAAACAAGCACAACCTTCATATTTGATAACTACCAAGAAAAACTCATCTCACAATTTAAAGCCCTCCCTACAAGCCCCAGCTAAAATCACCGAAATCATATAGACTAATGATCCCGAAAGTAAAAAAAAAAACTAAATTAGCGCAATGAATAAATACCAAATTACCTAGTTTAAGCAAAGATATCTCAAAAAATCCCTGTTTAACCAAAAAACAATAAACTTGAAAAAATGATTCGAACCGAAATCCTTTATCATTACCTTTCTACTTCTAACACCTCATTGACATCCAATAAACGAAATCAACTTTGCCTAGGAGATAACGGATTTAATGAAGACCTCTCGAATAAATGAAATCACTTTCTGAATGATTACTTTGGAAGTATTTGTATCAACTGCTGAAAGTCTCTTCTACAACTTTGATGCTTTTCTAAATCTTTTCATTTCCATTTTCAATCATACTTCAGATTTTTTGTTAGAATTTTTGTTTTGTTTTTGGTATAGGGTTTTCAGTTTTCTCTACCCTTTTAAAAATATAACTGTACCTTTCCCAAATCACTGATTACCTTACCAGGTTAGACTAACTCTTATAAAAACCAAAATTCCCTTGTAAAGCTAGGATATCTTAATAAAAAAAAAGAACTTATAATTTTTCTTACAAAATTCTGAAACCTGATAGCATTTCCTAATCAAACATATTTTTCAAAGTTCAAGACAAGCATTACTTATTTTCTCATTAGTAATCGTCAAGCTAGTTATTTTTGTCAAAAAGTACTAAAAGGAACAGTTCACGTCTTAAAAGAAGAAGAAATCATATTTCAAAACTCAAAGCTGCTAGTCACCTTTCTTACCCAATCCCCCATCTCCAAAACCTACTCAAACTTCAACTCGAAAACTCAAATAACCGATAATCAAAACACAAGTCTAATACGTCCGTACACATGAACCCGAAAATTATCTGTAAAAAAATCCAAAAACCCTGAAGAAGAACAACTAACATTTTCAGAGTCAATCACTCCGGCACGTCAACACGCACCAATAAGCGAACCGCAACACGAGCCAACATTAACACCTATCTTCATTTTCACAGAATTTAGAACGAACAATAGATCATAGTCAGAATCAATCACAAGGAATAACGATAGATAAAGAAATAATTGATCCAATACGAAACAGAAACTTTACATTACCAACAATCCGTTTTAACATAAGTTTCACATCAGAACCATCAATATATTCAACACAACAATCAGAAGCCATAACAAACACCTCTACTCATCAAAATATAAGTTCCCCACCATATACACAACATTTATCATCACATATAGATTCTACCCTATCTTCGGCACAATGAAGAGACAACCTATTTATCCTTCAACACGTACAGAGCGTCTTCCATCTAGGATGAGCCAACATGATCCGTAAGGTGAAGTAAATCTAGTTATTAAATTAGTTGAAAATCCATTAAAAATATCATCATCTTCTCTATCAACTTTACTTTCTCCACCTTCCACCCTTCTATTTCGAGTTATCCCACAATCGAAAATATTGAAAAAAAAGTTACCACGACACATCTAAAGAAAACTCATAGGCCGTATGTCTCATATAACAGATATTTTAAGCAGATCACGACCTAAAATCAGGACCTAAAATCACCAACAGAACTAAGGCTAACTTTAATTGATAGACATTGAAAAACCCAAAATGCAAACAAACCGTTTAGACCTGACTGAAACACCTAGATAGAGCCGCCTCTAGTATGCGTAAAACATTCTGATAGCACAGGACTTCATAATTGGGCTTTGGACTTTACCTTATTTAAACAATAGACAAGCTGTTCACCAGGATAAATAAGACCATAATTTACAATTGTTGGCAGAACAAGATCTGGTTTAAGAGTTTTAAACCACAATAAAACTAAACAATTTAACAATTCATACATTTCACTTTCTCAATCAGATGTCAATGTACGAACTTTATCTCCTGCTTTCATTTGCACCGAGCTTTTATATAAATACGATAATTACACCAAGAAATTAATCGGTTATACTACTTTTTATACTCCTTTTTCAGGATTTTCGTACACTTGTATCTTCAAATAATACATCAACTTCTTTATAAATTTTGTTTTATAGAAGCAATGCCAATTAACACAGTTATACCAGGACAACGAAAAACTTCAGTGGATCCTTTTCTAATCATTGCATGCAATGAAAATCATATAACACGTTTGCGAACCTACCCAGAAACAGAATCGGCCTGTAAAAACTGGAAAATTTAATTTAAACCACAAAACGCAGAAGTTCAAGTAGAATTTGAAAATGGATAAAATATATCACAAAAAAAAACTCATTTTTCTTGACACAGCAACTAAGAAAACTCGTAATATTGAGCAATCTTATATAACCGTCTTACTATATAAGAAACATAAGAAACATAAATGAACAAATTGTATAGAAAACCATCACAGTATACGTCTTCAAGAATTATCACAAATGAATCAAACATTTTTAGAGCAATTCCTTGTGATAATCATAAAACATCAGATATGATGCTTGAGCACACATTTAGTAGACATTTAGATATATTCAGAACTCAAAACACTTCATCATTTTTCATCGAGTTAGAACGAAAACAAGTTCTTTAATCACTTGCACCAGATTACGAAGATAACTTTCTTCAATCACTTGCAATTAGGTTAGGAAGAAAACTTCCTTCGGCACTACACTTGAACAAGCAAAGTTTCAACCTATATGTCTTTGTAGATAAACGATGCTACCCATGCTACTTCTTAAATATCAATTCACGATGAAAACATATTTGTGATACCGCTGCTCTATGTGGATCAGAATATAGCCGCAATAAAGTACGACTCAATCCCGAAAAAGATAAATTTTGCTTAAAACTCTAATCCCTACCTTAATGCAACAACTAAATAGGTTTACACTTCAAGTTTTTTGGTGCATTAGCTAGAAACCAGGAAGTCGACTTTCAATCAAAAAGTATGTTCTCAAAATCAGACGTCAAATTCAAATCCAACAATTTTCAGAACCAATCACCAATCACAAAAAGGAGACAATCCAATGTCAATTCACTAATCAATTTTTAGAAAAACTATTTGAAAGAGCACACAATATGTCATTGGATTCTTGTGTACCGTAATGGAGAAAATGTAGACGTTAAGATAATACGCCAATAAACACCTTTAGCTGCCTAGACAAAAAGGATTATTTTCAATTTTTCTAGGATTGTCTTATTACATTCTAGAAACATTGAACATTCTGTATGCAATGTATTTTTTCTCAGAATTTTTGTTCCCACGTCTTACGAGAGTACAGTACACATGTGTAATCATACAAAATCAAACGGCAAGCAAGCGTTGCCTTAATAGTCTTCTCAGAACTTTTTTGAGAACTTTTTCGTTTTTGAAATTTTGTGTGTAGATGCACAAACCAATAAATACAATAAAAATAATGAAAAAAAATAAAATGCATAAGATTAACCACAGATCAACAAACAAACAAACACACACATACACCAACAACAACACTACAAATACAAATTTCACGTAAAATTAATCCTGTAAAAGTATTTAATCCTTCAAATTACAAAAGAAGGGTTTCCCTAGAATTACATTCTAATACTAAATTGATAGCAAAAGGAACCAATTTGTTCACATCATCTGTGAACCGCAAAAATACATAAGGTCTGTACGAGCAAATCATTGAACAAACTCATAGTGTAACTCTCGTCTAAGGCAATGGTTTTAGCGCGACCACTTGGAACCCTCCATCAATCTCTTTCCAACCCCTCTAAGTTTTATCGCTCGTCCTCTTCCGCTTTCACCCATGATCTTCTACTTTCTTTGCTACCGGTTCTAATTTCAATTTTTTTCATTATATCATCTAATGCATCTCACATGCATTCTGAAGATTCAACAGAAAGCGCGTTTAACCGTCTCAATTATTTCGAGACTCCAGAAGTAAGTGTCCCAGATGAATTTCCGGTTCCGGACCCAGTCCTACCACTAAATTTTCTACACCACTAACTCCTCCTAACACTTCACAAGGCCGGCCATTGCCCTTCCTTCCAACTCTAGTTCCTCCTAAACTCATGCTATCCTCTTCTCTCACCACTATCCGACCCCCTTGGAGATACTCCCAGCCCTATAACCGATGACCAACTTCAACCTGACTTAGACAATTTGTTCCAACAGCAACAAGTAGTCCAGAATGGTAACTCACCAAAAATTTTTCACCAATTAACTTATTCCGCTTCTTCAATTGATAACACCTCTAGCACTAATACTCCAACCACAGCAGCACGCGTTCTCAGTACCCATCAATTATCCCAAGAATTCCAAAAAGTCACCCATCTACATCACAAAAACAACAAAGAAATCATCAAAAACACTTAAACCCCTGACTTTCTACTTCATCTATGCCATGGTTTTCCTGAAATAGCTACTATATCAAAAAATCACAAAATCAACACAATTTTTCTGTCCTAGTAGAAAATCCGTTGATGAAGATTTGCACGCTAAAATTATTTGCCAACTCAGTTGCTCAATCAACCTGGACGAACTCAATAGCACAAAAATCTGAACAAATGCCCATCGTTTATTATGATCACAACGTTCCACACACACATGGAAGACTCATCATAAAATATTGGTGCCGAGGTCAACCCACAGCTAAACGAAATCAAAAAATATAAGATTACCTCCACCTTTGATTCCACCGCACTGACAAACACTTAAATCACTTTATTGACCACACATAAAATGTAATGGCTTATGAATCCAACTTTAGCCGTTTTGGTAACTTCGAACTAACATTTTATTTCCCCAAACCAAAAGAACGAGTTGTGGATTGTCTTCAAGGCTCATGCAAAAAACTAAACTAGTACATACTCACACTTACTACAATTTTATACCAAGAAACTTCGCAAAACATACACCACCACGAAACCCGCATCACCGTTTTATATTCATATTTTAAAAGTATATATCACCTCATTTCTTTAATTTTACTTATTGTATTAAAGGTATTAAACTGCACGGCATTCTCCGCATTTTTGTCTCCGCAAAATGTAGTAAATCAATCCTTTCAAAATTCGCTAGCCTCTGATAACAACGAAAGTTCAAACCGGTTTTAACAGCTTTCAAAGTTTCCTTTAACCCGTTGAAAAAACTTAACTAAACACCGCCGCTCATTCAACGCCAACGTTTTACTAACATGTACAGGAAACATCCATTGTTCTGAAACCAGATCAAGATGGATAATATTTTCTTTTGAAACCAAATCCCGATTTCAGTTAAGATTATATGCAACTTTATTAAGCCTCAGGTGAACATTAATCACTGATAAGCTGATTCAAATACATTGACACAACCACAAAAACTAAACTAACAAAATCACCAGTTGAAAAGAAAAAGAAAACTTTGTAATCAATATTACCCTTTACTCAATAAGTCACCCTCAAGTATACTCCAAGAAATGGCCTAACTCACAAGTAGGACTTACTGAGAATGCTCTAAAGTCGACCTCACCAACCAGATGACATCACGATGATTTTTTTTTGCTAAAAAGTGCTTCAGTACAAGAAAATTTTTAAAATGACCAGATTAAGATAAAAGCTTCTGCAAAAAAAAATAAATCACAATTTAAACTGAAAAATCTCGTGATTAATAAAATTTCTTTCATAGAATTTAAAAAGAAAAAATTCTGAATAAATTGCATCAAGTCCACAAAATTTATCTGTTTTTTGTATTTTTTCAGAACCTTTAGCCTATAACTTGTTGTTAAAAAAGAGTATATTGATCTTTTGTTCTTAAAGGATCAGCAAAGTAGTAAATCATCATCCCATGCTCATATCTATAATTGGTTGGAGCTGAGTTAGTTATTGTAATAATTGTTTCGGTTGTTGATTGATTTTATCAGCTAGATTTGATCCAAAAAAATTTGAAACTAAAGTTATGAATTTTTTCAATAGGCTGTTTCCATCTTTGCAACTGTTACCTAAATTACATCCGCAAACAAAAAGAATCATTCGATGATACATTTGAGACGTATAAGACAAAAAAACATGACGTTGATGACTATCATGAATTCAGGTCCTGACTCGTCAAAAACACTGTACAAAGATTGTTGAACACTGCTTTACCGTCTACGTTGTAGAATTTTCTCGGTTTTTCAACAATGCAGCTGTGATTTTCTGTTTTCTAGGACTAGAACTGGCAAAAAATGGTATTATCAATGCAAAATTGAAAAAACACCCTAAAAATTGTAATTGCAATCGTTTTTTAGTAAGTTCTGAAAACTGCAACTGCTCAGCTGCATCTTGTAATGAAATCAAGTCCAAAATTAGAAGTTAGTGATTTTAAAAATCTTCCATAGGAAGAACTAGAAAATTTTTGTTGATTTGCTTCGCTTTCATTGTTCTACCATAATGACCACAAGGAGAGCTTGTATCCAATAAAACAATTGCTGTTCCACCTGGAATAACTTTAATTTTTCTCAAATAAATTAGCTGATAGTTGATAAAATTTTCATGAAAAGAACCCGCAACAACTGAATTTGTGTTCATTACAACAGTTATTCTTCTTATTGGAGCTTTAGTGAAAATATGTTCCCGAATAAACTGGTTTTGACGAGATGGAATTATAAAGAACAGGAGTTATAAAGAACAGGTGGAATTATAAAGAACAGGTCTATAGTTTTCATGAAATTGTGATGTACAGGATTCTTTTCCGAATTCCATTGAAAGTTTTGATAAATTTTTCAGCTACTAAAAGTTGTCTGGTAAACATGGAACAATCAAAAATTTTTAGACTAATTGGGATTATAAGATAAAACGTAAGAATTCGGTAAATATCAAACTGCCCTAATTCGACCATTCGTATTCGGTAGTCACAATTTTTCCCAAATAACCAAATCAATGGCAAGCCTCTTATAGAAAGAAAACGCTATTCTTCTTCCTAAGGAATTTACTCTATTATTGACGTGATGCACATCAATAGCTTCCAGAAATTCTATGAAACTATATCCATGACAAGCACGAATTCCTCTATTACTCACTGACAGTTAGTTTAATTTCTCCGAAATTTTCCTTCATGAGGATGAAGCCTATTGGCATTGTAACTCATTGTTTTTTTAAAACTAAGTTGCAGAATATGAGAAAAAAGGAAATAGTAAATTGCTTACAAAAGTTAAGTAAGGTTCTGGTTCCTCATCTAACTCCTCCTGAAATTTTGCTTTGGGTTCTGATTTTTCTCTCTGAAAACCATCAAACAACCTTCTTTTGAGAAATTGAAGCTTTAAATTATGATAGAGACATTTAATTCAAATAGAGATTACAATGCATCTCAAAATCGATTCATTACTGCTATCGCCTAGAGAAAAATTGGGATATTTTTCTAGTGTGTAGGATGAATTAGCGTTTCCATATTTGAGATTTTAAAATTAAAATGTCCAAAGAGGTATTTGTAAAAGCTCCGTACGGAAAATGATTAATTTGATTGAATTTCATTTAATATTGTCAAAATGTCTTTGCGAGAGCGACTGCTTTTCGACCTACGTTTTGAAAAAGGGTTATACTGGTTCTACGACTAAGTTTTTTTTCACCTGAACTTCCAATTGTTTTCAAAATGTTTTTGTTCAAACATCTTTTTGGTCGAGAAATTGTTTTGAGTTTTTTTCGTCCCTTAACAACTTCCCGAAATCTATTAAGCTGCCTTTTTAGTTAAAATCTGTTCGGATTCTTTTTGCAGCAAAAGAGGGTTGCAGTTCTCCCAAGAGTTTGTGTGAGAGCACCACAACTTCTTTCACACTGTCCTACATGTTAATCAAAAATGAGAAAAACAGCTGATTTTTGAGCAAACATTTCGTTTGAAGTAAAAAAAATTAAAACTGATTATCCGTACTTTTGCGGAACAATAGAAACAACTTGTGTAAATCCTACGGACACAAAATGTTTTAGTTTTCACCCGTATTATGTCTTATTTCTATTTTTATGCTTTTAACGGAGTTTTTTAACAATTTTTTTCATTGTAGAGTCGTAAACGACTGATAATTCATGGACTGTCCTGTAGATAAAATGATTCCGTTTTTTATTTTGAGAATGAACAGAGTACAGTGCAAAAAAGAAATTTTTGTGTTCTCGACTATGTTTTGTTCTTTATTATCACTTCATATGCTAAGATTTAATTAAATAGGATTTATATAAAAAACAATCAATCAAATGTTTTGTTTATTTCTTTTTTCTACACCAAAATAATTCTTTTTTCTGTCAAACTCTTCGCTACGATTAAGTTCAATTAATTTTAATCGTTTTAATTTAAACTTTTCAAAAACTCTCATGAACTCTTTGATTTTCTAAGAACCTTTCTATCTGGGTAAAAAGTTATACTGTAAAAGATATAGTATCATACAAATTTTGTCTTTCTTTTTTTGTAAACTAATTTTTTTAATATCTTTGTTAGAGTAAACTTTTAGTATCAAAAAATGAAAGATAAAAGTTTGTATAAAACTATATCTTTTTCAGTAAAACTTTTTACCTTTGAAAAGTTTAAATTAAAACGATAAAAGATAATTGAACTGAATAAGCTGGTGTTGACGACTTGGATTTATGATTGGAATTGTTTTTGCTGGAATTCCAATGTGAGATGCATCGCAATCTCTATTTGATATAAGTGTCTCTATCATAAATTAAAGCTTCAATTTTTTGAGGGAATCTAGTTTGATGACTATAGAGAAAAATGCTGAAAATAAAGCAAATTCAGAGGAATACTTAGTATAGGAGCCAGCACCCTCCTTCTTTAAATAAAAAATCTACTATTTTTTTTATTGTCAAAAATTGAAGTTTATTTTCACAATACAAAAACTTACAACCCCAATGGATTATATTCTCTCAAAGCTAAACTCTTGAACAAAGTCAAATTGTCGGCAGCGAGTAACAAAAAAACTCTTGCTTGTCATCGATATAGTTTTATTGACTTTCAGGAAAAATTTAAATGCATAAGATCAAAAATAGAAAAAATTAGGAACAGGGATAAAGTTTTAACTCTATGGTAGGCTTCAGGTTTGCCATTGATTTGCATAGTTGTAAGAAAAACGACTATTAAATACCAAAGTTCGAAAAAAACAAAATTGAGCTAAACCCAGTTTTTGCATGTTATATGATAAAACAAAATCTAAAATTTGCTGACTGTTCGTCGTTCACAGAAAGGAATTTAGTAGCTGAATAGTTACAAAAATTGAAATGGAATTGACAAAGGGACCTTGTTCATTAAAATTACATTGAAATTCTAGCAAAAACAATTCCAATCATAATTCCAAGTCGTCAACACCAGCTTATTCAGTTCAATTATCTTTTATCGTTTTAACTTAAACTTTTCAGAAGTTCTCAGGAGCTCTTTAAATTTCTGAAAGACTTTCTACCCAGGTAAAAAGTTATACTGAAAAAGATATATTATCATACAAATTTTTATCTTTTATTTTTTTGATACTAAAAGTTTACTCTAACAAAGATATAAAAAAAATTAGTGTACAAAAAAAGAACAAAAAAATTTGTGTGATACTATATCTTTTACAGTATAACTTTTTACCCCGGAAAAAAGTCTCTTAGAAAATAAAAGAGTTCATGAGAACTATGAAAAGTTTAAATTAAAACGATAAACGTTAATTGAGATTAACCGTAGCAAAAAATTTGACAGAAAAAAGAATTATTTTGGTGTAGAAAAAAGAAATAAACAAAACATTTGATTGGTTCTTCTTTTATATAAATCTTATTTAGTTATATCTTAGCATATGAAGTGATAATATAGAACAAAATATAGTCGAGGATACAAAAACTTTTTTTTTTGCGTTGTACTCTGTTCATTCTCAAAACAAAAAACGGAATCATTTTATCTACAGGACAGTCCATGAATTATCAGTCCTTTACAAATCTACAATATTAAAAAAGTTTTTTTTTATGGAACAAAGAATGTTGAAGAATAATTTACAGTCTAGGTTGTAAATTTTCTCGGTTTTCAACCATTCAGCATTCGTTTTCAACCATTTCAGCATTGATGTCTAGATACCAATACAACAACTGAAAAAACCCAAAATTTCAAATTGGCATAAAAATTCTGAGACAGCAACTTTTCTCAATAAATTAATTTGCTTATTTGATAACCTTTCACATATCAAATATTTCTTTTCGTTCTGAACCATTTCTTCACTTAATTTTGGTTTAAAAAAAAACTTTTCAGTTGCATCTCATAGTGAAATCAATTCAAAGATTAGGATATAGTGATTTTGGATTTCATCCATAGTGTTGACGAGGAGAATTTATATCTAGAAAAAAAGTTGCTTTTCTACCGCGCAAAAATTTAAACTATTTTCGTTTTAAAAATTAAATAAGTGATACTTAAGAATATTTCTTGAAAAGATCCCGCAACAGCTGTATTTGTATTCAATGCAACAGCTATTCTTTTTATCGAAGCGAAATTGAAAAAGTTTTCCTGAATAAGCTGGTGTTGACGACTTGGAATTATGAATGGAATTGATTATGCTAGAGTTGCAATGTAATTGTAAGGAATAAGGTCCCTTTGTCGATTCCACTTCAAGTTTTGGTAACTATTCAGCTACTAAATTCCTTCCGGTGAACGACGAACAGTCAACAAACTTTACACTTTGGTTTATCATATAACATGCAAAAACTGGGTTCAGCTCAAATTTGTTTATTTCGATTTTTGGTATTTGGTAGTCGTTTTTTTTTACAACTATGCAAACCAATGGCAAGTCTACCATAGAGTGAAAATTTTATCCCCGTTCCTAATTTTTCTTTTATCGATCTTATGCATTTAAATGTTTCCTGAAGGTAAAAAAATGCTCAGCTGCATCTTGTAATGAAATCAAGTCCAAAATTAGAAGTTAGTGATTTTAAAAGTCTTCAACAGAAAGAACTGGAAAATATTTGTTAAACTGCTTTGCTTTCATTGTTCAAACATAGTGACGACAAGGAGAGTTTGTATCTAATGAAACAATTGCTGTTTCACCCGGAAAAACTTTACTTTTTCTCAAATAAAATAGCTGATAATTGATAAGATTTTCATGAAAAGAACCCGCAACATCTGAATGTGTATTCATTGCAGCAGTTATTCTTCTTATTGGAGCTTTAATGAAAAGATAATCCCGAATAAAATGGTTTTGAAGAGATAGAATTATAATTGTTCTCTCTTAGTTTTCATAAAACTGTATTGAATTGCATTCTTTTCCGGATTCCATTGAAAGTTTCATAATTATTTCAGCTACTAAAAGTTGTCTGGTAAACATCGAACAATCAAAAGTTTTTAGACTTATTTGGATTATTAGATAAAACGTAAGAATTGGGTAAATATCAAACTACCCTAGTTCGACTTTTCGTATTTGGTAGTCACAGTTTTTCACAAGTAATCAAATCAATGGCAAGCCTTTTATAGAAAGAAAACGCTATTCTTCTTCCTAAGGAATTTACTCTATTATTGACATGATGCACATCAATAGCTTCCAGAAATTCTATGAAACTATATCCATGACAAGCACGAATTCCTTTATTACTCACTGACAGTTTAGTTTAATTTCTCCGAAATTTTCCTTCATGAGGATGAAGCCTATTGGCATTGTAACTCCTTGTTTTATTAAAACTAAGTTGCAGAATATGAGAAAAAAGAAATAGTAGATTGCTTACAAGATTTGAGTAAGGTTCTGATTCCTCATCTAACTCCTCCTAAAATTAAGCTTTGGGTTCTGATTTCTCTCTCTGAAAACCATCAAACAACCTTCTTTTGAAAAATTGAAGCTTTAAATTATGATACAGACTCTTAATTCAAATAGAGATTACGATGCATTTTAAAATCGATTCATTACTGCTATCGTCTAGAGAAATACTGTGAAATTTTTCTTGTGTGTAGGATGAATTAGTGTTTCCATATTTGAGATTGTTAAATTAAAATCTCCAAGGGGGTATTTGTAAAACCTCCGTACGGAAAATGACTAATTTGATTGAAATTCATTTTATATTGTCAAAATGTCTTTGCGAAAGGGTTATACTGATTCTACAACTAAGTTTTATTTCACCTGACCTCACAATTGTTTTCAAAATGTTTTTGTTCAAGCATCTTTTTTGTCGAGAAATTGTTTTGAGTTTTTTTCGTCCCAAAATATATGAAGATGCAATTTCAAATAAAATCTGTTCGGATTATTTTTGCAGCAAAAGAGGGTTGCAGTTCTTCCAAGAGTTTGTGCGAGAGCACCACAACTTCTTTCACGCTGTCCTACATGTTAATCTTACACGTTTTAGTTTTTTCACCTGTAGTATGTCTTATTTCTATTTTTCTGCTATGAAATGAGTTTTTTAACAACTTTTTTTCATTGTAGAATCGTAAAGAACTGATAATTCATGGACTGTTCTGTAGATAAAATGATTCCGTTTTTTGTTTTGAGAATGAACAGAGTACAACGCAAAAGAGAAGTTTCTGTATCCTCGACTATGTTTTGTTCTATATTATCACTTCATATGCTAAGATATAATTAAATAGGTTTTGTATAAAAAACAACCAATCAAATGTTTTGTTTATTTCTTTTTTCTACTCCAAAATAATTCTTTTTTCTGTCAAATTTTTTGCTACGGTTAATCTCAATTAACGTTTATCGTTTTAATTTAAACTTTTCATAGTTCTCATGAACTCTTTAATTTTCTAAGAGACTTTTTTCCGGGGTAAAAAGTTATACTGTAAAAGATATAGTATCACACAAATTTTATTGTTCTTTTTTTGTACACTAATTTTTTTTATATCTTTGTTAGAGTAAACTTTTCAAATTCTTTGCTACGGTTAAGTTCAATTAACTTTTATCGTTTTAATTTAAACTTTTCATAGTTCTCATGAACTCTTTAATTTTCTAAGAGACTTTATACCAGGGTAAAAAGTTATACTTTAAAAGATATGGTATCATACATGTCTTAACTTTTTTTTGTACCCTAATTTTTTTATATCTTTGTTAGAGTAAACTGTTAGTATCAAAAAAATGAAAAATAAAAATAGTATATCTTTTTCAGTATAAAATTTTTTACCTGGGTAGAGAGTCTTTTAGAAATTTAAAGAGCTCCTGAGAAATTTTGAAAAGTTTAAATTGAAACGATAAAACATAATTGAACTGAATAAGCTGGTGTTGACGACTTGGAATTATGATTGGAATTGTTTTTGCAAGAATTTCAATGTAATTGTAATGAACAAGGTCCCTTTGTCGATTCCATTTCAAGTTTTGGTAACCTTTCATTAACTAAACTCCTTTCTGTGAACGACGAACAGTCAACAAACTTTGGACTTTGGTTTATCATATAACATGTGAAAACTGGGTTTAGCTCAAGTTTGTTTTTTTTTCGAACTTTGGTATTTGGTAGTCGTTTTTTTTACCACTATGCAAATCAATGGCAAGCCTACCATAGAGTTAAAATTTTATCCATTTTCCTATTTTTTTTCTATTTTTGATCTTATGCATTTAAATGTTTCCTGAAAGTCAATAAACTTATATCGATGACAAGCAAGAGTTTTTTTGTTAGTCGCTGCCGATGATTTGAATTTGTTCAAGATTTTAGCTTTGAGAGAATATTATCTATTGGGGTTGTAAGTTTTTGTATTGTGAAAATGAACTTCAATATTTGACAATAAAAAAATAGTAGACTTTTTATTTAAAGAAGGAGGGTTCTGGCTCCTATTCTAAGTATTCCTCTGAGTTTGCTTTAATTTCAGCATTTTTCTCTATAGGCATCAAATTAATTTCCCTCAAAAAATTGAAGCTTTAATTTATGATAGTGACACTTATATCAAATAGAGATTACGATGCATCTCAAATTCAACATCATTAGTGCTTTCATCTAGAGGAATACTGGGAAAAACTTCTTGTCTGTAGGATGAAGTAATTGTTTCTATAACTGCGACTTTGTCAAAAATCTCTAATGAGCAACTTGTAAAAACTCCGCACCAAAAATGACTACTCTGATATAAAATTTCTTGTCAAAGTTGTCTATGCTAGAGCGACTCTTTGTCTACCCTTTTTTTTGAGAAAAATTGTACTGTTTTTACTTTTAGGTATCTTTTTTCTACCGCCCAATTCTTTTCGGTTTATTTTTATTCGAACTTTTTTTGATAATGTTCTGAATTTTTTTGGTCCACTAGCAAATTCTCCAATCTCGGAAGTTGCAATTTTGAATATATCTGTTCCGATTTTTTTTTTTGCAAAATAAAGGGTATTGCAGCTCTCAAGACTTTGTGCAAGACACCAGAATTTCTTCCAAGCTGTCTTTCGTATCTACTCAAAATGAGACTTTTTGTTCGTATAACAATTAAAAGAAGCATTAGCAATTACCTCAAGAGTAGAAAAAACCATGCCTACGATCGATAAAAAGTTATATATAAAAAAATTACCTTTAATCTGAACAACTCCTCAATTCGTTTACAAAAACAAATTCTTTTTCGAAATCTTTGAGGATGCATGTTTGAAGCTTTTTGTGGCTTTTTTTGTAGATAATTTTGAAACTTCAAGAAATTTAACTGTGTATTGTGGTTTGTAAACTTTACGAAAAAGAAATTTATTCTTTGAAAATCTCACACCAACTACAATTTGAAATTTGGTTTCTAATATTTGTTTCTCAAATTGATGTAGAGAATTATTTTTACAAAAGATTTTCCAATTAATCAATTCTTGGCTTCTTTAGGTGATCTATTAATGCAACAATTCTTTATCAATGCAATCAAGATATTTCACTATGTAGCGGTTTCACATCTTCTATGTAGCGGTTAATTGTGTTATTAAATGATTGAATAGTTCTCTCTGTAAGTGCAGCTTTTGTTTCACTGATTATTGATAAACTTCAAGGATTCTCCCCTTGCAAAATTTTTCAAAGATCCTCCATATTCTATTCCTTTACCAAAACACATTTTTTGAGGTGTCTTCCGAAAAAATGTTTTGAATTGATAAGAGTGCCACAAAAGCCAGTAATTATTTGATTCTAATGTTTTGAATTGCTGGCAAATCTACAAAAACAAGTTCATAAATCAATTTTTTTGATATATTTTGAGAAAGCTTGATTTCTTTGGAATCATTTTATGTGAGGACCAAATTTTGTATTAGATATTCT
This sequence comes from Symsagittifera roscoffensis, assembly GCF_963678635.1. Lineage (NCBI taxonomy): Eukaryota > Metazoa > Xenacoelomorpha > Acoela > Convolutidae > Symsagittifera > Symsagittifera roscoffensis. The sequence continues at coordinate 18,410,943 of NC_087063.1, forward strand.
GGTTTGTAAGAATCGTTAGTAAGAAAAAGTTTAAAAGAATTAACCTGATCTGCCCCTAAAAATGATCTATTAAGCCAATTGTTTAATGTTAAATGGTGCGATAGTTAAAACCCTTTAGTAGAACCTAAAATCCTTTTGTATAGAGAAATTATTTGTTGAGTTAGTTTCAAAGTTTCCCTTCGAAGTTTTACTACGTTTCTTTCAGAGGTTCTTGAATCTCTCCTCGTAGCAGTTTGACTAGACATTCGCTGAGAAACTTAATAAATTTTTTTGGGCAGACACGAATGAAGTTTAGGGAAGAAGGAATGTTTGGGGAAGAATTTTCGATAAATTGGGAGAATAGAGACGAATTGTTTGATCATCGTCCAAAAGCTTTGTCTCTGTTCCAGTTGGGATCTACAATTTAGTTGGCAATGAACCACTTTTGAAATAATATCTAAGTTCATTGACTTTTTTGTTGTTAAATTGATTAGTAAATACCAAATCGATTGAAGTTGCGTTTTGATCTGAATTTTGTGATTGAAATCCGAGTCCTAATTTTTGATGGAATGCACTGATTTGTTAAATATCTCTCATTAACGTGAACAAAACTATGCGAATATTTTTAAATTCATTATCTCTTCCTAATTTGTGTTGATTAAATAAGATATGCTTAATATATTTTGTGTTTAGACCCCTGTGTCTTCCAGCATTAGCAGTTATAGCAAATAGTCTAGAGTTTGTTTGAATTTCTTCAAAAAAGTCATCAAAAATAAGCATTTTCCCAGTTCCGTTATTGGTGAAAAAGTTCTTTCAAATCAAAGTCTACAGATTGGATAAGTTGAATGTTTTTTTTCTACATTTGACTATAAAAATGTTGGTAAAATTGAAAAAAGCAAAAGTCTTCTGTCAAAAATTGGTCGAAATGTCCCAATTTTCAACTAATCAAAAAAAAGATGCAAGTTCTCAGATCTACTCCGACCAACTTGGGAAATGAAAACTCGTTCTTTGGTAGATATTTTTTGTTCAAAGCTTTGGAGATTTTTTTTCATATTTTTCTTCATCAAAAACGAAAGTTCCTAATTCTTTCACTACATTTTGAAAGCAATTGATATCCAATACAACTAGACTCAAGATTTGAACTGTTTTTTTGCAGTTTTTGTTGAAAACGACCACAAATCGAACAAGGCAGATTCTGTTGAAGCCAATAAAATAAAATACAAATAGAACCAGTCACGTCACCAGTAAAAACAAGATTTGGGAACACCAGGCGCAACATAAAATATCCATGCCTTTTTGTGTAGTAGATTTCACATGTCCAACAGAACCAAGTAAATTGCATGAAGTCCAATTTGCAAGTTTACGAGAAAGCATTCTCAGCAGGAATCTCCTTAACCAGTTAGAACACCATTTGGGAGTTTTTGATCCATTTCTTTTACAAGTTTTTCCGGGTTCAAAACATTACAATTACAAAAAAATTGAATTTGTGTTTTTTTAATCTTTATTTTAGGAAAATTGTTGCTTAATCAATTACTCTGTAATTTTGATGTTTCTGTGCGGTCATTTTCTATAGTGCAGCAATAGTTTTTTTTTGAATGTCTCTATACAAATTAATAATCAGGGAAGTATATAATGCAGTATTTTATAATTGTAAAGACTGATTTTTTTTCGGTTGAATCCCATTTCTATGATATTTGTAAGATCCATGGATTTGTTATCAGTTCGGCAACCTATCAGAATTTTTCTTCTATCGTCATGAACAGTCCACTCAAAAGGAGATATTTAAGATTTTTCATCCAAAATCTGCAATTTTGGCAATTTTTGTAATTCTACAACAGTTAGCGAAACTATCGGGATTTTTCTTGTAAAAGTAAGAAAAAATCCCACTTTATGCGAATATTTGAAATTTAGTTTCCGTAAAAAATCAATATTCCAGTTAATACTGTTCATTTCAAAAGCATATTGAAAAAAAACTGATTTCAAAGGAAAAAATAATTGAGTTTTTAGACAAATAGCAAAATAATCAAATTTGATGTACATTTACAGTTCACAACAAAAATAGTCTCCAAAAACTTGGAACCGTTTTTTGAATTTGTTCACAGCCTAGTTGACCTGGATATTTTGTTACCATGCCTCATTTTTTGCAGTCAAGAGGCAAATCTGATTGTAGGTAGGCTTGTTGACATCGTTCTTATTGATTGCGACACGAAAATGTCTTCTATTTAAATTGCTGTGTCTTAAACATTGTTGCAGTTGGCAAACTCCTGGCTCATGTTTGACTCGTTATCAGAAGTGAGACCCAAAATAGGAACAAATCTGAGATTTTCAGAATTGTCAATACCAAGTTTCTGTTTGCCGAAACTGCTTCTCCTTCTTTTTTTACCGAGATAAACTCGCTGTCGCTTATCGAGTCGTCCCAATTCATTTTATGAATAGTTTGAAGCGGGTTGAAAATGTATTTTCTACTAGTACGATTATGGGAGCAAGCAAACCTCCCAGTTCATAAATCATTTTCTGAAAATCCAATATAACTGGGACTAGTCATTTCTCTTGATATCTTTTTTCAATGGGAGAACAGACTGATCAGATGAAAAATTTGAAACATTTGGTTTTGAGAATAATTGAATAAAGAAATAAAAAGTGTGATTCGTTCAATTAATCATAAAAAGAAAAAGTGGTATATATAAAAAATTCGAGCAATAAATCTTTGTTCCGGACGGCTGATGCTATGTGTCACGCTCATCACAGCTTTTACTCGGGTTATAATGACAAATCGTTTTTCATTTCCGTTTTTAGTGATTTCTAGGAAAAATAAATAGAAACTCAAGTTTATTGTGTCTCTACCCATACTTCTTTCTACTTTTTGGACCATTGCAAATTCTACTAGTTTATCTCTCAATCGAATTATCAACGATCGCGTAATTTTCGTATCACCAAATTATAGTTTGCGTATTTGATTTATACAAATACAGATTTCACTTAAATGATATATCAATATATGGCAAACATCTTCACCATTTTTTTTGCGATGTTCATCGCAGTCTGCAATGGAAAAGATTGCCAATTATTGATAAAACTATAGCGATAAAAAAAACTCAATTGATATAAACTGGCTTCCTCACAAACTAACGACGGCTCATACTTTCTAGAAAGAGTTGGAAAGGTACAAAACTGAAAAAATCAACCTGATTTGTTGAAAATAATTGATTGCTTTTTGGATGACTCTGGATTTGTAGATAACCATGATGTCAATTTTTCTAAGAAAAACTAAAAAATTATAATAATCTTCCTGTTTTTTTCTTACTTTCGCAAGAGTTTATTCGAAAGATATTGAAGTTTTTTTGCAGTATTTCTAACAAAATGCTAAAACTATTTAGTTTTTCCAACAAGATGCTAAAAGTGTTTCACTTTTGTCAAACTAATTGTGAAAAAAGTTTCAATTTTTTTTTAAAAATGCAAGAATTGTTTCACTGTTTTCTACAAAATGCGAAACAAGGATCACTGTCAAGTAGTTTTTAAGAAATTCCAACAAATTTTGTACTTAAAAGCAAAAATTTTAGTGTCTTCGCTAACATGTGTGAAAAAATTTATCAATTTTCTATATGTAATCTTTCTATTGGTAGTGTAACTTGAACTCTAACTGTTTTTTCGATCATTTGAAAGGGTTCACCCTGAACTACTCGTCTGTTTTCATGGTTAAAACCAAATTGTAAAAAAAACTTAAAATTTCAAAATTATTTATCAAAGAACAATTATTCACAAACAATACTAATGAAACATCTGTCGAGCAGCAGAAAATTTACTTATAGAACGCAGAGCTGTTTGGAGTATCAACGCTGGTGGTTGCTGTGGTGGGGTCTTCTGAGACATCATTCTCATCAGATTCCGCTTCCTAATAAGGTAAGATGAAACCATCTACTCATTGCACAAGAAATTGAGAATTAGGAAAATGGACTTGCATCTTGCGATGTTCGTTGAAGTCCCTTTGCATGATCTCAAACATGTGCTAAGCTTAAATTTGGACATTCATTCGTGCCAGATATAATGCACAGACTGTTTCTCGCACTTGGAGTAAGTAACAAAAGAGAGAACATTTCAGTGTACTGAAAGGTTGCGCCTGTGCAGCAAAACCTATTTCTGCTATGATAGAAACACTGACAAACTCTAATTTAATGGCAAAGTTCTCGAAGATTCACAACTTTTTTTCGAAGATACTGAAGATGGCCTCATGTCTAATTACAGACAAGTTCATGACGAAGCTGTAAAATTGAAAAACCGCTAGCCATGTGGTCGGAACAAAATAAAAAAGGACTCAGTTACTTTTACCCGAAAAGGAAAGATCTCAATGATGGAATCCACACTAAACCATTGAGCTTCTAGCTTTAACTTGTAAATTGTATTAAAACTTCATAAGTTGCAGTGATTTATACGTTTTTTTTGTATTTTTTTTCTCAAAAAACATGATTTTTTCAACAAGTTTCAGTATTTCAGCATATTTTCAACACAAAGTCAATATATATATATATATATATATATATATATATATATATATATATATATATATATATATATATATTTAAACTTAACTTCTTACACATTGGTGTATGGAACTTTAAAGATGGTCAATTCGAGCGCCAAAAAATTGATACTTGAGCGCAAAAAACTTTTGGAAGCTTGCTTTCTTACCATCTGAAACTCTAAGAATTATAACCTATCTCAATACATTGGTAAATTTAATTCATATCTTAATACATAGCCAGTGGTCCCGGAAATTACTCCTTATCTTAATAATGAGGACCGCCGGTACCCCCTAGCTCTTCATAAATATATACTACTCCTACATTTCTGAATCGGGTCTCAAATGAAAAACTTGGTAAAATTTGAAAAAAATATATAATTCATGACGGCATTTCTTGACGTTTACAAAAACAATTTTTGTTTGTTTTGCTAATCCATTTAATGACCAGTAGGATGATCACGTTTTCTTTAACGAGTTTTTGTTAAATTAGCTACAATTGAGCAGAAAAAAACTACGTACCTCAAAAATGTTTGCTATTTGTTAATTGGCCGTAAAAAAATTATTTTGCAGTCTGGGACTGAATCCCTTATTATATAATCCTCAGAACAAGTTGCTGGTTTTTTGATGAACAAATTAAATACTGAATGGGTTTTTCATAAAAAAGTTTGGTAAGAAATTTAACCTGTGGTTTCACCTAATAATCATGTTGTTTTTCAATAATGCTTTGTTTTAGTTTTTTTCAATAATGTTTTTTCAAATATAGTTCGAACAAGATATTGATCTTTCTGATTGCGCCTCAAAAAGTTTTGAAGAGTTTAATCTACTAGTCAATGAACGCTTAAATTTTTCAAGCTCCAGAAGTACACGAAAGTAGCCACATCATTGGCCCATCCCACTAGCTATTGTAATGAAAAAACAACCGTATAGTAAACAAAAGTTTCAAGCAAAAAGGTTAGTCTTTATTCCTATGGATTTCTGAATTCACAGAAGTGTTTGATAGCCAAAAACGAAGGGCAAAATTGAGAGAAAATGGGCCATTACAAACTGAATTTGGTTTGTTGGCATGGTGAAAAATGCGCTTTAATGACAAGCACGCAAAACATATCAGCCAGACTTTATTGTTTACCATAGCAAACCATGCTAATATAATTCTGCTCTTAATTTTTTCTAATGAAAGTGAATCAAACTTCTCGTGAATCGCAACAGCTTTAAAAGTAAAAAAAGAAGAAAAACTCATCCCTCGATAAAAAATTATGCCTCGTTAAAAATTATCATAGATTATTTTTCTGTGAGCACTTGTTTTTGAGTATTATTATTGTTCCGACTTTCGAAGAAAGTGACGGAATATTTGCGTTCAGGGTGATTTTTTTTATCCAGACAAATTTCGACTTTCTGCCTAGCCAATTTTGATGAAACTTTTCATATCAACCAAAAGGTACTGTAGTATTGAGTTTAAATTTGAAAAAATATTTTACCTGCGATCATTTTTTGTGAAGTTATGAGGGTTTAAAAATTGCCAGTTTGGCTAAATTGGGATAATAAACGCGCGATATATTTTGTGCTATTAAAGCATAAGCTGAGAGGTAATCCTCCTTAGAAATCGTTCCCCATTGAGTTTAGGCATGCTATATGATCTATTTATTACTTTACTATATGCAAAATCTATTACTTTGTACTTTACATAGCGTGTGGAGGACAAATTGAATTTTTTTTGAAAGTTTTTTCTTACAATTTTAGGGAAAACTACTTAATAAACCTTAAAAAACAGTCTGAACAATCAAGGCTTTGTCCTGATACGAGCAGTATTGTACCAATTGGTACTATACATAGCATGTGGGGAGATGGTTTTCAAAAAACTCAAAAAATGATTTGAATTTTTTCAGTTTTTTGTTTAAAGTTTCATCAATTATTTTAATATCAACTAATCCATAGAAAATACAATCCACTCGGAAATTGTTAGTTCCTAATATTTTGAATTTAGCTGTATCTAGGTAAATTTATTGGCTTCTAGGTAAAAAAAATAATCCAAAAATAGAAAATGAAAAAATTAGGAATTTTGGACAACATCAAAAACCAAGTGTGAAAACTTGAGTTGCAAGAAAAAAAACGACCAACTAATTAGCCTTAATTCAATTTGGAACCATTTTTTTTAATGCGGGATAATTCACCACGCATAATTAATTTGCGTTACACTCTCAGCATTATGAATAAATTCTTCAAAGCGCGCATAATTTAGTCCAGAACATGGCCAATTGCCAATTTTCAAATCCCCAGAACTTTTCAAAAAGTAATCAGAGGTTAAATAGCTTTTTAAGTTTGAACTCAGAAAGTCGATATCTCCAATGGCGTATAGAAAACTGTTAAGTCTAAAACTATTATTTTGATAGGTGAAAATCGCAAAACATTCGATAGGCGAAAATGTGTATTTGAAAACAGCAAAAGAAACTCTCGGCTGCAGTTTCACGGGGTAGCAGCGAACTCGTGTGTAAGCTCAAAACATCAGAAGAAACTATTAGAAGAAAAATAGCTCAATTTTTTAGCGACTCGGATGGCGTGGCGTGGCGTGGTTTTGTAAGCTTAGAGCAACAGTAGAAACTGATTTGAATGACATTGCGCGCTTGTTAAGCTAGAAACAGCGGTAGAAACTCAGACAGCATTGCGGGTATGTACCCTACGATCTAAATGCAGAAGAAACTTTTAAAAGAACAGCTTCTCAAAATTTTATTGACTAAATGGCATTGTACGCAGTGTGAGATCAAAACTGCAGTAGAATAAACTCCAATTGTACCGGTTTCTCATTGTTTTTACTGAGATGAAGTGGGTCTTGCCTTGTGTTAGCTCGAAAATGCACAACCAATTTCTGATAAAACCACTCTTCCGATGAACCACTCCTCATTTTTTAACCAAATGGAATGGAGTTGAGTAAAGTTGTAAGATAAAAAAATCACTTCATTCAGTGATCATAAATAGTGAAGTCTCTCCAAATTAAAATGAGGCGTTATTTCAATTACTCACTAAGTTAAGCTAACTGCATAAGGGGGAAGTTTATTTCATCTAGTAACTATAAATACTGAAGCTATCATAATAAACTTACAAGAGTCAGTTAAAAAATAAAATCGATGAATACAAGAATCAACTCTTTTTTAGACTTTGCATAACTTTTAAGTGAACGATTTTCAAAAAACAGTCAGAAAAAAATTCAATTTTTTTTTTGATTTTTTATCATAGAATAAAAAGGCAGCGGATGACTTGTTAATTAATTGATTATGCAAAATAAACGTTTTGCTTTCTACAGAAATTGTTTTGCAATCACTTTTTCTATTAACTTTTGTTTCAGTTTACGCTTTAAAATGGCGGTTTCTATAAATTATTCTACGTTCTCGCCGTTGACTAGTATGACTTTCTTAAGTTTACGCGAAAATAGATAATCTCGCAAAAATAGGTAATAGGCAAATGCCATGTTTTGCAAAAATGATTATGTGTTTGTTCCTGACTTTTGATAACCATTTTGAGTTATTAGTTTTGTGTTTTTGCTTACATATAATCATCTGCTCTGAAGCAGATTATTTGAACAATAGAGATAGTTCATCCAGTGATTATAAATAACGAAATTTTTCCAAATTAAATTGAGGCGTTAATTCATTTACTCACTAAGTATTGGTATGCTAACTGTATGAGGGAGAAGTTTTTTTCATCCAGTGATTTTAAATACTGAAATTGTCATAATAAATTTACAACAGTCAGTTAGAAACTCAACTTCTGAAATAAATAAAAACTAAGTTTTTCAGTTATTTCATAGATAATAAAAGGCTGCAGATAACTTTTACATGCTACAGAAATTGTTTTGCCTTGATCACTTTTTCTTTTTACTTTTGTCTTGTTTTACGTTTTTCTTTTGCGTTTTCGACGTTGAATTGCATGGTTTTATTAAATTATGCAAGGAACAGGAAGTGCGTGCCATATTTTGCAAAAATTTCGACGTATTTTTTTCCTGATTTTTGATAGCCGTTTTGAGTTATGATTATCAAGTTTTCTTTACATCTAAATCATCTGCTCTAGTATAGATACATCCTCACAGAAAATTATTCCTTCAAAAACGGGAGAAATATAAATTCCCGACTTAAGTTCTCATCAGTTCGTAATTTTGTTATCAAGTATAGTGGCAGCGCGCGCATTTGAAAACAGCAATAGAAACTCTAAACTGCACACCTTTTTATTTTTTTGTATTTCATTTTTACGGGGTAGCATCGAGCGCGTGTGTAAGCTCACAACATCATTCGAAACTATCAAAAAAAAAGCTCATTTTTTTTTACCAATTGGCATGGCGTATCACGATTTTGTACGCTTAGAGCAGCAGTAGGAACTCTAAATAGAACAGCTTCTCTTTATTTTAACTGACAACGCGCGCTTGTTACGCTAGAAAAAGCAGTAGAAACTCTAAGTGTAACACTTTTTTCATTTTTTTTCTTTTTCAGATTTTTCGCAGACAGAATTGCGCGTATGTGTAAGCTCGAAGCAGCAAAAAAATTTCTTGAAAGAACGGCTTCTCAAAAATTCATTGAATAAAATGGCAGCGAGCGCACGCATGCGTAAGCTCAAAAAAGCAGTAGATAATTCAGGTGGTTTCTTATTACTATTACTGAGACGGAGTGCGTCTCGCAGTGTGTAAGTCGAAACTGCTGTACCAATTTCTGATAGAACAACTTTTTTCACCAAATGGAATGGAGTTGAATGCAAAAGTAAGATTGAAACATCCCTAAAAACTCGAAATAGTGCTGCTTATGCAAAATTTACATTAGTAACTTTCAAAACGGCCAACAAATGTTGGTTATTTTTTTTGTTGATGCATGAAAATTCGCCCAGATATTCTTGCTATCTGGTGATGAATATTTTAGGGGTCACTCTGAGGATGTCAAGATCATCAGCTATCAGCTTCTTTTTCATATATAATTCGATATCGTTTCTATATCAAATTGCAACTTTTCAATTAAGTGTTTTTATCAAAATTTTGAAAACTTAATTTGATCCAGTGTTATAAATACTGTAGTCTATCCAAATTAAAATGAGGCGTTATTTCAACTACATACTAAGTTAAGGTATGCTAACTGTATAAGGGAGAAGAAAGGCAGCAGATAACTTGTCACTTAAATGAATATGTCAAAAAACCGTTTGGCATTCTACAGAAATTGTCTTGCTTTGATTTTTTTGCTTTTAAATTTCGTTTCATTTTACGTTTCAAATGGGGGTTGCTAATTTTTTTACGTTCTCGCCGTTGACTAGTATGATTTTTTCAATGTACGCAAACAAAACAGGAAGTGAATGCCATATTTTGCAAAAGTGTAGACATGTTTATTCCTGATAATTGATATCTCTTTTGAGTTTTTACTTTCATGTTTTCCCTCACATCTTATTATCTGCTCTAAGACGAATAGGTTCTCACAGAAAAATTTTCCGTTGAAAAACGGAAAAATTGAAAGTTCCCGAATTGAGTTCTGATCGATTCGTAATTTATTGATCGATTCGGGTGGCATCGCGCGCATGTGTATTTTAAAACAGCAGAAGAAATTCTAAATTGAACAGCTTTTAAAACTTTTTATCGACTTCAGTTTTACCGAGTAGCATCGAGCACGTGAGTAAGCTCAAAACAGAAAAAACAGGTACAGTGTAAGCTCAGAAGAAACTATCAGAAGAAAAGTGGCGCAAGTTTTTACCGACTCGGATGGCGTGTCACGCTTTTATCAGCATAGAGCAGCAGTAGGAAATAGTACAGCTTCCTAAAACTTTTGTCGACTCGGATGGCATCGTGCGTCTGTTAAGCTAGAAACAGCGTTAGAAGCTCTAAATGCAACACTTTTTTTCAGTTTGTTCTGGGCTCAGATGGCATTGCGCGTATGTTTAAGATCGAAACATCAGTAAAAACTCGTAATAGGGCTGCTGATGTGAAATTTGTACTGGTGACTCTCAAAACGGCCAACAAAGGTTGTTTATTTCCTCTCTTAATAATTGAAAATTCGCCCAGATCTTCTTGCAATCTGGTGTCAGAAACTTTGGGATCAGTTTGATGAGGTTGAGGCCATCAGTTTATCATTTATATGTAATTTCTTTATCGTTTTTATATCAAATTTTGACTTTTCAACAAAGTGTTTTTGTCAAAAATTTAAAAGCATTTTTGGAAAAATGTAAAATGACAAAAATGAAAAAGATGTTTTTGTTCCGACTTTCGTAACAAAAGTAATTGTTCCGACTTTCGTACAAAAAAGTAACGGAATATTTGTGCTCGGGTGGGTTTTTTTTTTCTTCAGACAAATTTAGACCTTTTAACTGGCCATTTTTGACGGAATTTTCTTATATAATTCGAAAAGTATTGAGTTTTTGACCTTTAATTTGGAAAGATATTTCACCTGTGACCATTTTTCGCAAAGTTATGGGGGTTTAAAGATTGCCAATCTGCTCAATTTGGGACAATTAACGCGCGATATAATTAGCGCTCTTAACGCGTCAGCGGAGATCTAATCCGTCTTAGAAATCGTTCCAAATTGGTTAAAGGAAGCTTATTTGCCATAATTGATTTGTTATAAGGAGCGAAATACATCCTTTTGTACATTTTATGGCGTGTGGTAGATGACTTTCATCAAAAATTTCAAATTTTAGAAAAAAAGTTTTTTTTATTTTGTTTTATTTCATTTAATTTTTTAATGTTATTGCTGCTCCATAAACCTTGAAAGGCAGTCGGAACATTCAGGGCTTCACCCTGATACGAGCAGTTTTGTTTATTTTTCATTTTCATTCTTTTATTAGTTGCTCTTGGAAAAAAACTGATAGAGCAATTTTGTTTATTCTTAGATTTGTACGACAGTCTGCTTTTCAGATGGAGATTGAAAGCAGTTCTTCGAGCTGCCATGAAAACTAAAAAAATGCGGAGATTGCCTTTACAAGGCATTGTAGCTTCCCTATTGCCGTACCATGCTCAGGTTCGAAGCAGGATTTTGCTCTAAGTTCTATTTTGGCAAACAATTACAAGGCACACTATAAACATGGATAATATTTGACACACAATCAGTCAGTCGCGCACAAATTTTTAAAGCAATATTTATAAAGCTCACTACATTATAAAGCTAAAACTCTTTTCCACCTGAAACAATATAAATAATTGAATAAAAAAGAGGGAAGATCTCAGAGTCATGAGAACAGCCTCCTCCTTCATGTTCTATTTCACCCAAAAAGTGCATCGAAGTTCAAAAAGTGACAATCGATACTTGAAAAACTATCAGTCAGATATGCAGTATTATCAAAGCCTTAGAAAACTAAAAGCCTTATAAACTCTCCCGATGATCATTTTTGAGCTTTTCGATACACTTTTTAGGTGAAATAGTTATGTATGAGGAGGTTGTTCTCATGGCACAAGATCCATGTTTAGAAAACATAACAGACGGACATCGTGCAAACGGTCTAAAGCCGACTGAGATTTACAGCAAACGGTCTAAAACCTTTCCTCTATTTTCAATATAATTATTTATATTGTTTCAGCCACAAACGGTGGGAAGGAATTTTGGCATGAGATGTTTTTTTCAGCAAAATCAGGTCCGATTCCGAGAATAAATTTCTCAGTGTTGAGATGAATTTATACAGTTGAGTGAAATATATTACACCACAGAGAAGGTGTCTAATTTTCTATTAATTTTAAGTTTATTCAAGCCATTTTGAAGCTAATTTTTTCAAACATGATTTTTTCCAACGTAAAGAAATTTGTTCTATGATTGGTTAAGTCAGAACATTGTATGCTATTTTCACAGCAATTGAAAACTCTACCCGGATTGATCTTGCAGAGAAAATCAGTACTGTTGCAGTATTGTTACAGCAAAAAAAACAGTACTGTTACAAAATTGCGCCAGCGTCAATTTATCTTTGATCAGAGAAAAAGGGAAAAATCAGCAATAAAAACAGCACTGTCACATAGATAAATCAGCACTGTAACAACACTGTTACAGAGATGAATCAGCAGTGTAACAGCACTGAAAATAGCAAAAATAGCACTAAGAAAGCAAAAAAGCTCAGAAAAATTTCAAAAACAGCGCTTAAAAACTGCAAATGCAGCACTAAAAATTTGAATTTAAAACAGTGACAACAAATAACAATAGAAAACTGGTCTAAAAGTTCAGGTTTAGAGTCAGTTTTGGTATTTTACTCAAATTGATAAAGACGTTCAGGTTTCGGGTTCGGCTTTGTAATCAGCCTCCTTTCCTGTGTCAAAGTATCGACAGTTGTTGCCTTTTAACCTTCTTTCAGTAACTCCACGTGGTTGCCCACAATAGTTTTGATTCTCTTTGCATCAAACTTGCTCAAAAGTTTCACAAAAACCCGAGAGCCAAAATTTTCCTGTAAACTTTGCGATGCGGCGCTTATATTATTTTATGGTCCCGATACAAAGCTTTGGGCGTCAATCGGATCAAACTTTTGACCACTTCTCTTAAGCGTAAACTGCGTTTTTAGGTAGTTTACAGCTAATTTATAATATAGTTTTTAAACTACAAGGTCACTTCAATTTTTTTTGATTGTAACGGCACTTAACAAATTTTTGGACAAAAACAGAGAAACAAAAACAACAGTACTGCAACAAAGTTGATTCTTTTTGTTTCATTGTTTTTTTTTCTTCCTGGAACAGTACTGGAAAAAAACATATCACTGGTTTTACTGTGAAACAGTACTGATTATTACTGGCAGACCAATCCGGGTATCGTAAAATATATTTGAAAAGTGCTGGATTTCAAAAACTGAATAAGGATATGCAATTGAGGGCTTTCGGTCCTTCTGCCATGAAGCATCCCAAATTCAGCAATTAACTCGTCTCATGACTGTTTTAAAGGTAAAGTTGAAGAGGCATGTACACGTAGATCTCGTATTGGTTTATCAGGATTCTTTGAAACGCACAATCTCCAGATCTGAAAACGGAACATTTCACATTAAATGATGAAAAACAGAACATTTCACGTTAAATGATGAACTCGGATGCACAATTCAAGATACTCTCCTAATAGGTCAACTTGAGATCCTTTACTTACTATTTGACTCGGTTTCCGCACAGCTTTGCAATTTGCACACGTAAACTCCCACAAAATTAGTCTATATCTGTATCCGAATAAAGGATATTGACTTCTTAAGATATCGGCAGCGTGTGAAATATTCGATTCGGATTTTCTGAAAACTCCAAAAAAGAACCAGGTTGATAACCATCAATAAAAAACGTTTTAGGGGAGTATTTTACCTTGGTCCCGCTCTCTTTTTTTCTAAGATTAGATTCATAGGCCAGGAGTTTATATTAAAAAGCTTAAGTCCTCGAAAATGCGCTAAAACCGTTTATTGACCATTTTTTTTAAAATAAGCGCCGTGATCTTGATGGGTATTCAATCGCTCTTAACTGAGGAACATTCGGTTATATTGTCGGTTCTTATGCACTAAACGGCCCAAAATTAGTATTTCGACATCTTGATCTTGAACTGAAATTAATGTGGTTGAATCTGATTGGCTATTTAGCCAATCAAACTCAAACATGGTCGATATTTCAATTAAAATTCCAGCCCGTAAATTGATTAGCCGAAATCCTCAAAAATATGGAACTTTTTTCGACAATATTTAACTGAAACGTTGTGGCTGGACGAATTTCACAAGTGAATTGAAATTAGTTGGATTTTTTGAAAGAGTTCCATGTTTTTGATAAGTTCTGCTAGTATTTTCATCCGCAGGAAGTTTTGTTGAAAATGCCTGACTGCGTTGTTGAGCTAAATTTAGCAAATCAGGTTCGACCGCATATATTTCAGCTGAAGATATACAAATGAAGTTTTAGGGCCGTTTAGTGCATAACACAAGATCCGTTATATCTCCCAAAATTTCATGCGGAAGAAAATAGAAAATACCCGGGTTGACCTCCAAAGACCGAAAATGCTAATCATACAATTCCATAAACTAAGTCTATGAAAAATTTGAAAAAATGCTACTCATACAAATTTCATACAGTTCGCTAAAACGGAGTCATCGAATTTTTGAATAAAAATTCTTGTTTTTGCATATAAGTTGTTGTATCTTCATACATTAAAAAGAATTTTTTTTGTCAAAAAATGCGAATCATACATTTTTCATATATGAAAAATCTATGACTAGCATTTTCTGATGGCTAAGTTGTTTTGAATTTGCCGCAAACAATTTTTTAAAAACCATTTTGGTACTCACACAAACATTTTTCAAAAAAAAATTTGCATGCAAAAATTAATTTTTTGTGTGTATAACGTAGTCCTGGATACACAAAAGTTGAGTTTTTTTCCATTTCTCTGGATAACATTTTTCAAAAACACTTAACACGCCTATTTATTTTGTATGGCATGCTGTTGTATGCTTTGGTCAATGCATGATTCATTAAAGTTTAAAATTTTTGAAAAATTGAAAGACGGTCAAACATGTGGTGACCCTATTTCTGAGTAACCAAGGTTTTTGTCAAATGTGTTCGCTTACAAAAACCACCCAAAATTATTGCGAATTTAGATTTAAACTTTAGAAATTTAAAAATAACTAATCATAGACCTTTCATGCAATTTTACGTACTTATGGAATTGCATTAAAAGTAAATGATTAGCAAAAAGTAAATTTTCATATATGAAAATTGTATGACTAGCATTTTTAATCAATCCGGGTACAGAGCAATGTGTTTGCGCTACATGATTTGGCATATGACTCATTTTAATCAATCAAAGTTACAGAATGCGGAGATTGCCTTTACAAGGCATTGTAGCTTCCCTATTGCCGTACCATGCTCAGGTTCGAAGCAGGATTTTGTTCTAAGTTCTATTTTGGCAAACAATTACAAGGCACATGGATAATATTTGACACACAATCAGTCAGTCGCGCACAAATTTTTAAAGCAATTTTTATAGAGCTCACTAAATTATAAAGCTAAAACTCTTTCCCACCTGAAACAAGATAAATAATTGAATAAAAAAGAGGGAAGATCTCAGAGTCTTCATGTTCTATTTCACCCAAAAAGTGCATCGAAATTCAAAAAATGACAATCGATACTTGAAAAACTATCAGTCAGATATGCAGTATTATTATCAAAGCCTTATAAAACTAACTGTTCCTCTCCCGATGATCATTTTTGAGCTTTTCGATACACTTTTTAGGTGGAATAGTTCATATAGGAGGAGTTTGTTCTCATGGCACAAAATCCATGTTTAGAAAACATAACATACGGACATCGTGCAAACAGTCTAAAACCGACTGAGACCTTTCCTCTTTTTTTAATTTATTTTTAAATTATGTATATTGTTTCAGCCACAAACGGTGGGAAGGAATTTTGGCATGAGATGTTTTTTTTCAGCAAACTCAGGTCCGATTCCAAGAATATACTTCTCAGTGTTGAGATGAATTTATACAGTTGAGTGGAAAATATTACACCACAGAGAAGATGTCTGATTTTCTATTAATTTTAAGTTTATTCAAGCCAGTTTGAAGCTAATTTTTTCAAACATGATTTTTTCCAACGTATAGAAATTTGTTCCATGATTGGTTGAAGTCAGAACAAAATATGTTACTTTTACAGCAATTAAAAACTCTACCCGGATTGATCTTGCAGAGAAAATCAGTACTGTTGCAGTATTGTTACAGCAAAAAAATCAGTACTGTTACAAAATTAAGCCAGCGTCAATTTATCTTTGATCAGAGAAAAAGAGAAAAATCAGCAATAAAAACAGCACTGTCACATAGGTAAATCAGCACTGTAACAACACTGTTACAGAGATGAATCAGCAGTGTAACAGCACTGAAAATGGCAAAAATAGCACTAAGAAAGCAAAAAAAGCTCGGAAAAGTTTCAAAAACAGCGCTAAAAAACTGCAAATGCACCACTGAAAGTTTGAATTCAAAACAGTGACAATAAATAACAATAGAAAACTGGTCTACTGGTCTATCCCAAATGCAGCAATTAACTCGTCTCATGACTGTTTTAAAGGTAAAGTTGAAAAGGCATGTACACGTAGATCTTGTATTGGTTTATCAGGATTCTTTGAAACGCACAATCTCCAGATCTGAAAACGGAACGTTTCACATTAAATGATGAAAAACAGAACATTTCACGTTAAATGATGAACTCGGAAGCACAATTCAAAATACTCTCCTAATAGGTCAACTTGAGATCCTTTACTTCCTATTTGACTCGGTTTCCACCCAGCTTTGCAAATTGCACACGTAACTCCCACAAAATTAGTCTAAATTTGTATCCGAATAAAGGATATTGACTTCTTAAGATATCGGCAGCGTGTGAAATATTCGATTCGGATTTTCTGAAAACTCCAAGTAAGAACCAGGTTGATAACCATCAATAAAAAACGTTTTAGGGGAGTATTTTACCTTGGTCCCGCTCTCTTTTTTTCTAAGATTAGATTCATAGGCCAGGAGTTTATATTAAAAAGCTTAAGTCCTCGAAAATGCGCTAAAAACCGTTTATTGACCATTTTTTTTGAAATAAGCGCCGTGATCTTGATGGGTATTCAATCGCTCTTAACTGATGAACTTTCGGTTATATTGTCGGTTCTTATGCACTAAACGGCCCAAAATTAGTATTTCGACATCTTGATCTTGAACTGAAATTAATGTGGTTGAATCTGATTGGCTATTTAGCCAATCAAACTCAAACATGGTCGATATTTCAATTAAAATTCCAGCACGTAAATTGATTAGCCGAAATCCTCAAAAATATGGAACTTTTTTCGACAATATTTAACTGAAACGTTGTGGCTGGACGAATTTCACAAGTGAATTGAAATTAGTTGGATTTTTTGAAAGAGTTCCATGTTTTTGATAAGTTCTGCTAGTATTTTCATCCGCAGGAAGTTTTAATGAAAATGCCTGACTGCGTTGTTGAGCTAAATTTAGCAAATCAGGTTCGACCGCATATATTTCAGCTGAAGATATACAAATGAAGTTTTAGGGCCGCTTAGTGCATAACACAAGATCCGTTATATCTCCCAAAATTTCATGCGGAAGAAAATAGAAAATACCCGGGTTGACCTCCAAAGACCGAAAATGCTAATCATACAATTCCATAAACTAAGTCTATGAAAAATTTGAAAAAATGCTACTCATACAAAATTCATACAGTTCGCTAAAACGGAGTCATAGAATTTTTGAATAAAAATTCTTGTTTTTGCATATAAGTTGTTGTATCGTCATACATTAAAAAGAATTTTTTTTGTCAAAAAATGCGAATCATACATTTTTCATATATGAAAAATCTATGACTAGCATTTTCTGATGGCTAAGTTGTTTTGAATTTGCCGCAAACAATTTTTTAAAAACCATTTTGGTACTCACACAAACATTTTTCAAAAAAAAATTTGCATGCAAAAATTAATTTTTTGTGTGTATAACGTAGTCCTGGATACACAAAAGTTGAGTTTTTTTCCATTTCTCTGGATAACATTTTTCAAAAACACTTAACACGCCTATTTATTTTGTATGGCATGCTGTTGTATGCTTTGGTCAATGCATGATTCATTAAAGTTTAAAATTTTTGAAAAATTGAAAGACGGTCAAACATGTGGTGACTCTATTTCTGAGTAACCAAGGTTTTTGTCAAATGTGTTCGCTTACAAAAACCACCCAAAATTATTGCGAATTTAGATTTAAACTTTAGAAATTTAAAAATAACTAATCATAGACCTTTCATGCAATTTTACGTACTTATGGAATTGCATTAAAAGTAAATGATTAGCAAAAAGTAAATTTTCATATATGAAAATTGTATGACTAGCATTTTTAATCAATCCGGGTACAGAGCAATGTGTTTGCGCTACATGATTTGGCATATGACCCATTTTAATCAATCAAACTGTTTTAATGTCCCGACCTTCGAAGAACGTTTTGAATTGTTTATGCTTGATTTTTAGTGTTCATGATTTAATGTTTGCTTTCAAATTTAAAGTTTTCAAAAATTTTTTAAAAAAATTGAAAACAATGAAATTTTTTTGAAAGTAATCTCCTCACACGCTATGTCAAATGCAAAATGATAAATCTCGTATATTGTATTAAAAGTATTAAATAGACCAATTAGCATGCCTCAATCTAATTTGGAACTTGTTCCAAGACGGATCAATCTGCGCTCGCGCATTAATTGCCAAAATGATTATCCCAAACTGACATATTTCAAACCTCCAGAAGTTTACAAAAAAGGTCGCTGGCATGTGTTTTTTTAAAATTTGAGTTCAAGCCAGCCAATTTTTTGGGAAGATACGAAAGAATTCCGTCAAAGATGGCTAGTTAAAAAGTCGAACATCGTCTGGAAAAAAAGCACAAATATTTTGTCCCTTCCTTCGAAAGTCAGAACAATGATAGTTAGTAACTGTGCAATTACTTAAATAAATTTACTAACCAAGACAACAACTTAACTACTGAAGTTTTCAATGGAAGTAAAATTGTTGGCGTTGTTTGTAAATTTTTTCCAATATTTTACCACAATTCAACTGCCCGAAAACAATTTATCTTGATTATGACTGAATTCGAAAAAAATTGACTCCCTAATACAAAGAAAAAGGTTCCTAAAGGGTGACTTCCTGATTGTTGCGACTGCTTTTTATTTTCTATGGAGTCGTAACAAAATTAAATAAATCGATTAAATTTTCCAAAGAAAATCAAACGCTATTTTAATTACAAAGTGATACAAGACTGCTTGTATCGGGTAAAGCCTTGATGTTTCGACTGCCTTTTATGGTTTATGGAGCAGTAGTAACATTTAAAAATTAATTGTAAATAAAAACCAAAAATGGAAAAAAGTTTTTGTAAAATTTGAAATTGTGTTTGAAAAACATCCCCCCACACGCCATATAAAGTGCAAAAGGATAAATTTTGCTCCTTGTAACAAATCAATTGTGGCAAATAAGCTTCTTTCAACCAATATGGAACAATTTCTAAGACGGATTAACTCTCCGCTTACGCGTTACGAGCGCTAATTAAATCGCGCGTTAATGTCCCAAATTGGCCAAAATTGCAATATTTAAACCCCCGTAATTTTACGAAAAATGATTACAGGTGAAATATCTTTTCAAAATTGAGCTCAAGACAACAATACCTTTCAAATGATATAAAAAATTTTCCAATAAAAATGGCTAGTCAAAAAGTCGCAATTTGTCTGAAGAAAAACAAACCCACCCCGAGCACAAATATTCCGTTACTTTCGTATCGAAAGTCGTAACAATAGCGTAAGGTTACGTATTAATTAGAATAAATAGCTTAATTTGTTTTGGAACGATTCCTAAGATGAATTGAACTGCAGGTTATGCTTAAATAGCACGAAAATTTATGCGCGTGAATTGTACCTAATTGGCCAAATTGGCAATCTTTGATACTCTTATAACCTTATGAACATAATCACAGCTGAAATTTTTTTGGTAAACTTTAAACTTGAGCTTAGAACACCACATTGTTTGGATAGTATTCAAAAATTCGACTAAAGTGGCTAATTAAAAAGCCAAAATTGGTGAAATTGTTGACAAAAACCACGCCGCGCCGAGTTCAAACATACCGTCACTTTCTTCAAAAGTCCGAAACAAAGTTTCAAAAACAATCATTTTTGTTATATTTGTGACCTTGTTCTTATAGTTGTTAATGCGTACCTTTGGCAATTTGTCTTTCATAATGAAATCAAAACAAAAAACGTTTATTCGTGTAAATAATTTGATTCATCTCGCACTCAAAATATTTTCGAGTGAAATAAAAGACTAACCCTACTTTCTAAGCTCTAAGTGAACTTCAGTAAAATTATATCCATGAGCATGTTTTATTTGTGAAAACTATTTGTGTATGAAATATGCAATTTCTTAGAAACGCACGAAATATATTTTTTGGTAAGATAGCAGACATTTTGAATTTTGATGGACTCCAAAGTTTGTTGATTTATGTTTATAATACCTTTTAAATAAGTTTCGAAAACTAAAATGGTTATTTTTTCAACGTTATCTTGTAAAAAACGTCTTATCCCTCCCCGAAATTCGTTTGAAGGGGGATTTACGGTGGAACCGCAAATGGACACCACAGAGTGGTCTCTTGGGTAATGAATTCAGTGGGACGACCGAGATTCACTACTATCCACAATCGCGAAAGGGTTAAGTCGGTGGCAACTAATCTGCACGGTATTATTCCCTTCGTCTACTGTTTTTAGGGCTGTCTCGTTCGCTCTCACGTCAGCAAGAAGTTCCAGTTGTAATCAAATTGAGAAAAAATAACTCCAATTACAGAAGGCTCTACGTGGCCAGAATACAAACTAATAACCTAATCAAAGAAAAGGGTCTGCGGTCAATCAACACAATTGCCTAATTGCAATTTAAGTTCCAACTAACTCAACTAAACGATTATCTCTCTCTCTCTCTCTCTCTCTCTCTCTCTCTCTAGAGAAGCTTAATTAACGAATTACAAGCAGTAACACAAAATACTCAGTTCTACCTGCTAAAATTAATAGTATCTCCCAGGATCACTATTCCTTTTAGGCAGCTCAACTGATTTCTGTAACGTAACAAATCACACTTCTCAACTCTTATGAGAACAAACTATTTTCTTCAAAAGCTATCAATGTTCTCTAACTAATAATGAGAACCCAAAAACTCAGTAGTAGCTTATATTCTTTTACTAAGGGTAAGCTATCCGTCTATACCTTTTCGCTATGTTTGTCTATTTGAGTTTCAGTTATAGTTATAGTAAAGATCGTCCCTACAAGTCCTGACATTTTTTCTGGTACCCTTCTGCAGGGTCTTAGCTGAATTGTTCCTCTGTCGACACTAGTTCTATTTTCCAAGTTCATTTAGGTATCTTTAACTAAGTTGTGCAAATATCAAGTCTAATTTCACCAGTCTCAATTAACAAGTCTCCCAAATTGTTTATTTAATTTTCTCCTTAATGTTCCGACCTCGCCGGCCAGGGGAAGACCCTTTTTATGGCTAGCTAATTTTTTCCAACCATCTATAATTCCAATCTACACTCTATTCGAATCCCGACCTTCTAGCTATTAGGAGAAGGTTGTTCGCCTTAAATGGGTCAAACTGTGCCAACAAGTCACCTCCGGGGAGCTAGGTAAAAAGGTCCGTTCATATTTTTTAGGAGATCTACTTCCCATAGCATACTCCTATCACCGTAGGCATCCTCTGGGACTACTTTTATTTAGTCAGATTGAATTACTAATAGTAACTCATTCGCCAAGCTAAGCTGAACCTAATTTTCTCAAAGACCACTTTAGTCAGTTCCACTAATGCAATGTTACAATTTAAAAACTATAGCCCTTCAGCTTCTCCACCAATTTGAAGACAGGTGATCTAATCCTATTTCTTAAGGGTTGGGAGTAGGGAATACGCCAGTTTCGGGTGTTAATCTCAAGGTTTTGACCATGAACTCCTAAGAGTTAATTAAGGGTCACTCTGCGGTCACACGGGGCCAATCTTCCATACTGGGGTTCAGAATCTAAGAGCGTCCTACATACGAAGTTCCACTCATATCCCATATATACTTCTCAATTTATCCCATTTCTAAGGTCCATTATCACTTTTACCGGAAAAAGCTATTATCACCGGAAGGAGATGCCGGAAGAGTTTTACTCAGCAGGCGAATTTTTTTCGAAGATCACATCATGTGTCTATTGCCGCCTTAAAATCAATTTGTCCTCGCTCCTTATTTTGCGAAAATTGCTTATTTCCGGTCTAAGGGGTGTTTTTTCCAAGTGCTAATAACTTCCGGTTCAACAAACCGAGTTAGCTCAAATTATGATAAATGATGTCTCTTGTCACTACCTATCATATCGGAAAATTTTGGCTCCCTGCGTTCAGTGGAACCCGGGAAACGACTTCCGGAAGTCGGGGAGGGACTATTGGCTTAAGGCATAATACCGGAAGGAAGATAGGGTCCAGGGGGTCTGAGATTCCAAACTTAAGCTTCCCTCAACTAGGTTTGTAAAATACTAAGTTCTGGTCCCGTTCCAATTGCTAGATACTGAGTTCTGATTTTCACTTCCAGGAACCGTTATCACTTGAGGCAGGGAGGTTCGATAGGTCTAGATTTTGCATGCCAGGGTCAAATCATCTCTAGGATCCGTCCTGTGAGTTTCATAAGTTAGCTTCCTCAGCTTCTATTCGGGGGTTATCAAATCTTACTTCACTTCAGCTATAGGAGGGATAAATTCTTCCAAGGTTTGAGCAGTTTTCAGGTTGTTCATTTGCGTGCCTTTTTAGTTATCATATTGGTTAATCAATATCCGGCTACGTAGTACTCATTAACCTTCACTATGTTGCAGTATTTCTCAACCCGAGTCGAGATTTTTCACCTAATTTGAAGCAAGATTTGAGCGGTTTGAGCGGTTTTTTTAGACAATTACGCTAAAAATCTTGCTTCAAAATGAGCGGTTTGAGCGGTTTTTGAACGGTTTATCTAAAAAAAACCGCTCAAAAACCCCGCAATATTTGAACGGTTTTGAGCGGTTTATCTAAAAAACCGCTCAAAAAAACCGCTCAAAAAACCGCTCAAACTAATCAAGGAAACTATCCACATCAGTCTAACTTGAAAAAACAGTCCTGAACGTTGGTGGGGGGGTTTGTTGGATGTTGGATACGTTGAGGGGGTACGTTGGGGGAGGGAGTACGTTGGCGGGGGGAGGTAAGTTGGGGCGGGGGGGGGGGGGTGGGGTTGTTGACGTGAAGAGCTGGTCAAAAATGCTGTTTTTGGGCACTTTTAGGAAAATTACTACATATTGGTCACCCCTGGATGAACGTGTTCGTTCGAGTTTTGCAGAGAAGAGAAACGTTGAGTCTGGGACCTCGACCCGGGAAGACCGCTCAAAAACCGCTCAAATCTTGCTTGAAAAACCGTTCAAAAGTCACCGCAAGAAATGAGCGGTTTTTGAGCGGTTTTTTAAGCAAGATTTGAGCGGTTTGAGCGGTTTTTCCAAAAAACCGCCCAAACCGCTCAAACCGCTCCAATCTTGCTGGAAAACCGCTCAAACCTCTCAAATCTTGAGAGGTTTTTGAGCGGGATCTCGACCCGGGAAGGTGAAACTCTCAATCTAAATCTAATTTTAATGAAAGCGTGCATGTAAACCACTTATTTGTTCAAAATGTGATTGATTTTACAAGACCAAAGTATTAAGTTGTTACTTACCCAGAGATGTCTAGTATCTGTTTACTTCTCACATTTTGCTGCTGCGACGGGTTTTGACCCCGATACTCGAAGCTGACCCAGCTTGGAATTTGGAATCGGGTATCCTCGAGATCGATCTGGGATCTTCCGTTATTATCTGCGATAGTGCTGCAAGTTCCTCCTTTGCCAATAGCTGTAGTAAATCAAATGTAGATGAATTACTTGAAATATATCTAAAAAAAATTGTATACTATTTTTTTATTCAGTTTGATTTTTTCCTATAAAACCAAAAGAAAATTAATTAGTTGAGTATACAAAATTGAAAACCAATCAGCTTCTTATAAACTACTCTCAAGTTCGACCACTGGTATTGTGGATTTAAGCTCGAGTTATTACGGTTCATAAAACAGAGCAGACAACTAATACGGACACCACAACAAATGATCTTTGCCAATTTGCACCATATGGATAATTGTCTCGTATGTCAATCAGCATTTTTAGCTGGATTTGTTTAATGATATTTTTGATTTGAATCCTGACGACACGACCTTCTTCTTGAAACATTGAATCTCTATTTTACATCTGAAAAAGAAACAAGGCTGCGCGTATTCGGCCGAGGCTCTGAATGTTTCGACTGCCCTGCACTTTCTATGAATTTGTGTTCCGTTAAAAAAATGTGTTAAGAAAATAAACCCCCTACACGCTATTAAAAGTATGAAGGGATATAGTTAGCATAAAGTAACGTTTTAATTGAAACACCTAGCATGCATCTATTCGCCAGGCGAAAAAGCCGCTCCGGAGTTTATAGAACGTTGTATATTGCACGTTAATTCTCCCAAATTCGTGGACATCTTTCAAACCCTGAAAACACCCCAACACAAAAATTCCGCCAATTTGTTCAAAATGTGGATCTAAAATACAATTTATTTTTGTTTTGGAGGCGTTTCAAAGCAAATTTAGATTTTGTAGACAAACTTTTTTTGATTTTCGAAGAAAGTGACGGAGTAATTATGATTTTTTTCTCTTGACTAATTTCAAACTTTCAACCGGCCATTCTAACGAGGTTTTTTTATATGATCCAAAAACTCGGGAATCTGTTATAATCGAATTAAATCATGGGCAATCTTTACCACACATACAACGTTTCACTGTGACACGATTGATTAGAAGAAAATTGAAGGTAGTGTATCGTGTTCCGAATCCTAAAGGGTGTCCTTCATTTAGGGGTCCTCATGTAAAGCAAAATACAAGGAGAACGATCCTTAATTTTTTTGAAGGTCTGCTATCCTAGGGTTTTCTAAATGAACGTATGTTTCAACTCTTAAAATAAAAGATCCCCTCCTTAGAAGGTTCTCAAACCAAACAAAGTTTATGTTTGTCTCAAATACGTTTCAGATTTTCCCACTTTTTAATTGTAAGCAATTCCTCCACACGAGCCTTTGTTGGCTTTCTAACTTTTGAAGGTGTAAGTTATTAGCTGTGCCATTGAGGACGAGTATATTAAATTAAAATTTTGGTTGAGTATATATTGAGCAGTGTAGGTGTGTTAAAATAACATCTGAGATGATAGATCTTCGAGCAAGGTTTGGCTGCTCTTTTCAAAATTTTATTGATGTGTGTTTTGAAGTTTAACTTTTCATCTATTATTATACCTAAGTATTTATATGATCTTTTTTTAGAGAAGTTCTTCCTGTTAAATTCTAATGTGGCTGTTTCATCCTTGTTTATGGTAGGCAAAAACCAAATTTCAACATTGCTTGTATCTGGGTTTAAATGCTGCCGATTTCCTGTTTAGTTTTGTATACAATGCACAGTCATCGACAAACAGTACAGCCTTATTATGCCTACAGACGTTTGGCAAATCGTTTATATACAGCAAAAACAACAAAGGACCCAGGACTGAGCCTTGTGGTACAGCGCAGAAGATTACGTTAGTTAAAACAATCCGTTATCAGAAACTAAAACAATGTTTACTTTTTTCAAGATATCACCTCAAAAGATTAACAATTTTACATCGTAGACCGTATAGTTTGCAATTTCCATTATAATTTCGTGATCACCTGTGACGAACGCTTTTGCAAGATCTGTTAGCAAACACAGGGAGCTAAAATTATCCTATAAGTTCTGCACTATTCGTTCAGTGAGTTCTAAGATAGCATCAATTGTGCTTTCTTTGTTCGGAATCCGTACTGACATGCTGTTGATACATCTTGTTTATTCAGAAAACTTCTCAAGCAATTAATAATCAACTTTTCGAAAACTTCTTCTATAAGTGGTTGATTAGATATAGGTCTGAACTGACCACAATCTGACAATATGCCACTTTTATGAATTGGTTGAACTTCAGCAATCTTAAAAAATGAAGGATAATATGACAACTCTACACATTGATCAAGAAGGACCTCAATAGCTCATATATAACCAGACTAATTCTATGATTAGGTTGTTATTTGGGTTGTAACTATCAAAGTTTTTTATTTCAGGCTTTTATTTACTTCATAAACTGTTTGGGGTGAAATGTTTTCAAAAAAGTTGTATATTCATTCTCTAGAGCGTTTAAAAGTGTTTTGGTGTTGTATTTTTTTCGATTAGCTTCCAACCAATTTTAATCAAAAATTCGTATGTTTTTCTGCATTCAAAATGCTTTGTTTGAACTCACCTGTTCACCTTTTTTTTCTGATCCCAACTATGACTTTATACGAACTTTTATGGCTCTTGCTTTTAAGTCTATTCTCAAAGACAAATTTTTTTTTATTTTTGATACAAGATTTTCAGTTTTTATCCCGTTGTAGCTGGAATTTATCAAGATTACAATCGCTCTTGTTGTTCAAACAAATGTTGTACAGGTTATTCTTTTAAAGACTCTCAGTCATGAATTTAGCTGTTATCCAACTTTTCCATTTTTTATTGGATGGGAGCTTATGATTTAATTCCTTCCATCAGATTGGAAAGCTATTGAGAGCTGAGAAAAGCAGTCATTCAGTTCTTCAGTATCATTTTTGTACTGGTTTTTTTCAGTGGTCTGCCACAGCACAAAATTGAACTTCAGCAAAGTCCGATGGTTACCCAAAACACTTCAGATATCTCAAATTTAAAAACCTTTAATTTCAAGCGAATTTTTGTCTTCATTTTGAACTGGTGCTTCAATTTCTACCGCCTCGGGATCCAATATAGAGTTGTGTTGGACCATGACTGTTCAATAAAAATAGTTGAATGGTTGATTTTCGTTATTCTAATACTTTCAAATTCCAATAAAATTAACCCAAACAGTAGTTGGCTGATTTCAAGATTTATAGAGTCACTTCTGGACTACACATCAACATTCATGCTCCACAGACAGTGTGTATATCTCCAGGCTGCATTTTCAACTCGAACAGATAAGCCGGTAATTGATCAAGAAATTTAAAATTCTTCAATTTAAGTACTTTATTGACAATAGTTAGAAAATTCTTCTCTCCGCTGTTTTTGCATCAAACAGTCAAAATTTGCATTTCGTCTAAAGTGAGTTGTTTAATATAAAATGAAACACCTTTGCGTATGTAGGAGGCAACAGTCACACCGCATCTGTTCCGATTCACCGTTTCTAACGCAATTTGAAAATACCAACACCCATATAATCTTTCAGCCATGTTCCAGTAAGAGCAGAAATTTGCGGCTTATCAGTTTTAGTTTCCAGAAAAAACTCTAAGGTTTCATGAATTTGCGTTAAGAAGCGAATGTACCTTTTTGTAATTTCAACCAGTTTTGTTTTTCGTCGAAGTCATTTGATTAATAGGCTGCTGAGATTCGCCAATTGGTTCGGGTAATATTTTTTCCTACTTAAGTAACTTTTGTTGATAATTTGAAAATTCATTTAATTTGTTTTTTATTTTGTTCAACCATAATTGCTCAATATCGCATTTATGGGTCGTGACCTAGCTCAGACACTTGTCAATCTGGTTGCAGAACAGGAAAAAATATTTACTTTCGGACGAGCTTAATTGTTGAAAGTCGCAACTGTACTCAAAAATGCTAATTGAAAAAATCAACAAAAAAAGAAAACTAAGAAATGGGGTATCCGTCTTTTAGGAACTATGCGTCACTTGCAATTATTTTTTTATTCTTATTTTTAGAAAAACGAAAAGGAAGAAAATTTTTTAAAAAAATTAAAAGAAAAAAGACAAGGAACTTAGAAAGTAGTTGCTGAGAACCTCAACTAGTCCCAACTTTGAGCATTCTTCACCCTTTTTGCCTTTTTTCTTGATTTTTTTTTTCGTTTTTAAGACCATTCAATTGTTATTAATCCGAAGTTTAGCACCGTGTTTTTTGTATCGTGTGTTTTTAAACCGTGTTTTCGTATGTTCCTTATTTCAAACCATATGGAACAAAAAAGAAGAAGAACTCGTTCACTTCTAAGCGAACGGTTGAAATTGAATTTGTCAATGGTTAAGGAAATTTTGCCCATTGACAGTTTTTTGGTGCGCGTTACCCCCTCAAATTTTAGCATATATTGGCATCCAAGACACCTTTTGAAAATTTTAGGGTCATTCTTCCCAAAAACGATATCTCAAAATATTACGAAGGGGGACTCTTTGGGTCGTCAAGGGTCGAATCCTTGAGGAATGGGGGGACTAAATCCTCTAGTGTACACGCACCAAACAGAGAGGAAAAGTTCGACCTCGTAATGTGGAACTTGAAATTTAATTCTTCTATATAACACATAAGTAACAGCTATAGACGAAACACACGAACATCATGAAAACTCCTTTCAAAACATGTTCAAAAATGCTTTAACAATGATAATTATTGTCAAAAAATTCTTCTATCTTAAATTTTAGGCTCTATATCTCTAAAGTAGCTGCAGAGAAAATGACAACTAGCAACAAAATTATTCATTCACTTCAGAAAGCGCATTAAAGGAAATTAAAAACAAGTGCTAGGCTTGATAACCATGGGCGGATTTAAGGGGGCTCCCCCCTCAGGGATTCGACCCCCTGCCGACCCAAAGGGTCCACTTTTGATACTTTTTAAGAAATCCATTTTGGCTGACCGACTCTAAATTTTTTTTTACTTATCTCGGATCTACTTAACAATCCCCCCCTATGGTACCTACTTAAGAATCTCCACCCCTATAAATCAATACAGTAAATTACCACTGAGCTTTTTTTTGAGATTTCTAATTTTGCTGAGCTCTGATTGGTCGAAAAATCGACCATTTTGATCTACTTGACAATCTCCCCCCTTTCTTGAAAGGGGTGGAGATTGTTAAGTAGATCCCGAATCCCCCCCCCCCCTATAAAGAAAGAAATGAACAGTTAAGCATTTACGAAATTTATACCTTGTCAACTATCCCCCCCCCCTTTTGCAATATAGTTGGGGGGGGGGGGATAGTTAACAAGATCCGATATTTTGATTTGAACTTAGTAACGAATCTCCCCCTTTTGTAAAAATAGACGTAAATAGTTAAAGAGATCCAAATGATGTAAACCAGTGAATTAATTTGTGTGTTTTTCCATAATTTGACTATTTTGCCTTTGCTTGGCACTAGCTGTTAAATGTATACCTGTCTCGACACCGTCATCCAAACTCATGTCCGTCCCTGACCTAGAGGTGAATCTGGTGTCCGTCAGTTTCATAGCCACCAAACACCGGTTGAACTCAATTCTCCCCTTTTGGAAGTGTTTGTCGACGAAGCCCTTTAACAATCAAATTAACCAAACCGGTGACCGCTCGACTAGCATTAATCTCGACTAGCATAAAAATTTGAAAACATTAAAATAAATCGACTAGCAGAACTTTGATAGCTTTATTTCTCAGAATTACAAAGCGACAAATAGAATCCTTTCAAACTATGGTAAAGGATTCACAAGATTAGTTTCTGGTGTACTACGTGCTTTTCTGATAAATAGAAAAATAGGAAATTAAGCAATATCAACATAGGCAAATGAATTTCCATATCACATAAATTGTGACCCGCTGTAGAGTTTCAGGGATATTAATCGATTGTAATGGATTTCTAGCGATAAAAAATTGGACAAAATAATCGACCATAGATGACAAGACAATTTCATAACTTAAATCCATTTTAATGGATTGTATTCGTTTTTTTTTTCAATTTAAAAATAATCTATTATAATCCATTTTTTTCTATTATAATCGATTTTTTCTCAACCAAATTTCAAGAAAACTATGACAAAGTAAAGATAAATTTTGAAATACAAATGAAATGAAAAAAAATGTGTTTTTTTTCTGGCTGTTTCTTTTTGTTGTACTTCTGTTTACCCCTCTCCCCTTTCAGTTTACAGTTGAACCCCCACCCCCCAACTTCTTTACATTTGCAAATTGAACGGGGGGTGTGACTACTCAGAGTCAACTCCACCTCTTTACTCTCCCCACTCTCTCTTAATCTAACTTCTACCTATTTCCATTATTATCCATGAAAAAAGCAGTGCGGGGATTAGTCATACCCCGACTCAGAGGCGGATTTAGAGAGGGAGCGGGGGGCGTACGCTCCCCCTCCCCCTCCCCCTCAAGTACTCGACCCCTTAGTAGTAGTTGTTGGAGGTTAAGTGGGGGGGGGGAGTGAGGTCCTCGGAGACCCACATGTTTTAATCTAAGGAGTAGAACATCCAGTCTTTAGGCTATCTATTAACATAGGGTATAGATTCTACAATGTTTTAGGATAGGGAATAGAATTGGTAAAATTTCACGGTTTGTGTGATGGTAAGAGAATGGTAAGAAAAAACGTAAATTTTTTGGATTTTGTGTAGAAATGTCAAGTTTGTTTTGCAAAAAAAATTGGCGCGCGTTATCTACCTGAAAATATCACTGGTTAATTACGCGTTGTTTGTAGAATGATGGTCTTGTAATTAAATTTTTTGGTTCATGGTAAGTCAGTGGTAAAAGATTTTGGGGAAAAATTAAGATTTTTTATGGAAAAAAATGAATATTTTTTAAAATAAAAACCTTCAAAACACGTTACGACTTGATATAAATTGACATATTAAACATTTAGTAAGTTTACTGCATTATTTAACTTTTAGAAAAAAACTACACATTTGACATAAAATTATTTATAAAACTCAACACATGCACATCATGAATAATGTTCAAGTTTCTCTGGTAGAATTTAAAAAGAAGAAACGCTGAATAAATTAAAATTAAAATGGAATCCGAACAAAGTATAATTTTTAATGTAGTTTTCTGGGAACCAATCGCCAATAATTTTTTGTTGGAGAGGAATAAGTTGTTCTGTTTCGACTCAAAGAATCAGCAACATAGTAAGTTTTGTCCAACCGAGCTATCAAGATCCAGTGTTACCCTCTATCATTGCTTGGAGCTGAGTTGACGATTGCAAAAGAATATTTTGTTAGTTGAGGTACTTTATCAGAGGGGTAAGATCCTATGTACTTGAAATTGAGTTCAGGAATTCTTTCAATAATTTGCAGAAAAGAATTATTATCCACCTTTGCAATTGTTAGCTGATTTACATCTTAAAGCAAAGAAAGAGATTGTTTGATTGTGTAATTAAGAATAAAAAACTAAGATTAATGACTTACACTCAATTAGGTATTGAATCAACAAAGTACCATACAAAAACCTTATGAACTGGACAAGGGTTATTGAACACTGTTTTACAGTCTACATTGTAGTAACTTCTCGGGTTATCAATTAGACAGCAATCATTGTCTACTTTTTCTGGAGATTTAGGTCTGAAAAAAATAGATAGAAAGAGACAATAACAATTAAACTTCCCAAAAAAATTGCAGTATTTTTATAGGAACTTGAAAACTCGAAAAATTCAGTATTTGAACTTTTGATAGTCTTTCTCCCTAGACTATCACTTCGGTTACTTGCTCCAAGGAAAACTGAAATAATATTTCTAATCTCAAGCTTTCTTCATTAAATTCTGGATAATGCAACATTTCATCTGCATCCTTTAGTGAAGTCAAGTCAAAACAAAGATTATAGCAATTTTGAATTTTTTTCTTAAGAGAAGCTGGGAAATCTTCATTAAGCTGCATTGCTTTCATTGTTGTAACATAAGGGGACAAGGAGAAGTTTCATGTGAAAACAATTGCTACCTTTTCCAAATAATTCTGAACTCTGTCAAAAGGAATTCGGCAACAGCTGAATTTTGACTCATTGCAACAGCTATTCTTCTTAATGAAGCGTTAACGAAAAAATTTTCTTGATGAATTGGTCTTGACGAGGTGGAATGATAAAGGTTCTTGGTATGGTTTCCATGTTATTGTTTTGAGCAGATTGTCTTTACTAATTCCATTGCAAGTATTGATGATTAGGTTCAGCAATTCAAATTCGTCTAGTAAGCAGCGAAAAATCATTAATTTTCAGACTTACCTTTAGATTATCAGATAGCATATAAAAAATAGGTCTAGCTCGAGTTATTTCAATTGGAGCTTTGGTGTTTGGCAGCAACAATTTTTCGTACACAAATAAAAAATGTATCCCAGCTACTAAGGAGTTTGCTCTATCAGTGATTGGAAGCATATCAAATGCATCAGGAAATTCTTCGAAGCTGTATCCATGACAAGCAAATGTTCCTTTTTTACTCACTGCCCACGAGTTGAAATCGTTCGATTTTTGTGCCTTATGAGATTATAATCCATTGGCGTTGTAAACTATTGTATTTTCAAAAAATACTTCACAATTGGGGAACAGTGAATGTAGTAGATTGCTTACATAAGTTAAGTAAAGTTCTGGTTTCTCATCTGAATCATCCTCGAAATTTGCTTTATGTTCTGCTTTTTATCTTCTGAAGGCATAAAACAACCTTCCCTTGAATAATTAAAGCCTTAAACTAAAATGGGAATCACGCATATTCAAGTAGAGATTACGATCCGTTTCATATTCAAACTCAATACTGCTTTCATTTAGAGAAGTAATGAGGAATTCTTTTTCTGTAGGATGACATAATTGTTTTTCGAAACTGGGATTTTATCAAAAACCTCCTACGAAAAGTTTGTAAAAGTTCGGTTCTGAAAAAGACTACTTTGGTTTATACTCATTTCATATTGTCAAAAATGCCTTTGCGAGAGCAACTGGTTTTTTCAATTTACTTTTTCAAAAAATGAATATAGTTCTACTAATTCTACGCATAGATTTTTTTCTCTGACTCCCAATTGCTTCGGAACTGTTTTTGTTTCCACATTTTTTGTAAAGGGTTTGAGTTTTTTGCGTCCACTAACAACTTCTCCAACCTCTGGAGCACCAATTTCAAACAAATTTGCTCCAATTCATTTTGAAGCTGGGACTATATATATTTTAATAAAGGGATTGCAGTTCTCCCAAGAGTTTGCGCAAGAGCACCGAAGCTTCTTCCACGTTTTCTTGCATGTCATCGAAAAATGGGGAAATCAGCTGAAGTTTCATCAAGCATTTCGTATGAAATATTAATCAGAAATGATTACTCGAAATCTTGCGGAACAAGAGAACACCTCGTGTAATTTCTATGGACACAAAAGGAATTTTTTCGCCTCTGCTATCTCTTAGTTCTATCTTGATACTATAGAATGAATTTTTAACAGTTTTTCAAATTGTAAATTTGTAAAGGACTGATAGTTGAACGACTGTCCTTTAGAATTTATATGTCCACTTTTTACTTTGGAGATGAAAGGAAAATAACGCAAAAAAGGCGTTTTTGTATCACCGACTATTTTATATTCTATATTATCACTACATATTATCAAGTAACGTGTTCATACAATGTCGTAAGAATACTGAGGATAATGCGGTCTTTTTGCACTACTTACAACCCCCTGTGTTTTTCTAAGTCACAACCAAAAATGTGACACAAATCAGAACTTTGAATAATAAACACTGATTGATCCTCAGGTAACTGAACGGCAATATCTTGAGTAATTTTATCTACTGATACATATATTCCGTTAGATTCAAATGCTTGAGCACCTAAAGGTACTAGAGTTTTGTTGTTAATGACTACAACTATATCAACAATACTTGAATACAATCCGGGTTCAATATGCATTGGTTCAATCTTTCTTTTCTCCTTTCTAAACTTTCTCTCAGTAACATTTTCTTACAAAGAGGGGTATGATTTTTCTCAAATAGTAATCTCCTATTCTTCTTTTAAATTTAATTGTTCGGGTAGAAAAATAAAGCAAACTTAGACTGTTATACAGATAACAACTAAAAAAACCGTTGGAAACTTGCTCAACAGTCAAAGAATCCACGACAACTAATCGAGAGAAAATTAGTTTAAAAAATGTTTTTGTTTCAGTCTGAACTTTTTCTCAATTTCTCAGCCCTTCTTTCATAAAATTTTCTCAGAGTTTCTTCTTTGTTGAGATCAATGATGATGTATGTCGGAGGCTTTTTTGTAGATATTGTCGAAATTTCAAAAATTTTGTCTGTAAGTTATGGCTTATATCCTTTTCGGAAAGGAATATCATTCTTTGAAAATCTCAATCGATCTCCAACTTCGAATTATGATTTCTTATACCTTGTTAAAGGTTCATTGTACAAAATTTAGAGGTGATTTCCCAAGAGACCTATTAACGCGACAATTCATTGTAGACACAAACTGAGATAACTTATAAACGATGTGTCGGTTACAATGTTTACAATGAAGCGGTAAACAATGTGTTCTAATGATTAAAAATCTCTCTTTGAAATTGCAGTTTTAGTTTGACTCATTTATGAGTAAACTTCAATGTCTTTCTGCTTGTAAAACTTTTTGAAAGTTCCCCCATATTCTGTTCCTTTATCAACCTAAAGTTTTTCGAGAATTTAATTTTTTGAAAACTTGCAAAGTGTTTTTGGGATATTTTGTTTGCATTGTTTGAACTCTGACAAATAGGCAAAACTTCAACACCAATCAATAAATATTTGACTCCATTGTTTTGATTCGCTAGTTTGTCCACAAAAACTAAGTCCATATACCAAAGGTCATTGATTTATTTTGAAAAAGCTTGTAGTATTCGGAAACGTCTGATTGGATGACCATATATTTTATACGATGTCTTGCTTTGTAATAATTTTTCTACTTTATTTTTTGTTAAGCAGCTCGCTTTACTCAAGTTTTGCACATATCCATACGCAGCTCTACCCCTAAGTTAGAATCTGTTTAATTTTACTTTTTCAGATTTTGAAAGGTTGAAAGTGTCGAAGTTCCTCTGTCTTTGCTTTGGCATTCACGTTAATAACAAGTTTAACTGGAGTTTGAGTGGTTCCCAAAATGGTAAGAAACTATTTGCAATTTAGTTGTTTTTTCGCTTTAGTGCACACAAAAAGTCTTCAATAGATTTTTTTGTTTCGATTATCTAATATGATTTCTTTTGACTGACTTAGTTTAGTTCTGGGAGAATTTAAGTTTAAAATCAATAGGATGCTTTTGTTATTTGTTTTCAACCTCGCATTTACAGCACTGTAAATAGAATCAAAATCTTTTGGTACAGTCTTTTCTTTTTCTTGTTTTTGCTCCATTTTGATTTTTTGGAAGCGTAGTTTGCGATTGATAAACTGAGTAAAAATATCAGAACAAACGGATCCATACTATGTCAATCGCTTAATGACAAAAGGAGTGACAGATGATATTAGTTGTAAGCCTTAAAAGGAGCTTAAAATAGTCTCCTTTTATGCAGTGAAGTTCTTCTTCGTGTGAGTTATGATTTTTCTCTTCGATATTCTATCACGTTCTCGTTTCGGAGATGATGTAGCTCGCCTCAGAGCAAATGTACTGGACATTCGCTGAGGAGCTGAATGAAGATTTTTGCACATTGGAGGATAAATTGCTTTAGAAGTTTTTGGGAAAAAATTGAAATATTAGGAGTGTAGAGACTTTTTGTAGCTCATCGTCGAAAAATTTTCTTTGTGCAATATCTTAGCGAATCAACTGATATAAGAATTAAATCAATGAGTAAAGGACCACAAGGAACAGATGTTGCATCTTGATACCACTCTTTCAATTGAGATCTTAGACCTAGTTGTTGACCTAATGAATTGATTTGTAAAATATCTCTCGGTGATTTGAGAAAGACTGTGTGTGTATTTTGTAACTCTACAGCTTTTTCCAATTTGCTTTGATGAAACAATTTATGCTTATTGTATGATGTATTCAGTCCCTTGTGTCTTCCAGCAGTAGAAATTTTTGAATTTACTGCTTTGAATTTGAAGTTTCACAAAAGTCATCAAACATTAACAGTTTTTTTCCATTATTGGAAGGTTTTCAATCAGTTCAAAGTCAATTTCTTGGATAAATTTAAGGTTGTTCCTTTGCTTTTGTCCATAAAGAGGTTGATAGTGTTGATAAAAATAGAAAATTTTGTCAAAATTGCGTTGAATTGTACCTTTTTTTTACCATCCCAAAATAAGAAGCAATTTTACAGATCCACTTGGAGCAACTAGCGAAATAAAAACTCGTCCCTTGGAAGAAAATATTTGATTCATAGCTCCGGAGAAGATATAATAAAACCAACTGCACATGACAAAATTTCTACCCAAACTGTTGTTTCTTCTCATGCAGAGGATGACATTATTCGAACGATCGCACATGCTAGTAATAAAACTACGACAAAAATTAGCACAGAAAAACTAAAAGAGATCTATTACACGTACGTACAAAAAATGTTCGTTCATCTTTCTTCTCGTCAAAAACCAATTTTCCTAAATTAAATTGCTTGTCACATTCAACACCCATCTCAAATTTGGAATGAAAAAAAAGATAATAACTATTATTCAAATTTTAAAAACCAAGATAATACGTAATGATTTCTATAATTTACAATTTACTAAAAAAACATAAAGTGCATGTTCCGTGTGCAAATGCTTTCCTTTCTTCACACTGAAGAATTTTTGCATGACGAAATGGGTAATTGCTACACCTCCAATCACTTTCTTCATCTTTGAAAATCAAAATCGGAACATTTGAGCATGCGTAGTCATTCAAGTTTCTAACCTTTGATTCCAAACCTTCTGACAGATTTTTACTTTTTTCTAACTTTTTTCAAAAAACTCCGTTTCTGAATTGTTTTTGTCATTACTTTTTTAAAGCTCAGTATAATTTTCATAACCACTGCGGCAATTCATTCTATGAAGATGCTTTGTACTCAAGCAGATTGAGATGTTGCTTGAACTTTTTGGGACGAAGAAAGGAATATTGCACAGTTTGTCCACTTTTATAACTTCCTAGCTCCTTCACTCTTTTGTTTTTGATACACTCAAAATCCAAATCAACCAGACTCATGATGTTAATTGTTTTTGCTGAAGTTTTTGGTTAAAATGACTAACACTCGAAAAATGCATAGATTGTTGAAACAATAATTTTATTATTTAAACTGAAAAGCAATCCAGTCACGAGACCAAGAAAAAAGAAGTAGAAAATTTAGGTAAAACATAAAAAAAACCAGGTTTCTTATGCGTTGTACAATTCAAAGATCCCGCTGAATCATGTAGAGTTGCTCGAATTCTGAAGATTTTGTAATTTACAAAAGAAAGATTCCACCCAATATTTTCCGTATCAATTAGATCACCAAAAGGAAAGTTTTGTTCCTTTTTTTTAAAATTAATCTTCGTGTTCAAAAAAGTACAGGTACAAAAAAAGTAATGTTTTTCCTTTGTAATTGATAAAAAGTCATGCTTAATCAAATCAAAATGTCTGAGAATTTCATTCAATTTCTGAATGTTGATTATCTACAGTGCATCCGTCGATAATGACAAAAGTTTTTTTGAATGCTTCAACATAAAACAAAAACGGGATAAAGTTAACCAGTTTAACATACTCCACTTTTTCTTCTGAAATTTTTATTTTTTCCCCAGTGTTTTCTTTCCTACGATATTTTTCAAGATTTTTTAAAAACAAATCTGAACGATAATTTAAAAACTTTGTACGTCTTCCTCGTGCAAAATCCAATCAAATTGAAAAGTTGCAATTCTGTAACCAAACCTTGCAATTTTGGTAAATTTTGAAATTCTAAAAATGTTAGCCAAAATTTTAGGAACTTTTCTTGTAAGACGATATGAAAATTTCCCAATTAATTTTGAAGCTTTAAGACAAAATTTCTGGAAAAACCAATGTTCCTACTCATACTGCTCAGCTCAAAGAAGTTTAAAAAAGTGATTTAGGAAGATGAATGTTTGAATTACATGACTATAATAACCTCGTACACGAAATTAAAGGACATTGCCTTTCTCACCAAACATAAAGAATCCCAAGACTTGGGCGAGTTCAAATAATCGGTGATGGCATCTGCTATGTGTCAAGCATATCTATTCATTTTCGGATTTCATTGATAAATCTTCTTCTTATCTCTGTCTCAGAAAGTTTTTATGAAAATTTCATAGTTACTCAAAACTTTTGTGTATAACAAATCATCATACTAACCAGTGGAACTTAGTTTTCATCGGATCATCGCTTGATCAACTTCTGCAAAGAGTAAATAAATACCAATTTTTTCACCAAATTGTTGGCTGTGATTTTATTTTGTACAAATACAGATTTTTTTCCAATATTATTTCATCAAGAGTTGAAATTTTCAATCAATTGAATCGAGCAGTCGAACACAACCAATTTAAAATGTAGAATACTGGAAAAATTACCAATGTGTTAACAAAACATCTGCTGCGAAAAAAAATTCTAAAAACATCATCTCAGTTCTATTCAGAGTTTGCGTCTACCCAGATTCTTGGATCAGATTTTTTGGAAAAGTTCAAAACTCAAAGTATGAGTCTGATTTTTTGAAATTTATTGATTGTTTCATTGATGGTTATGAATCTGTAAAAAGTGAGCGTGCCAATTTTTCTAATAATTTTTTATTATCTGTATGGAAAAATCATGTCAAATTTATATTTATTTCAACTTCAAAAAATTCATGTAAGTGTTAACAAGTTTGCAAAAAATTAACTGAGTTTATGAAATTCTTGTGAAAGATTCAATTTTTTTTGCGGTTTTTAAAACACTTTTTGCGAAAACCTAACTTTTTGTGCTTAGGCATGTGCGAAAACTGCAAAATTTGATTGGAAAACTTGTTAAATTAGGTTTTTATTATCGATGACTTTGAGTGCTATTCCGTACCTTATTCCAATGTTTTTCTGATGTTTATGATCAACATATATGCAGAAAATGAATTTTTCAATAATCAAAATTAGAACAAAAAAAATCATATTTTTTTTTTCAACTGTGCAAGAAAATCTTCTTACAATTTTTGTTTTAATGCGTAAAAAATTAATGCAATTTTTCTTAAAATTCGAAACATCTTTTGATATTTTTAAGCAAGATGAAAAATTTATCGTACATTTGTCAACATGTGTGTAAAAATTGAATTGATTTTTCAAGCGTCGCTGCAAAAGGTGTCGTACAATTTTTTACAGGTTGTTAAAATTGATTTATTTTTTCACCGTCTTTGCAAAAAGTTATTGTAAAAACATTTGTCATTTGCAAAATTAGTTTGATTTTTAATCCCTGTGCAAAGTGTTTAAACAATTTTTTCTATGATCTCTTACCTTATCTCTTTGATCTTATCTCTTAAAAATAAATACTGGATGCAAAAAGAAATTAGTAACAAATCACAAGACAACATCCAATTTATTTTTAAATCAAGGAGCTGTCGAGCAGCTGGGTTCTCAAAGTGTTTTAGGTTCTCAATGTAGCGCAAAGCTGGTCTCGGCTCCAGCTGCGTTGGTTGTCTTGGTGGTTCGCTTCGCTCACCAGAGTCCTTGGTTCAGAGAACCCCTCATAGTCTTCGATTGTAATTTAGTTCTCCACAGATCCTTTTTCTTCCCACAGAAAAATGAAATCGTTTACAGAGTGAGCTACATATCTAGGGCCAAGAACCTCGGGATAGTCCATACCAACTTGTTCTGGAATCTTTGACATCATTCCCATCATTCCAAGCTTGTTCTTGGTGATGGGAACCTGCAATTGATGATGTCCACTGAAGTCTCTCTTCATGATTTCGATCATGTACCACAATTGAATTGAGACATCCATTTGAGCCAAAAATTCCCAGAGACAGACTCGAGCACCTTAATTTTACCACTTCTGGTAAAAACTCGACAGTGTACGTGAGGTTGTTGTTCCGAAAGGAGAAGATCATTCTGAGAAATTAGTTACTGAGTGAAGGAATATAGAAAAAGGTCTGATTTAAAGCTGAGAGATGAGCTATTTGACGGTAGTTAAAATGAAACTAAAGTGATTTTTGTTTCAGAGTGAGGGGTACCTTGAAGTCAAGTGTGTGGGTTTAACCAATCAGAAAAGATATTCCGTTTAAGGACGGTATTCGTATCGAATCAGTACTCAGCTTCCTCTTAGGGAAGCTTTGATAAAAAGTCGTAAGCAATCAGAAATAAAATATTCCAATTAAGACACTTTGTTCAATTTGTCGTTTAAAATCACAAAAATTGTTCATTTATTAGAGGTTGTTGTATCCAATAAAAAAAATCACCTTTCAGGGACTTAAATCTTCCAAATAAGCAAAAACAGACACAAAAGCAATCGCAAAAATAAATAGCGATATTAGATGACCATAATAAATGACCATAAAGAGTTTTTTGTTTGCTGTAAAAGTAAGAAATACTGCCAATTTAAGTTAAAAAACATAAAAAAATTAAAACAAAATCGAATTCCACAATTTTTTTTCATCAAGTCAATTGAATTTATATCATGCAATCATGAGAAATTGCTGATTTTTGAGTACATAGTCAAGTTTTTTGATTTTGATGTAAACTTGAAAACATAGCTCAAAGTGGATAAATTTTTCAAAGCGAATCTCTGGAATTCTTATTGCAAACTTGATCATGCAGGATTCTGAACTTCGAAAATCTTTAAAGAAATGAAGAAAAAAAAACTTTGCTGGGGAGTTTTTACCAATCTGGGTATCGGTTAGGGGTTTAAAAGTGTTTTTAAGATACTATTTAGGTCTTTTTGATTGATTTCATATTATCGAGAAGAAACAGAAACTCTTTTCTAGTCAAGTGTAATTCAGCAGTAATTTCATAGCTTTGGTAGTTCAAGAGTAAACTGTTTGATTGGGTTAATTTCTCTGAATAGGAATTTACCTAGTCAGAGAACTCTATTTTGGACAACTTAAAGGTACAAAAATTTGCGGAAGAAATTAGAGTCTACATCTACATCCGAGGAAATCACAGGGAAGATAACTCTAGGAAATTCATTTTTTACCCGGAAACTGCTCGAGTTCTGATTGGTTGAAATATCTTCTGGATAACTCTAGATTTTTCGAAGAAAGTTTTCTTAGACGATAAAATCCTTAGCATAAAAAAAAATTTGCTTGGGAGGTAACGTCATTTTTATTTAATGAATGACGTCATGACCATAAAAGAAAGTTTGCGTGGGCGGTGGCGTCGATTTGATTCAAAGAATGATTTCATGACCATAAAAAGAGAATTGCGTAGGTGATGACATCATTGTTAGTATAAATACGCTCCTTTTATTGGATTAAGTCATTAATTTTGCTTGCCGATCAGAAGATGTCAATTGAATTTTACTTCAAGTTTTATAATTCGTT
Source organism: Symsagittifera roscoffensis (assembly GCF_963678635.1). Classification (NCBI taxonomy): domain Eukaryota; kingdom Metazoa; phylum Xenacoelomorpha; order Acoela; family Convolutidae; genus Symsagittifera; species Symsagittifera roscoffensis. The sequence continues at coordinate 18,452,073 of NC_087063.1, forward strand.
ATTTTGCGAAAAGAAAAAAGTAAGTTTCTTCAATTAATTAGTTAGCACTTAAATTTTTCATTTTTGGAACAGTTTGAAAGTCCAAGTTTAATTATTTTAGATAATGCCTGTCCTTAACCGCAACAAGAAAATGAAGTGTAGAGACTGTGGGAAAATGTATGTTCATCAGCACGCAGCTCGATTCAAGAAAATTGTTCTCAGGAGTCGTTTCTTGTCCTGATTGTAAGTATTGTAATTTTAATCAACAAGAAATGAACTATCATCTAGCCAAGAAGCGTTTCCAGCTAAGTTCGAAGCAATCGACAGTTTGTTCTTCTTGTGAACAAGAATTTCCAAGTTACTACTTTCTCCAAAGTAATCGGGTAAAGGAAAATTGAGCTAAGTAACGGAAACCTAGTGATACAGTGGCCGATTTGAACAAGATTGCGGAGGAAGATGATGAAAAATTGAAAGAGAAACTTGGTGCTTGTCAACTTTTCTTAGTGGATACGGATATGACAAACGGGAGACATGAGGTGTTTAATTTTGAAAACTTCAAGTTAGATACTAAAATAGTTAATGAGAAACTTGAAGAAGTCTTCAACAAGCTCAATTTTGCCGGTAAAATCAACATTTCTATAGGGTTCGTTCTTCGAACTATTGAGAATGGTGAATATGTTGACTACGACCATGAAAACAATTATTTGTTTGAAAAGTCCCATTTGCTGTGTACTAAAGCAGACCTGATAACAATCCATGGAAACGTAGAAAATTTTGATATTGAGGAGCAATGTACCCAGAACGTCCAAATACGAGGTGGTGATTGAAGTTGATTACTAATGTTACAATTTTTGCTGCTTTACTCCGAATTATCTCCGATGTCCGAATTATCTCTTAACTGAACCTTTACTGCGACATACGCAAGCGATGTGTCTTTTAGAACAAAGACAAGGAAACATACAAAGATCAGGTGTGACTTTCCGCGCATTGGCCATGTACATGAACGGCCACCAGGATTTCGGCTTTCACACTTCTATATACTTACTGCTTCGATTCAAATTCTCGCTAAAATCCTAAAAATTTTCGTGGAGTTTCAGCAGAAGACTTACCTGCTGACGGGGATTTTGTGCAAAGAAATATCTTTAAATACGACTTCGATATCCAAGAAGGTGAATATGTAGGAGTACTAGATCAACGAAGTATTGGAAGATTTGATAAAAACAGCCAAACTACTGAGTTTGAACAATCAGATAATTTATACAAATGATATTGATAGCTTCTTCAATTGTTTCCGCTGTCCTAGTTGTTATACTTTCTTCAAAGGATCTGAGTTTCTCAACAAACATTTTCTGAGATGCAAGGATCGAGTGAGGCATGTTTTACCCAAAGAACGTGTATGAGCTTCGAAAAACTTTGTATGAAAAGCTAGAAGAGTTCAATCATCCAGTTTCTGAAGATTTTTAATAGTCTAGCAATTTTAAATTTTGAGTCGATTTGTGTTCCTATAGAAGAACTAAAAGAGACACAAACTACAACCTGGATAGGAAAACATGTTCCAATTTAAGTCTATGTATCATCAATATGATTGATGAACCCATCGTTTTGCACAACAAGGATCCAAAGAACTTGATTTTTGATTTGGTAACCAACCTCGAGTTGTTGGCTGATCAAAGTAAGGGAGAAATGAGAAAAAAATCCAAAATGTTGGAGTAGCTGTCAATGAAAGAAAGAAATTTTTTTTTAATGAGCTCAACGAACGAGGTAAAACTAATCAAGTAACCAATTCGAAACAAAGATGAATGCGTTGAAGACTCGGTAGAAGCAGATATGTCATCCCAGTTTTTGAGAGTTCAGAAAAACCGACTCATTGATTTGAAACAACATCTGAGAGATATATAAATACTTTAACTGTTTTTGGTTGTAATAGTTGTTTTTATATCATGTTTGAATATGATCAAGTCCTTTCTAATTCGTTATTTGATTCGCTATTTAGAACAAGAAACATCAGTAATCAAAAAAGCGAACGATTTCGTTTCCATCAAATTTGGAGATGTACGACATAATAAAGTTTCTGGGTGGATCAACAACCCTAGACGCCTTTCTCAAAGCCTATAAAGCTAGCAAAACGAACAGATTCTTCCCCTAGGAATGGTTTGATAACCCTTACAAACTTGATTTTCCCGAATTGCCAACGTATGAAGCCTTTTTCAGTAAACTTAGAAACAGCAATCCTCTAGACAAAGACTTTATTGATTATGAGAAATTGAGAAAGAGTGGGCTTGATGAACAACAATAACTGAAAAAGCTTCGAATCAAGACTGTGCATCGAATTGGTTTGGATAATTACAATTACTTATGAGAGACTTAGAAGAAAAACGTAATGACTGTGTTCAAAGACTTTTCGCAGTAGTACAATAATAAGGATGTAGCCCAACTCTGGAAAAAAAGCAAAAAATGATTCAGTTTTATTATTACAAGGGGATCGATATGTTAAAACTTGGATGTACTCTTCCGAATCTAGCAAACATATGTCTACACAAAGACTCAAATTGCAATTTTTATCCATTTTGCGGAAATGATAAAGATTTTTGTAAAAAAAATTAGAAAAGGCATGACTGGTGGACCTTCCATTGTGTTCACGTGAAAAGTTTTAGGTGATGAAACTTTCATGAGATGTTCATCAAATATATAAAAATCACTCGTTGGAATTGATGCAAGCCAGCTTTACCCTTTCTCAATGGGTCAAGATATGCCAACAGGACTGTAGACGAGATGGGAGTTTGACACCAATATGCAGTAACTTAAAGCTAGACATAAGCGATCTCGCATCTTTGAGAATATGGTCATGTCTTTTCACCAGGAAAAAAGACCAGAGTGTAAAGTTGAGTTTTTTCACATTTGGTAAACAGAAAAAAATTAACTGTTTTCATGTTGATGGTTACTGTGATCACTGTAAAACAGTATTCAAAGCAATGGGATGCTACTACAACTTCTGTTCCTGTCAAGAAGGTCGTTCCTACTTAACAGAACAGGATATTGAGTGAGGAAACAAGAAGAGAGATAGATGATATGCGACGAAAATACCATAAAAACAAAGGTTACAAAATTGAAGAAATGTGGGAGAGTGAGTGGTGGGAAAATTCTAACACCAATGACAAGGTTAAAAATTATGTCAGAACCCATTTTTTTTACCAAGGACCTCTTTCTGGCGACTCCTTTCTAGCAAAAATAAGAGATAGATCTTAGTGCGACTTAGTTGTTCCCGATGAACTGAAATCAAAAGTTGCGAATTTTCCTCCAATTTTCAAAAAATCCGAGGTTGGAAGAACCGAATGGTTTGATAACCCAGACAAACTTGATTTTACCGAATTGTCATCGTATGAAGCCTTTTTCAATAAACTTAGAAAAAATAATTTTCTAGGCAAAGACTTAAAGGACTATGAGAAACTGAGAAAGAGTGGCCTTGACGACCAACAGCGACTGAAAAAGCTTCAAATCAGGACTGTACCTTCATATGGTTTAGTGATTTAAAATCACTTTCAAGAGACTTGGCACAAAAAGAGAATGACTTTGTTCAAAGAATTTGCAGTAGTACAACAACAAAGAGGTTGTTCCAACCCTGGAAGCAAGGCACAAAATGATTCAGTTTGATCATATCAAGGTGGTAGATATGTTCCAACTTGGATGTATTCTTCCAAATCTAGCAAAAATATGTGTTTGCAAATCTACCAATTACAATTTTTATCCGTTTTCCGAAAGTGAAAAGAATTTGTGTAAAAAACTTTGGGAAGACATGAACGGTGGTCGTTCGATTGTATTTACCCGAAAAGCTGTAGTTGATGAAACATTCATCAAAATTCATCATAACATGTAAATCGATCGTTAGAAGTGATGCAAGCCAGCTTTACCCTTTCTCAATAAGTCAAGATATGCCAACAATATTGTAAACGAGATTGGACTTTGATATAACCGATCTTTCAATTTTTAGAATATGGTCATGTCGTTCTTCCAGGAAACAAGACCAGAATGTTTAATTGAGAGCTTGTTCACATCTGGAAAACAGAAGAAAATCGACTGTTTTAAAGTGGAGGGTTATTGTGATCACTACTGTAAAACAGTATTCGAAGCATGTGATGTTACCTCCACTTCTGTTCTTCTCAAGAAGTTCGTCCCTCCTTAACAGATCAGGATGTTGAACGAGATAATAAAAGGGAGAAAGAGAGAGAAAGAGAGAGAGAGAGAGAGAAAAAGAGAGAGAGAGAGATAAAGAGAGAGAGAGAGAGAGAGAGAAAGAGATGGATGATAAGAGACTGGACTACATAAAAGAGAAAGGATACGAAGTTAAAGAAAACATCAAGATGAAAAATCATATCAGAACCCATTTTACCTACAAAAAACCTCTTTCTACAGACTCCCTTTTAGTAAAAACAAAAGATGGAACTTTTTGGCTGTGTTCAGTGTGATTTAAATGTTCTCTCTAGCCCCTCTCTTCAACTTTTGCATGGAACTTGGCTGGCATTGCACCAAAATTTACTGTTTGGTTCAGTACTCTCCTCAAAAATTTTTCAATTCTTTTGTACAGTAAGTGGCTAATTCTAGAGGAGAAGGAGATGAAAACCCTTTGTCAGGAGTTGTAGCAGAAACAATGAAACTTTCAGTCAATTCCTTATAGTGACATCAGATCATGGATATATTCAGGCATACAATCACAAAATATCTGAACGATGAAAAACTCACAAAGCAATCAATGAGTCACTGTTTAAAAAACTGAAATCATTTGAGAAAGATTTTTATGAGGTTGAAATGTAAAAATCAACCATTTAGCACAGAGAACCCATCATTGTTGGATTTTTCATACTTCAGTATGCAAAACTGAGAATGTTGGAGCTGTGTTACATTTTTTTGGACAAGTACTGTGATGTAAATAAATTTGAAGAGTTGGAGATGAACACAGACTCACTTTACTTAGCACTTGCTGAAGAAAATTTATATAACTGTATCCAACCAGATAAGAGGCTGCTTGGGAAAAATGAGGGAAAATGACTGCGGAGACTCATTCAAGGCAGATGCAAAATCTAATTTCTTCCCTCGAACATGTTGCAATACGCAAAAAAAGCATGATAAACGGGAGCCAAAACTTTTCAATTTAGATGTACATGAATGCTATGTTTGTTGTCATCGCGAAAATATGTCTTGCTACACAAGTCAGATATATTCAAATTCAGTAGAAAAGCAAACGAGTTTAGCAAACGAGTTCTAGAAGATTCTGGAAACGGACCTATGTCAAAGTACAGGAGAGTGTTCGATGAAGCAATCAAGCTAACATCTACAAATAGAGGATTCAGAACATAAAGTATAGGGTGGCTACATATGAGCAAACACAGAAAGGACTTAGTTATTTTTATCCTAAAAGACACGTTCAAGATGATGGAATTCATACAAAACCATTGAACTGATGAGCTGATGCAATTTAATAAACTTATGATGCCATGTATTTGACCTATAAACAATGCAGTATTTTGTTGTTTTTTTTTATCATAAAGTTGCGGTAAAATTAAAGTACGACACAGTGATTTAAATATTTTCTTTGTGTTTTAATTTTTTTTTTCAAAAATTTTGATTTTTTGTGAAGTTTCAGTAGGTTTCAGCATAGTTTCAGAAATAGAGCACTGTTTTTGAAAAATTGATCATCTAATAAAGTAGTTAATAGTTCAAACTATATCGAATCGTAACGTGTTTTGAAGGTTTCTATTAAAAAAATGTTCCCCAAGAACTCTCACCAATGACTTACCATGAACCAAAAAAACTAATTACAAGACCTTCATTCCACAACCCACACGTAATTAACCACTGATATTTACCGGGTTGATAACGCGCTCCAAAATGTTTGCAAATAAACTGGACATTTCCACACAAAATCCAAAAAGTATCGTTTTTCTTACCATTCTCGTACCATCACACAAACCGTGAAATCTTACAAATTTTTTCCCCATCTTAATACATTCTAGAATCTATACTGAATTTTATTATATAGCTTAGAGACTGGATTTTCTATTTCCTATCTTAAAACATGTGGGTCTCCCAGAACCACATACCCCCCCTCCCCCCCCCCACCTCTTAAACTCCAACATCTACTACCAACCTTTATTCTGCTGAAGCCATTTTACTGAGTTTTTTATCGTCTTTAAAAACTTCCCAAGTGACATGAAAATAATGTGATTTTTGACAAAGTTTCACAATTTGGTAGCTTTGGCTACCATTTTCATCTGATACTCGTAGCAAATCAGATTCGACCTCGAAAGTTTTAGCTCAAGATATAAGAAATGTTGGTTTTGGGTTTTTTTTGTGCATACGACCCACAATTGGTCCCCATTTTGGTCTTTTTGTGCTATTCAGGGTGCTGGTTGCACAGAATTTTCAGCGAATGGCGCCCAATTGTTGATCCCCTTTTCCAGTTGGTCCCCATGAGCCCAACTTTTAGCAAAAGAACCTGAATGATCACAAATTGGGCTCCTCTTTGGGGGACATTGGGTGCCCATTTTTTCCCTGATAACTAAGGAACCGATCGTACTAAGCCTCTTTTAATCGAAAATTTAAGGCAAAAGCTAGCTATTTCAACCTAATTTGTGTGAACTCACAAGGAGCCCCGAGACATTTGTTACCGTACCTTAAATATTTGGCTATAAACAACAACAAGACTGCTCGTATCAGTGCGAAGCCCAGAAAGTTCCGACTGCCTTTCAGGTTTATGCAGCAGTAATAACATTGAAAAATTAAATTCAATAAAACAAAATGAAAAAATTTTTATTCGAAAATTTGAAATTTTTTATGAAAATCATCACCCCACACACCATATAAAGTACAAAAGGATAGATTTCGCTGCTTGTAACAAATCAATTATGGGAAATAAGCTTTCTTGAACCAATTTGGAAAGACGGATTTCTAAGATGGATTAAATTTCCGCTTATGAGTTTTTAGCGCGAAATATATCGCACGTTAATTGTCCCAAGTTGGCCACAATGACAATCTTTAAACCCCCGCCACTTTATGATCACAGGTGAAATATTTTTTCAAGTTTAAGCTCAGGACAACAATACTTTATACTTTTTGAAATTCCGTCAAAATATTTATAAAGAAATTCTGTCAACAATGGCTAGTTAAAAAGTCGAAATTTGTCTGAAGAAAAAAACCCATCCGAGCACAAATATTCCGTTACTTTCGTATCGAAAGTCGAAATAATAAAAACTTCTATATTGAATAATTTTAACGCAAACTTTTGTTAAAAGTACTTTTAAATTGAGAATCGTTTTTCAATAATTTATGTTGAATAATGAAGACTCAGTTTGCAGTTAATTTTATTAGTAGTAGATAATACCTTCTAGCTAATTTGAGAAGAAAATTCAATGTTAACCAAATTAAATTTTTTTAATTGTTCATATAGCGAACCAAAAGTCATGATATTGAGAAAAAAGGCGGTTATAGAATTTTTCTGAAAAAGGGCGGACCAAAAATTTCTCGTTTGTTTTTAGGGTGTCCCACTCTTCAACCCCACGTTATTTAACCCCCTATGTTTGCGCACCCTACTTTATAATCCTCTAAGAAGGTAACCCCACCACAACCCCCCTTTAATACCGATAAGTTGGTTCAATTTAAGTACTTAAATATTAACAGTAGAAATCTAATTAAGTATACTAATTGAGAGTTGAGAAGCCATTCTTAATCCATTTGATGTACTTAGAATCTCAAAAAAGGTTGCATTTCGATTAGCTAAAAAAAACAATCCCTCATTCACACGCACAAAACAGAGATAACCTAGATGCTGCTAATTGAAGGCAACGAAAGACCTCTAAAAGATTTACATAAAATCATACTGCCTTGCACTTGAACCATTCGTTGAGCCATGTTTAAAGCGTCCTTCCATTTTACTCTTTCTTCCAAAGACAATTAAATATTAATACTATCAGGCCACGAGTATTATCCTAAACGTAAGAACAAAACAACTGAAAAAGTGGAACTGCTCAGAATACCAAAATCATAAATGCCGAGCAACAGCAAATACGGATGGCGAAAATTTCAGTGAAACGAGGGGTGAGCGCAATCATGACATTTCTACGGTAAAACCTGAAGCTCGACTAGTTTGAAAAATATCAAGCATCTGAGCGAGATTCTACCCCGACCGTTTTAGTCAGATTCTTAAAACAAACAGGCATCAAAGGCATGCCATTTTAAAGCACTTTTAGATGGTTTGAACGACCTTTTTTTAGCGCGCCCTTTGGATGTTTGTTGGAATGCCTGTTCCCCTCCTTGTTCATTAATTCTACCTCTGATTCGAAAGAAGGGTCTTAAACTGTACGGAGCTTAACAGTAGCATATTATGTATCTGCTACTTACTTGAAAAGAAACTGCAAACCAGAGCAGCCAAATGGCCATGCTTTAATGAGCGAAGGTTTCGACATGGAATTTTTTACAGTTTAATTACTTTTTGACTAGTTTTCGCTAAAGAAATTTGACAACATTTCGCTTAGTACAATAAACCGCAAATTTCTTTGCCAAGAGAAGTCAAGCTGTTTTCAATGGTTGAAGGTGGAATGTTTTGAAAGGATTGTGAATAATTTATACCTCGTCTGGGCCGGCGGCTGAGTGAACCCTTGTATTTGCAACAATGTCGACATAAGTCAGGGCGGGCTCTTCTCCCATGACACAGTAGGCAGTCATCTTGATGCCCTGCACGGTGACTTCGTAGTATCCATCCGCCCCTAAATTGTGCAAAGTGATCGTTGGTCGGCGTACTATTCCGACTCACTGATTACACCTACTCGTTTCTTTGACAAGTTTTGCTTAAAGATTACCCACTGTTGAACTTTCGTAACGAAGATTACAGGATATTTGAGCTCGAGGTGGTTTTTTCTCCAGCCAAAGTTTGACTTCTTAGCTAGCTATTTTTGACAGAATTTTTGAAAATCATTGAAAAAGTATTGTTGTCATGAGCTTATAATTGAAAATATAATTCACCTGTGATCATTTTTAGTAAAGTTATGGGGCTTAAACATTGCTGAAATGTTTTCTTGTTGACGAAAATGTAATGCATATTCAGAAAAATAATTTATTTCTCTCAGGTCTAATAGTTGAACCATTTCTTTACTCTCTAAAAATTACAAAAAACTTTGTGCAGAGCGATCTGGATGCACTTTCCTTCGCTGTAATGATTTTTGGTGTAATAGTTAATGACAACAAGACTGCTCGTATCAGGTCGAATGTTCCGACTGCCTGTTAAAATCTATTCAACAAAAAATGTCAAAAAAAATGAAAAATAAAAGTAGATTAGCGAGATTATTTTTTGAAAATTATCCCCCCACATGCCATATAAAGAACAGAGTGATAGATTTCGCTCCTAGTAACATATCAATTATGGCAATCAAGCTTTCTTCAACCCATTTGGAAAGATTTCTAAGACGGATTAAATTCCGCTTATGAGTTATTGGCGCGAAATATATCGCGCGTTAATTGTCCAAAATTGGCCGAAATGGCAATCTTTAAACCCCTATAACTTTACAAAAAACAATTACAGGTAAAATTTTTTTTCAAATTTAGGCTCAGGACAACAATACATTTTGAATGATGTAAAAAAACTGTGTCGAAAATGGCTAGTTAAAAAGTCGAAATTCGTCTGAAGAAAAAAAAGCCCACCCGAGCACAAATATTCCGTACAAAAATATCCGTACAAAATAATCCGTAAAAAATATTCCGAGCAAAAATATTCCGTAAAAAAACCACCCAAGCACAAATATTCGATTATCTTTTTCCAAGGAAATAAAAATTGATGAGGTTTATTTTTCTTGCTTCTTTAGAAAAACAGATGGAAAACTAATTTTTCTCGGGTATTTTCGAACTTTGTAGTCAAATTTAAATGGTTTAATTTAGAGACTTAAAAAGTTTTACAGATTAGTTAACGGACTGAAAAAAAAGTCTTGAAGTCAAGTTGAAACAAAAAACTATTCTCATGATCAGAGTTGGGGATTTGAAAGGTACCATTTCGGCATCAACACTACGCGCCTTTATCAGTTCTCTACTAATTTCATTTATTTCCTGGCATAGTTTGATATTTAATTTACAGTAAATTTATAGAACAATGAAAACTTGAAGTGCAAAACTGGATTTGTACTACTACGACAACACGAGGTTAATATCAAGAGCCTTGTATCAACTCGGAAATTTGCAAAAATTGGAACAAAAAACGTTGATTTGGACTCTTTTTTGAGAATTTTACAGCTAGCTGCAGAATTCTCAAAAATTTTACAGCGATCTTAGTGTTGTAAGTCAAATAATTAGTGTTGTAAAATTAGTTTTTTTTGGGATGATTATGACCAAATCGTTGGAATTTGGTCATAATATTTTCGTATTCGACAAGAATTTCTGAATCCTGTGTTTTATAAATTGGCTTTTTATATTTACATGCAAGTTCTGTTTTCGGGTATATTTGAAATCGTGTTAGTTTATTTTCTATATTGTGGAGGTTTCTAAATTTATTGTTATTATTTCTAATTTGACCAGGATTTACTTCTTCAAATAGAATTGATTCAATAAAAGATTTTTGGTGAAATCTAATCATTCTAGCGTGTATTTTTGCTATTTGGAAAACTGTGCAGGTTTCTTCGGGAAACCATACAATGATTGCTTGTGTTCGTGTTTTAGGATCGCAATATCCTTGGTCATTTTTGCAAGGGAGTCGAATTCCTTAGTAAAGAATTGTGTCGTCTTTTAAATCTCGTGTAGGTTGTACTTTTTCGAGTTGTATTTTCCAATCAAAAAACATTATTTCTTGATATCCTTTATTTTTTGTGTCTGCTTTGCAATTTGAGGGATTATTTATTCCTATATGTGGTATCCAATGTTTGTCATGTAGGTCGTATGTTAACCTTCCGTGTGTTCCATGGAAGGGGAATTTTGTGTCTAGTCTTATGTGACCTTGGTGTTTTTCAAGTTCTGCTTGATGTGCTAAGTCTGGGAAAACTTGAAAATTTACAAGTTTTCTATTTGTGCCTACGTTTTGTGTTAAGTTTAGTCGTTTTAGTTCATTTTTACAGTCTTGAGGGCTAAGATGTAGTAATCTTTCTTTATTACTTTGATAAAAAGATTCGTGGTCTAATCGGTTTTTATTTCCGCTTGAAACTTGTGAACAATGTACTTTCTCATCGGAAAATGTTGCGGTAAATTTGTATCCTGTTTATGTTGTTGATCGGGCTTTTGAGTATAATGTGGCTACGATATTTGTTGTTTCTATTGCTTGTGGTTCGGATTCACATTGTGAAACTTGATTTATAGCATATTTGTGTGGTGTTTTTTGTTAATTTTCTTCACAATCGTAGTGTGTTACTAATAAATCCTGCGGTCCTGTGCGGGGAGAGGGATTTTGATTTGGTTCGGAAAAAATGTGAAAAAGGAGATGGTGAAATGTAAATACTTTAAGAATATACATGTGTATGACAATCCTGAGTATGGATTATAAAAGGTTATGTATCCGATTGTCTTTTTTGTATATCTATCGTATTCATATTTTATTTCTGTTGTTATAAATGGGGGAGGTAAAGATTGAGCTGTTATATTTGGAGGGTCTAGTGCAAATGGATGTTGGACAATGTTATTCAATCTTATTGTAAGTTCGCATTTTAGTGGGAGAATGCTTTGTTGTAGTATTAGGAAATTATGTTCTTGTATATCTTTGTTAATATCGTGTCGATATTGTAATCTTTTTATTGCCCAGTTGCGTAGTCTATTACTTTCCTGATGTTGACTAAATAGCGTTGGGGGTGCTACGAATGTATTCCAATCTAATCGTAGTGGTATATTTTGAGATGATTGTTCTTGATATCGTGAATCAAGGTTGGTAGGAAAATTGAGGGGAAATGTTGGTGGTGATATTTGGCTTAAAGAAGGTGTCGAGGGAAGGGAAAGTGTTTCGGGTAATGTAGATAGTGCAGTATCGAATGAAATGTCAACTGGGTTGCTTACTAAGTTTGGTTCACCGTGAGGGTATTTGTTTGTAACCCAATATGGAGGGCGTTCTGTGGTTGTTGGTTTATTAAAAGGATTTTCTCTAATTTGTTCTGATGTAGGGGTTGAACCTAAGTAGTCTGATAGAATATTTGAAGTGCTGTGTTGTGAATCAGTTGGAGGTGTTTCTGGTAGTGTGCTACTTGAAATGTCTAAGGGACTTGATATTGGTGATTGAGGTATGTTAAATTGAACTCCAGGAGTTTGGAAATTTCTATTTCGTCTTGGAGTATAATTTGTCTACTTATTTCGAGTGTGTTTTGGTTTTGGCTTATGTGTCTTACTCTGTTTAGATCTTGTTGTAGGGTTGGGTATAGTTTATATGTTGGTTCGTATTGTGGTTCACTTAAAGGTGCTTGGCGGACAACGGGTTCTAGTGGTTCGGATAATCTTGCGTGTCTTTCTTCAAAAGTATATGGATTTTCTTGAAAATAAATGCGTGTAGACGAATGGGGATTGTGGGTACTTGTGAATGTTGATGGGGTTTCCTGGGGTGTTGTTGGTGGGGATTTGTGTGAGGGTGGTTGATTAGCAATTTTGGAAAATATCTTTGAGGGAAGTCTTTTATGATGAAAATTTATGTTTGTTCCAATAATCTTCATTGAAAAGAAATAAGAGAATAGTGGCTAATACGAATGTGATGATTGCCTTTTTTATACATTTACATATTGTCATAATGAGGGATGTTAAAAATGTGAGAAACATTACGAAGAGTAGAAAAACATCTGTTCTACTAAATAGATTACGAAACATTTAAATAGTTTTGAAATTATCGTACCTGAGGAGGGTATCAAGGATAGTGAGGAGGGATATACATTCTTCAAGGATTGAATAGAAAATTTAAAAAAGATTGCAAAATAGTATCAAAAGTATGAATAGGTTTTCTATGTTATTAGTTAAAAATATTGTAAAAAGTTTTAAAAGATTTGAAAGTTTGATGAAACGTTTGAAAATTATCTGTTTGAATTTAGTGACCGTTGTTGAGAGAAGCATTTACGAAGTGATTTGGTTTGTCGAATCGTTTTCAATTTTTTGGGGCTAAATTCGAGTGTGGTCGGATTATTTATTGATTTTTGACAAGTGGGTTGGGTTTCATCAAGTGTTGTTGAGGGATTATTTTGAGATGTTGGGGAGATCTTCGTAGTTTTGTTTTTGTTTATGGGGTAACGGGGGGTATCCAATAAATATTCGTACTTTAGGCCAAATGATCATGTGCTTTTTATCTTAAGGTTAATTTAATAATTTGGCTTGAGGGTTTTATGAGTGCTAAGTTGGGAAAATATTGTTGATCTTTGTACTGCTTGATAGGAGAGGGTTGTAATGTTGAGATAATATTTATTGTAGTTGTCAATTTATAGCGGTTTGCTTATTTTTGACCTAGAGGTCTTGAAGTTATAGTTATAGATAAGCTTCGAGGTGAATATGTGTCGGCTAATAAAGTCTTTTTGCTAGAAATAGCAAAGTGTCTTATTCGGAATGATTTCTATTGGCTGATTTTGAACTAGATCTGTTCGATTGTTTTTCAGCATGTTATTTTGAAATTGTGTTTGGTTCAAAATAATTAAAAGAAGGTGATGAAAAGGGAAATGAAAGTTATTCTTTAAATTCAACTTTCTTGAGTATTTTAGATTGTGGATTGTGGAATGAATGTTTTTTAATTTTTTCTCGGTTGACTTCTAAGCCGTGATGATTCTCTATGTTCAAATTTTTCTTTTAGATCTTGTGGTAAATATTTTCAGTCAATTTTTTATATCTTCTTTCTTTTTGAGATATTTGTGTTTTTTGCTTAAGAGATGTTTGATTAACAATTTCTTTTTGTTGATCTAATTTTGAGCTTGTTTGTTTATCGGTGTGATGATTCAATTCAGTTTCTGAATTTTTTTGATCAATTTTTAAGCCTGTGAAAGAATATAATTGTGTTAATTTACGGAGTGCGTATTCTTTTGGGTAATAGGGTAATAGGTTATTTCGGTGCTGGATAATTTCTTTCTTATTTGTGTCTATTAATTTGTATGTGACATAGTGGATTTTTCAATTATTTGGTATGGTCCTTTTTGGAGTGGTTGTAACTTTTTAGAAATTCTTTTTTGTGTTGTAAAATTGGGAATTAAAACAAATGTTCCCATTTTTAAATTTGCTGCTGGTGTAAAGCGTGAATTTATTTGGGTATTTATATTTTGTCTTTGTAGCAATTTTTTTTTTGTTATTTTTTGATAAATTTCATTGTGTCTTTTATCTCTATTTAAAATCCATTCGGTGTGGGTACCGGAGGCTAGTTTTCAATCTGTGGCTGATCAAAGTGGTCTTCATTGTGAGTATGTAGTGGTGATGATTTTTTGTTTGGTTGACAATATCCTTGTGCATTTTTATGGGCGTTTGCTGTAAACATTATTGGTTTACGTGGTTTTTGGTTGAATACCATTTCGTATGGTGACATTCCTAATGTTGTCGTAATTTGTGAATTATATGAAAGTGGAAATAATTTTACATCTGCTGACCATTCAGTCTATCGGGTGTCTTTTCCATTAATGATAAATCTGAGATATTTTTGTAATGAACGGTTCATAACTTCGACTAATCCATTTGTCCAAGGTGCATGAGATGTATGTGGTTTATGTTTTATCTTGTATAAGTGGCATAGTGTGATAGTTTCCCTATTAATAATTTCATTGCCATTATCTGTATTTAAAATTTCGGGTAATATAAATTTAGATATGCAGTGTTCGTAGATATCCAGTGTTGTATATGCATAATAAGCGTTACAATGTGGTACTGGGTTAAGTCCTAGATAATGTGTAAATGAATCAACATTTACCATTTTATATGAGTTCCATCTGAGGATGGTGAGATTGGTCCTTTTGAATCGAATGATATTCTGTGATTAAAACAAAGACCTTGTCCTTTAAAATCTTGTTTTTCTGCGATTTGTTTTTGGTTTAGATTGGGTTTATTTAATTGGGTTTATTTGGATAGGGTTTTTTTATTTAATACTTTTATTCAAATTGATGCATTAGAGACATAAAAAATTTTGTATAGAATTTGAATATGTTTTTTTTCTGATCCTGAATGTCCTTTAGCGTGTAGGGAAAGTGAAGTATTGAATGCTATTAACTTACTTAAAGGTAGACAAAGTACTTGAAAATTAGGTGTTTGATATTCTGAAATATCTGTGTTTTCTTTTATAGTGGTATTTTTGAACTTACTGAAGTATCTAAGGAGTGTTTTGTTTCCTAAGGTTGTAGTATCAGCTTTTGTTGGCTTTGTTTTATATTTATGCCATGATTTGAGTTGTCTAATGACGGGGTCAAGGTTTTGGTATTTTCGTAGTAAATCGAGTGTAATTTTTTCTGTTGTTGGCAGAAAAATATTTTCTTTTTATATATTTGATAGAGGTATTGTATCAAGTGGGTCATGGAGATTAAAAACTTGATTTTTCGTATATTTTGAATCATGTGGTAATGGTCCTGATAAATTTATGTTATCAGTTAGATTTTCCTTTTTTATTAAAGGGAATGGGTCCTATTTAAGTGGTTTAGGTCTTTATTGTTGAGTATTGTTTTTAATCCAATGTGAATATGGAATTGGTTTAAATGTAGACGTGCCTAATAAATCAACTTCATAATGGTTGTTTTGACAATCTAAGTAGAGTGGAAAATGTTGTAGATTGTTTATTTGTGATTGTTCTATGTCGGTTTTTACTGCATATTTACATCGAAATTGTGGTGAAGTTTCATCTTTGGCAAGATAAAAATTTAGATTTTATGGTATTTCAACTGAAGTTTTTCTTGTTAAGAGTTCAGGTGGTGTATTTCTACTAAGGGTATCAGGTAGTGCAATGTTTTTTCCTGCTGTCCATACTATGTGTAATTTTGGAAATTTCATTAGTATTAGTTGAAATCTATAATCTCTATGGTTTGGATTTGATTTTTGTGTAAAAAGAAGTATGATAGGTTTATGGTCTGTGAAAAAAACTGTTGGATGTTTTGATCCAATCATCAAAATTTCATTTTCTGTCAAAATGTGTATGATAGCTGTGCATTCTCTCATAAGGGTAGAGAGTCGTCGTTCAGCTTGTGTAAATAGGCGAGAGTTTGCTGAAATAAGATTCATTTTATTTGTTCCATTGTGGGATTGTAATAAACCTGCTCCGATGCCAAAATTTGAAGCATCGCACATTGCATAAAATGGATGATTTGGATCTGGGATTGTGTTTGAAATTTGTTCAGTGAGAAATTTTTTAATTTCTTCAAATCGTGTTTGGTGTTCTGTTGTCCATTCAAAAATATTTTGTTGTCTAAGAAAATTATAGAATGGTCTTAAGTATAATTGCATTTTATAAACGTATTTACTAAAAAAAAAGAAAACATCCCAAGAAATTCCTGTATTTTCTTTTTCTTTGTTGGTGGTTAAAGTTTTTGAATTGCGTCAATTCGCGATTTCGGTGGTGTTATAGTATCTTTTTCTATGATGTGTCCAAGAAATTTTACGCGTGTTAAGAAAAATTGTGATTTATCTGGGGCCGCTTTCATGTTTTCGTTTTATAAAATTTGATGATGTTTTTCTAGAACTATGAACATTTCATCTTTTGTTTGTGATTGCATAAAAACATCGTCTAAGTATGTGATTGCTTTTTTACTAAGTATGATGGTCTGTAAAATTTTCTCATAAAGGCTGAGAAAACTGCTGGTCCTATGGATATTCCATAGAATAATCTTTTAAATTCGTATTGTTGATTTCCAATAACGAATTGTGTTAGTCGTCGTGATTGTTCATCTAGTGGCATTTGGTTATATGCACTATTAATGTCTGCAGTTGTGAAATATTTACCGTTTATTTTTGTTAAAATTACTTGGATTGGTTTTATTGGCCTATTGGTTCTATTCTTCTTTATTAACTGGGGACATTTGGATTCATCAATTAGTGAGGATAATAACAGGGTTAATAAAGGTGTTTCCTTTTGGTTGTTCTTCTTTATTAACTGGGGATATAATTTTGTATTGTTCTAGAGTGTAAAGTAGTCTATTGATTTTGTCATGTAAATGAATTGGTTTTTTACTTGCTTGTTGTTTTTTGTAAACTGCGTCAAGTTTCAAGGGTAAATGTAGCGGTGAGTTTATTTTTCCAACGTCAAACTTAGATGTTGCATAAACGTTTGAGTAAATCGGCTAATTTTTCAAATTCATTTTGTGTTAGTTGAGAGTGTTGAAAATTGAACATTCTTAAGATAATTGGTTGTTCTGTATATTGCGAGATTTTGAAGGTTGGTTTAAAATAAGGTGTTTTTGTGAAATAATCTGTCTTCCTTATTTCATTACTTATTGTATGATTTATTGATAGTTCTTCATCGAGGATTGTTGACTGACAAATATCTAATAGTTGTAGTCTTTTATTCACTCTGTATGCTACTTCTTTTGTGGGGAAATTGTTGCATTAGTCTCGCAATATCCTAAGAGTCCTAAGGGTAAGGTGATTTTGTATGGTGAATTGTTATACACGTGTAGAGAAATAATATCGGAATTTGAGTTTTTCATGTATTTTATAGATGAGATTGTTACTCTAAAAAATTGTGAATTGGTCTAAATTCAAAGTCTGACATAAAGAGATGTTGTCTATTTTGATTTTTGTCGTATTGATTAACTTGTTTAATTGGAAATTCATAAATGTTACCTGAGAATAGTTTGAGATGTTTTCTTTCTTTATTATAGATGGGGTAAAATTTTGAGAAAAATGGTTGTTGTTTATTCATTCTTTGGAAGAATGTTAAAGCGGTGTTTTGCATTCTTGTATATTTATCTTTTATATTAATTTTACTATCTAATATTCTAATAGTTGGTATATACTTTGCGATAAATTGAATTCCAATAATATTGTGTTCTATATCTGTGATATGGAATGTTTATTTAAATGGTTTTTTGAGTTTTGAGAAGTTTATTCTGTTCCATTGTTTTGGTGGGAAGAAGGAAAAGTTGAATTTTTCCATAATTTGTTAGGGTTGAGCCTTGTGCTGTTGCTAGTCTACTTGTTGTTTTTACGGGTGTTATTTTGATTTCATTCCAAGCTGGAATATTAATGATATTTGATTCTGCTCCAAGGTCTATTAAAAAATCTATTTCATGGTCTGGTGGTTGAAACTCTTTACATTTTGGACTTTCTAAGAGAAAGGAAATTGTCCAATTTTTTTTCTTTCGGTGATTCTCTTGGTATATTTTGAAAAATGTGATTTGTACTACAACATGGTGTCTGTTGTTTTTCAAGTTGTTGCGACGTTGTTACTTCATTTACTATTTGTTCTATTAATATGTTATTACTTTTAGGTCTATTGTGATAATTGAAAAGTAATTCCAAATGATTTTCGTAAATTTGTGAATGAAAAGGTTGTTCGTATGTGACAGATTCATAATCTTTTTCAACTTCTATCATGTTGACTAAAAGTGTGTTTTCTATATCACTGTCACTATCTGTGGATTCACAGTTTATGTGATTTAATTGTAACTCAGTACTTTCTGTGTTTTCAATACCAGGGGGTTCTGAGTTTGTTTCATCAGATGTTTGTACTTGATTTATTTGTCTCTGATGTTTTGGTGTATTACTTCTATATTTGCTTTGAGAATCTGGATAACGTGTGTTATTTCTATGAGGTGATTGAGAGTAGTTTCTTTGTCTATTGTTATAGGTTGAATTCCTATTTTAGAAGTTATCTCGTGATCTATTTTGATAATTGTTGTAATTGGATCTTTGCTGATTTCGATTATTTGAATAACTTCTGTTCCTAATGTTGGAATAGTTTCGATAACTTTGTATGATGAGTTTCTTGATCTATCATTTGAGTAGTGTCTATTCCGAGGTTGTGAATGGGATCTGGTATCAGACAAGTAATTATGTCTGTTTGAGTTTGAATGTGAATAATTATTTCGATAATAGTTTCTCTACTGTGTGATCGACTATGTCGATTTCGTGAGGGATTTGTGAATTTCTTTGATATGGTGATCTACCTCTGTAGTTCGAATTATAAGGTGATTGATTTCTTGAATGATTTGAGCTGTTTGGTAGTGGTTTTCCAGAGCTGTTGTTGCTATGAATATTTTTCTTTGGTAATTTTTGATCTTTTTTCATGTATTGATAGAATGATTTATTTGGTTCTTTGTATTTTGTGGTTTATTTTGATTGTCTTGCTGTTTCTTTCTGCATTCAGCAATACTGTGTCCGTATCTTCGGCAATAGTTACACCATTTCTTAAGGGATGGTTTACTTTTAAAATTTGGGTTTTTGTCATATATATACAAAATTTAGTGAATTTTTCGGATAAATCTGTGTCTGAATTATTTATGTTATTTATTTGTGTTGTTTGATTATTATTATTGTACAGTAATTTTAGATTTTCTGTTTCTTCTAGTTTCATAGTGATTTCTGCTGGTTCTAGTTTATCTACTAGTTTTCTGAAATCTAGATCTGGTTCTCGAATTGAGGAAGGGTGTGATGCTCTCTTTTTAATTGCTATTTTTCGTAATTGAGGTGTTAGAGTCATCTTTAAATTTTCTGTCATTTTTGTGTTTTTATAACCATGAGTATTTAGTGAGTATGCTTTTCGGACTAGTACTTCGATCCTTACTGCTAATTGTTTGATTGTTTCGTTTGGTAGTCTACGATTTTCGTTGCATAAAACTCTTTGATGTTGTTTGTTTCCTTCTGAATCAAACATTTTTGAAAATTCTTGTGTAAGTTTTTTCCAATCTGATTTTTTTTTCTATAGGTAGGACTGAAAACCATTTGTGAGCTGCACCATCATGTGTGGTTTGTACTAACGCTGTGCGGCTATGTATCCAATTTTGGTGAAGTGGCGTATATTTAAAATTAAATTTGCTGTGACTGCATTTAAATAATCTTCTACAGAGTATTCAGGATCTGTGCCAGTGAATACCATCAATGACTTGTTTGATTGTATTGATGATCCACCCATAAGGTATAGATTCATAGTCATCTGTAGTGATTCTGCGGCGTTTGGCATTTGTGAAAAATTTGTGAGTTGAGTTTTTTTGTGATTTCGTGTTGTTGTAAATAATAGGGTAGTGGGATTTCATTTTAAATTTGTGTTGGTTGATAGTAATCAGTGTGAACTAGGTTTTGCCTTTGTATTGGTTGATACGATGGTGTATAGGTTGGGTTTTGCGTTTGCAACGGTTGGTGAACTTGTGTATTAACTAAGTTTTGTGGATAAAAATTTGTATTTTGGGATGCTTAATTTTGTCGAGGTGGTTTTGAACGGTATTCTTGTGAATATGGTGCAAAAATATCTGGTTGATAATAGTCATCATCATCTGATGATTGATAATTAGGTGTATAGTAAGGTTTGTTGTGTTTAACTTGGTTTTGTTCCACATTTCTAATTTGTTGGAAAAATGGATGATTTTCACTTTGGTCTTGTGAGATACGTGGGTAATCATGAGAATTTACTGTAGTTGTTGTTGGTTGTCGAAAATTTTGTTTTTGTGAGAATAAAGGATTTTGATTATTTGGGTGAAATGATTCAGACGTTTGTGGTACATTTACCTAGTTATAATTGTGCTCTGCAAAGTTATTTCTAGTAAATGTTCTTTGTTTTTGCGTTGGTTCCGTCATTGATCTAAGCGTTTGATAATCCATGTGTGCATACTTTGGGGCAACGGTGGGTTTAACTGTTGATTGTAATGTTACCTGTGGTAAGTTGGATTTTTAGATCTTGGAGTTGTAAGATTTAGATGTATTGGTGAGATACTTTGTCGTGTTGTTGTTATTACTGTTGTAACTACTTCTTCATTTGCAAAATGTGATGGTGTTGGAATATCTTGTTGTCTGAGATTCCTAGTTCCATTTAGATTTTTTTGTTGTGTGTTAGTTGAATTTAGGGTACTATTTTGTGTCCTATCGGGTAGGAATAAATATAATTTAAAGGTGTCGCATCAGTTGTGAGAGGGTATATCTTAATATAATCTTTGTGTATAGTTTTTGTGCTAATAGCTTGACTTAAAATGTCTGTTGGTATGTTGATAAATAATGGATGAGACTATTCAGAGTCCCAAACATAATCTGATTGTTCTGCTATTACTGTATCATCTGTTAACTTTTGGGGTCTGAACTTTTTTATTGCTTGTGAGATTAAATCAAGATTATGTGTGAAATAATCTATGATAAATCAAGTTTGTAAGATTTTTTGTAAATTGTGTTTATCGTTTTGTGAAACGTCCTTGCTGGTTTAATTTTCACGGATTGCGTTTATATAGTCAGAAAATTTTGTGATTTCATGTCTTACAGTTGTATGTTTTGATGTCTGAATTGGTGAAGTTCCTTGAGATTCTGGTTTTTCTCATATAGATAAACAGCTATAAACTATTCGAAATACTTCGTTAGTAAATATTGAATTTGCTCTTTGTGAATTTTGGTGTTGTATATTTTTTATATATATTCTGTGAAAACTTTTGAAAATATTATATCTATGTCATCTGTTTGAGGTTGATACTTACCATGAAATGTACTTGGGCTCTGTAACTCTACTGTTTAGATTCCGTACTGTTGTGATGGTGTACATATTCCTTTGAGGTAGTGGTCGACAAGTTGTCTTTTTATTTTCACTTCTGGAAGTTCTGCTCTGCATGGGCTAATTCCTTTTTCAAATACATTTGCTATTAATTTTTGACAGTGAGGGAAATGATGATAAATGGAAGGATGGAGTTTGAGTTTTCATCTTCACTTTTTTCATTTGTACTCAGTTTTGTGCTTTATGACCGTTAATTTGTAATTTTCTATGTGTTTTTTTTGGTTGATTCCAATTGTATAGTCGCACTGGTTTGTTTTTATTTGAGTTTTTTATTCTTCTTTTTCGTTGTATTGATGAATGTGATGTAGTTTCAGAGTCAAAAAAATATAATGTATCTTTAACTGGGTAGTTTATATTTTTTGAGTTTTTTAATCTATAAAGTTCTTGTAGATGACTTGTTTCTGATTCGGAAAATCCGTTTCTCTGTTTTGAAAATCTTTTTCGTGTAATTTGTCTTTGTTTGCTTAAAATTTTTTGTTTGATTGTTTGTCGTTTGGTTCTAATATATTCTGTTGATTGTCTGTGTGGAGTGATTACGAGGTCATAATTTTCGTTGTTTATGTCACAGTTGTGTAATATGATTGTTTGTTTATTTCCTAAATTGTCTAGTGGCATAAGTTTTTAGGATGATGGATGCAATAGTTTGATTAGTGATTTTTGAAGTGCTTGAACTATTAGTCCTTACGTTTTTTTCGGGCTAGCTTAGCTTTGGGTCTTGTTTTTCGGGGTTGGAGAGAAAAGCATATATCGATTCCAAAGAATGATTGTTACTTTCTCGTGGCTAGTCTAAGTTAAGGTGTTAACTTACTTAATCTTACTTAGGGGTAATGATTTGTGATCAAGGGTTGGAGAATGGTAAATCGATCCACAAGGTTCAAGTATAACTAGAACAAAAGTAGTTCGTTAGATACTATTTTAAACTTACTAAGTTTAAGTAATATCCTGGGTGAGGTAAGAGGGGGGATCAAGTGAAGGATGAATAACCGAAGTTCTTCACTGTTTATCCTAATTAGAATGGTTAATGATATTGAAAAATTTCTGTTAATCCTAAGTCGTAGAAAGGGTTGGATAGTGAAACGACGTTGTAGGTCGTTAGAGACTAGTCTAATGTGTGGGGGAGAACAAAACTGTTCTATTTGATCCAAGGATAAGCCTTGATGATCAAGATAAAAATTAATGATATAAAAGTTAAAAGGGTATAAAAATGAAATGGAGATCCAAGGGAAGCCTTGATGATCTATTTAGTTTAACAGGTTTAATTTAAGTAAAAATAAAAATTTCTTTTTAAGGTAATTTAAAGTTTTAATTAATAGATAAATTTTAGTTTTTGATGTTGTTAGTGTTTTATGATTTGCTTGTTATGTTTAGATGATGAAGCTGAGATGGAGAAAAGGGCTATATATTACTAACAATTTGTGTGTTTACTAACTAATTTTCTTTTTTTGTTTCCAATAAACGTTCTTTTCAGATATCTTTTCAATTTACTTACTACAGTTTTAAGGAAACGATTAGAGATCTTTTTATCAATCGTTATTGTACAATAATAGGTTTAGCGACTGTAATTATTGGTGAAGAACTTTCTTCGATTAGATTATGTCTGCAAATGAAAATCTAAATTCATTGCTAATAAAATTCTAAACATAAAGGTTTGTGTTGGCTTTTGCCGTACAATCATGAAACTTATGGGTAAGTTCCGTTGTAGTCGTATATCGTCTCTTGTCCGAGGTCTTCTTCCAATACCAGGAAGTTTTAGTGTTGTTCGGAATGACGGCTCTGATCTATTGAGTCGTAGAGACATTTCGATTAAATTATTTTCGTATAGCATTTTTGTGAATGTTTTTGTCGAAGTCTAATCTATTTTTGGTTAGTTCTAAGTCTTTTATTGCTTAAGGTCTTATTCGAGACTTATGGTCGCACCAGATGAGTTGGGTCTGATAGTCTATCTCATAGAGTAATTTCAGATAAGGTACACCGTCTGCTCGTCACGCTATCTTATTTCGGCCGGATAGATTCGTGCAACTTCTTAGTCTAATACCGATCTTAATCTTACTCTTATATCTCTTAGTCTCAATAGATCTAGAGTATACTGGTTTGTTACGAGTTGGTCTCTTGGAAAAGGCAACAAAGCTGTAAGTTAAATTCAGAATGCTCTGCTGCTGAAACTACAAGTAATTGCAACTCTTTACAAATAAGTGGGTAGTTAGTTAGATGGAGTATGATTGGTTAGCATTCAATATTTTATAGGGATAAAATATTTAATTTATAACCAATAATAATATACAATTTGGATCAGGTTCCAATAAGAAGCAATAAATAAATACATGGATTTAGAGGGCAACCGAACATTGAGAGATTGCGCTAATACGAAAATACCAGTATTTCACAAGGTCAAGAAAATGGAGACAATTCTCAAGATAGTCCACATGACAGAAAACTTTCAACAAATTTACAACGTCCATTTCTGATTGATTTTTCAGTTGATTTGTTCCAATTGTTTAGTTACTGAAATCTGGTTCGCCAACAAAGTTTCTGACATTCATTTTTTCCGCCTAGGTGGAAGTACCCAAAAAAACGTACTGTTTGGATTTGCAGTCTTCAAGTCCTCGCAGTTGACAAGGTTGAGTTGACAAGGTTG